>NC_041386.1:46819911-46947585 GCF_002162155.2 Triticum dicoccoides
TTTGTTCGAAGTTGAACTTGTTTAAGTTTCACTAACTTTATAGAAGAGTGTGCTAAGATCTACAACACCAAGTGACCGAGATATACTTTATAATCTGATGAGACTAAGTTGGTGTTTTATATTTAATAGACACTCTCTCCGTCCGGAAATACTTGTCGGAGAAACTGATAAAAATTGATGTAGTTACTATGTAAAGATTTGATCAAATTTAAAGAAGTTTAACTTCGGAGTTATGACAAAGGTAGAACTTCAACTAATATGGAACAGCGACATTATATAGCATCATGATGTATGCCTTAATTTGTGATGTTAGCAAGACACGTAATTTATCGATTGATTCCTACCATGTTTCTTCAGATCGAAGAGCAAATAAATCCTAGAACAAACATAAGATAAAATGACAGGTTGAAGATGTTGGGTTGATCTAAGCAACAAAAGTGCAATTTCCGAATCTTGAAGCTCTGTGAAAAATTGTACCTTCTAGACATAAATTTAGAGTGGCATTGAGATCACTGAACTTCTCATCATATATCATTTGCTTGTCTTTATATATATATTTGTTGGGTAGAATACTTCTTGTTTTTCTTTTTCTCGGGAGAGAGCACTTCATGTCTATAGATAGAAAATATACTCCCCCGTCCAGAAATACTTGTAGTAGAAATGGATACATTAATTTCTCGACGGAGGGAGTATATACCTGCAGATACCCAGAAGCCATGCTGCCTAAGTAGACGAAACCGAAGAGCGGCGACGTGGAGGTCGTGGGGGGAGGTAGCTCCATGCTCGGGCTCCTCGTTCAGGATGCGCCGTAAGGCGGTGCCGATCTCGCCGCGGAAGTGGTAGTCGATGCCGAGTCGCTCGAGCGTTTCCACCAGTGTCACCACATCAGCCACGCTCCTGTCCTCACCGTCCTCGAACAGGCCGCGCACTTGGTCCTTGAGCTGTTCCGCCCTCTCGCGCATGCTCCTCTCCAAGCTCTACACATCACGCAGATCACACACGTAGATTAGAGAGAGAGAGAGAGAGAGAGAGAGAGAGAGAGAGAGAGAGAGAGAGAGAGAGAGAGAGACGGCGACCCATCTGAGAGTGTATGACTGACGAGGCGACATGCGTGCCTGACCTGTGAGAGGGGAGGGTTGTAGGTGACGAAGAAGTCGCCCCACACGCAGGGCTCGAAGGCGCCCATCTCCTGCTTGCCAGGATCAGCAGTAGCAGCAGGCTTGCTCGCAGCCATGTATGCCCGTATCAGCTCGTATATGCCAACCGGCAGGCTAGAGATATTCAGTTGCACTGGTTAATGCTTAATTCATTAACCAGTAGTGCTTGCTCTATTGGCGTGTATATATCTTGTGTGCATGCTCTTCCTAGCAATCGAGTCTCCTATTTATAGAGCAAGCATTGACAAGTTGAGCACATCGACAAGTTGCACACTGGAACACTGCAAGCCTTGTGTCATTTGTGTGAACAGGGGGAGAAGAGAAGTGAAGCAAATATTGGATTCTCATCCATGCCAATTATTACTCCCAAATAGACCAGAGTGAGCATGTGAAAAACACCTTATCACAGATCGATGCGCGTACGCAAGTGCACAGATTTCCAAAGCTGGCCGTGGTAGCTGACATGATGGTATGGGAGATGGAGAGCTGGACTCTAGTTGGTTCGACGGTGTCCCCATTTGGCAAATTGCTCTCCCAGTCTGGCTGACCAAGAAGCTACGTGCGTACGATGGGCGACTCATTGGTCATTGTTCATACCGTGTCGGAGTCGGAGGACACATGAGTTCTGTGAGATACGTCCAGGGAAAAGGGATGCCACAGTTTGATCTGATCACATGTTTTGTTGGCACCCTCTGCCAACAGGATTGTAAGATTAATGCAATCCTTTTCTTTCGCAAAAAAAAAAAACCCACATGTTTTGTTATGTTTACCACATATTTCAGTCTAATCCGCGGCACCATGGGTTGCTAGTCCATTTCTTTCAGGTATTCTGGCTGACAATCAAGGAGGGCATCCTTGCTCTGTTTAGGGAGTTTTTCCAGGGTTTTCAGGATTATCTCGCTAATTCCTAAGGTTCTGGGCGCGGATCCTTACTATGGGGTACGCCAGTAGGGCGGGCCTTATAGCTCCCAGGTTTACCCATTAGAATCAACCGCCTTCATCAAAGGACGGTTCATTCTGGATTGGATCGCCGTTCTCCATGAGATTATCCATGAAGTCAAGATAAAGGGGCTTAAAGCCGTTCTGTTCAAGATTGACTTCATAAAGCTTACGATGTCATTTGATACATCTTCAACATATCTATAAATTTTTATTGTTCTATGTTATTATAGTATTAATTTTGGATGTTTTATATAACTTTTGTGATATTTTATATCATTTTCTAGGACTAACCTATTAATTCAGTGCTAAGCGTCAGTTGTTGTTTTCTGTTTTTCAGGAAATTAGTACCAAATGGAGTCCAAACGCTACGAAACTTTTTGACGTTTTTTCTAAAAAAAAGAGACCCTAGAAGCTTCAGGAGGAGACCAACGAGAAGCAAGGAGACGGCAAGGCAACATGGCACGCCCTGATGCCTTGTGGGCCCCACGTGGCTCTGTTTGACCTAATTTTACATCTAGAAATTCTTTAAAATCGGGAAACCAACAGAGAGACACCCCAAACACTTTTTCCGCCGCCGCAAGTTTCTGTTCTTCCACGATCCCATCTGAAGGCTTTTTCCGATACTCTGTCGAAGGGGGAATCAATCGCGGAGAGCTTCTACATCATCCTTACTGCCTTCTGATGATGCGTGAGTAGTTCACCACAAACTTACGGGTCCATAGCTAATAGTTAGATGACTTCTTCTCTCTCTTTGATCTTCAATACAATGCTCTCCTCGATGTTTTTGAAGTTCTATTCGATGTAATAGTCTTTTGCGGTGTGTTTATTGGAATCGGATGAATTGTGGATTTATGATCAGATTATTCATGAATATTAATTGAGTCATTTCTGACGTTTTATACATCGTCTTTGATTGCCACCTAGTCGTCTTCTTCAACTTGATTGGACATATGTCACAATGCTAGTCACCTCCAACACTTGGGACGTCACATTAAGATCCAACTAGCAAAAAGGCCCGTGCGTTGCAACGGGAAAAAATCATCTCATATCTCTAGCTGGATCAGTTGGACAAACTGTGCATGGTCGGTTGGCAAGTTATGTGATCGAACCCTCCCATCGGCTATTTTATTTTTTACCAGCTCTCCGGACCTGGGCCACAGTGCGTCCTCAGGTGGGCTTTCTCCGTTGGGCCAAACGGGTGGCAAGTAACGAAACCAAATAGCTTACGTGAAATTAATTGAAACGGGATCAAACGAAGCGGGACGAGACCAAGAATATCACCTCTCTTCAATAGTAGGTATAGAGTATAGATATAGATAATAGATGCCAACACATAAAGAAACCTTTTTTTAGATGAAGAATACCACCTTGGTATGCCTAATCAAGAGCGCCTTATGTGGTAAATGGTTATGCGTTGTCAAGTAGGATTCGGTGACGATAGTAAATATGGCGGCGACGACCGCTAGTTCTCCTCTACCTATGCATCGAGCCTGCTCTCAATTCAGTCATGCGCCTCCACTTATCCTTCACTGTGAGAAACACCTTTTGAGTTTTTCTTTCTCTGAATTTCTTCTTTCTTAACTGTGGCGATACAATACATTATCTTAAAATATTCAAAAATTTAAATAACCTTAGTAGATTAAAAGTTCTTCACAACATGAAGATTATATTACTTAATTCTAAAAAAGTTTAAGAGTTTTAGGAAAACACGAATTTGGAAAAATGGTTAAAATGTTCGTGAATTACAATTGTTCATGAATATGTTTTTTCTTCATGAATTTTAAAATGTTCACAAATAAGAAAAAATGTTCATAAATTTAATATTTTCCTAAATTAAAAAAAAATCATAAATAGAGAAAATGAATAGTCCTAGAAGGGCTCCAACGTTTTTTTTCTTTCAAACTGGACCTCACTTATAAGGGTCTGATCGGGTCATGGGTCCTGCATGATAGTATCAAAACTGTTGGGGATATAGCTATCAGCTATGACCCGCCCAGGAGGGGCCGGGTCAGCCCCAATGGCGGGTCACAAAGGAAGCCAATAAACATTCAAGATGATAGTTTATTAAAGATTATAGAAGGCCTAAGGTCTAGAGGCGGCTTAAGGCCCAATATTGTAAACCGCCGTATGTAAGAAAAGACTTGTAAGGAAAGGCATGTAAAAGAAGTCACTGATACGTCTCCAACGTATCTATAATTTTTGATTGCTCCATGCTATATTATCTACTGTTTTAGACATTATTGGGCTTTATTATCCACTTTTATATTATTTTTGGGACTAACCTATTAACCGGAGGCCCAACCCAGAATCGCTGTTTTTTTGCCTGTTTTAGGGTTTCGAAGAAAAGGAATATCAAACGGAGTCCAAACGGAATGAAACCTTCAGGAACGTGATTTTCTCAACGAACGTGATTTTCCCTACGTCAAGACACAAAATAGGAGGCCACGAGGTAGGGGGCGCGCCTACACCCCCCCCCCAAGCGCGCCCTCCACCCTCGTGGGCCCCCTGTTGCTCCACCGACGTACTCCTTCCTCCTATATATACCTACGTACTCCCAAACGATCAGATACGGAGCCAAAAACCTAATTCCACCGCGGCAACTTTCTATATCCGCGAGATCCCATCTTGGGGCCTGTTCCGGAGCTCCGCCGGAGGGGGCATCGATCACGGAGGGCTTCTACATCAACACCATAGCCCCTCCGATGAAGTGTGAGTAGTTTACCTTAGACCTACGGGTCCATAGTTATTAGCTAGATTGCTTCTTCTCTCTTTTTGGATCTCAATACAATGTTCTCCCCCTCTCTTGTGGAGAACTATTCGATGTAATCTTCTTTTTGCGGTGTGTTTGTTGAGACGGATGAATTGTGGGTTTATGATCAAGTCTATCTATGAACAATATTTGAATCTTCTCTGAATTCTTTTATGTATGATTGGTTATCTTTGCAAGTCTCTTCGAATTATCAGTTTGGTTTGGCCTACTAGATTGATCTTTCTTGCAATGAGAGAAGTGCTTAGCTTTGGGTTCAATCTTGCGGTGTCCTTTCCCTGTGACAGTAGGGGCAGCAAGGCACGTATTGTATTGTTGCCATCGAGGATAACAAGATGAGATTTTCATCATATTGCATGAGTCTATCCCTCTACATCATGTCATCTTGCTTAAGGCGTTACTCTGTTTTTAACTTAATACTCTAGATGCATGCTGGATAGCGGTCGATGAGTGGAGTAGTAGTAGTAGATGCAGATAGGAGTCGGTCTACTTGTCTCGAACGTGATGCCTATATACATGATCATACCTAGATATTCTCATAACTATGCTCAATTCTGTCAATTGCTCAACAGTAATTTGTTCACCCACCGTAGAATACTTATGCTCTGGAGAGAAGCCACTAGTGAAATCTATGGCCCTCGGGTCTATCTTCATCATATTAATCTCCTACTACTTAGTTATTTCCTTTGCTTTTTACCTTGCCTTTATTTTACTTTGCATATTTATCATAAAAAATACCAAAAATATTATCTTATCATATCTATCAGATCTCACTCTCGTAAGTGGCCGTGTAGGGATTGACAACCCCTATTCACGTTGGTTGCGAGGATTTATTTGTTTTGTGCAGGTACGAGGGACTCGCGCGTAGCCTCCTACTGGATTGATACCTTGGTTCTCAAAAACTGAGGAAAATACTTACGCTACTTTGCTGCATCACCCCTTCCTCTTCGGGGAAAACCAACGCAGTGCTCAAGAGGTAGCAAGAAGGATTTATGGCGCCATTGCCGGGGAGGTCTACGCAAAAGTCAACATATCAAGTACCCATCACATACCCTTATCTCCCGCATTACATTATTTTCCATTTGCCTCTCGTTTTCCTCTCCCCCACTTCACCCTTGCTGTTTTATTGGCGTCTCTCTCTTTATCCTCCCTCTTTTCCTCTATTTGCCTCTTTTTGCCCGCTTGCTTTTTGTTTGCTTGTGTGTTAGTTTGCTTGCTTGTCACGATGGCTCTACCTAAATTTGGTGATCTTCACCTTAAAAGATTAGAAGAGATCGAAAGCAATGTCAGGAGCTTTATGGTTTTGCAATTTGAACATAATAATTTCTTTAGAAACGAGCTTAAGGAACAAATTTTTTTATGAGTTTTATGAATAAAGAGCTTGATGATATGTCTAAAGAAGTCGATGGTTTGAGATCCTAAATTGCTCGTCTTGAAAAGTTGACCGCTGAAATTTTGGATAAGCAAGCCACCTTAGTTAATAGGATGGCCGCTAAACCGGATTGCTATGAAAATAAAGATGAAGATCTAAAAGTTATTGATGTGTCCCCTATTAAATCTTTGTTTTGCAGTATGAATCTTGATAATGATGGGATTGAATATGATCCACCTTTACCTAGAAGGCGTTCCAATATTCGGAATTTTTTGATCTTGATGCTAAAATTGATAAAAATGGGATTGAAGAAATTAAAACCCTAGATGTTGCTAAACCCACTATTATGGATTTCAAGGAGTTTAACTATGAAAATTGCTCTTTGATTGATTGTATTTCCTTGTTACAATCCGTGCTAAATTCTCCTCACACTTATAGTCAAAATAAAGCGTTTACTAAACGTATCGTTGATGCCTTGATGCAATCTTATGAAGAAAAACTTGAATTGGAAGTTTCTATACCTAGAAAACTTTATGATGAGTGGGAACCAACTAGTAAAATTAAAATTAAAGATCATGAATGCTATGCTTTATGTGATTTGGGTGCTAGTGTTTCCACGATTCCAAAGACTTTGTGTGATTTGTTAGGTATCCGTGATTTTGATGATTGCTCTCTAAACTTGCACCTTGCGGATTCCACTATTAAGAAACCTATGGGAAGAATTAATGATGTTTTCATTGTTTCAAATAGGAATTATGTACCCGTAGATTTTATTGTTCTTGACATAGATTGCAATCCTTCATGTCCTATTATTCTTGGTAGACCTTTCCTTAGAACGATTGGTGCAATTATTGATATGAAGGAAGGAAATATTAGATTCCAATTTCCATTAAGGAAAGGCATGGAACACTTTCCTAGAAAGAAAATTAAATTACCTTATGAATCTATTATGAGAGCCACTTATGGATTTCCTACCAAAGATGGCAATACCTAGATCTATCCTTGCTTGTTATGCCTAGCTAGGGGCGTTAAACGATAGCGCTTGTTGGGAGGCAACCCAATTTTATTTTTATTCCTTGCTTTTTGCTCCTATTTAGTAATAAATAATTTATCTAGCCTCTGTTTTGATTGCATTTTTTGTGTTTAATTAGTGTTTGTGCCAAGTGGAACCGTTGGGAAGACTTGGGGAAAGTCTTGTTAAAACTTGCTGTAAAGAACAGAAATTTTAGCGCTCACGAGAACTATTGCCATTTTTATTTGGAAAGTGATATTTAGTTAATTCCTTTTGAAGATGATTAATAGATAAATTACTCACGTCCAGCAATTTATTTTAGAATTTTTGGGGTTCCAGATCTTGCACTAGCTATAGATTACTACAGACTGTTCTGTTTTTGACAGATTCTGTTTTTCGTGTGTTGTTTGCTTATTTTGATGAATCTATGGCTTGTAAAATAGTTTATAAACCATAGAGAAGTTGGAATACAGTAGGTATAAAACCAATATAAATAAATAATGTGTTCATTACAGTACCTTGAAGTGGTCTTTTGTTTTCTTTCGCTAACGGAGCTCACGAGATTTTCTACTTTAAGTTTTGTGTTGTGAAGTTTTCAAGTTTTGGGTAAAGATTTGATGGATTATGGAACAAGGAGTGGCAAGAGTCTAAGCTTGGGGATGCCCATGGCACCCCCAAGATAATCTAAGGACACCTAAAAGCCAAAGCTTGGGGATGCCCCGGAAGGCATCCCCTCTTTCGTCTACCTCTATCGGTAATTTTACTTGGAGCTATATTTTTATTCGCCACATGATATGTGTTTTGCTTGGAGCGTCTTGTATGATTTGAGTCCTTACTTTTTAGTTTACCATAATCATCCTTGCTGTACACACCTTTTGAGAGAGCCATACATGATTTGGAATTTGTTAGAATACTCTATGTGCTTCGCTTATATCTTTTGAGTTATATAGTTTTGCTCTAGTACTTCACTTGTATCTTTTAGAGCACGGTGGTGGATTTGTTTTATAGAAACTATTGATCTCTCATGCTTCACTTAGATTATTTTGAGTCTTAAATAGCATGGTAATTTACTTAAAATCATAATATGCTAGGTATTCAAGATTATTAAAAATTTCTTATGAGTGTTTTGAATGCTAAGAGAAGTTTGCTGTGTGATGATTGTTTTGAGATATGGAGGTAATAATATCAAAGTCATGCTAGTTGAGTAGTTGTGAAATTGAGAAATGCTTGTGTTGAAGTTTGCAAGTCCCGTAGCATGCACGTATGGTAAACATTATGTAACAAATTTGAAACATGAGGTGTTATTTGATTGTCCTCCTTATGAGTGGCGGTCGGGGACGAGCGATGGTCTTTTCCTACCAATCTATCCCCCTAGTAGCATGCGTGTACTGCCTAGGTTTTTGATGACTTGTAGATTTTTGCAATAAGTATGTGAGTTCTTTATGACTAATGTTGAGTCCATGGATTATACGCACTCTCACCCTTCCATCCTTGCTAGCCTCTTCGATACCGTGCATTGCCCTTTCTCACATCGAGAGTTGGCGCAAACTTCGCCGGTGCATCCAAACCCCGTGATATGATACACTCTTTCACACATAAACCTCCTTATATCTTCCTCAAAACAGCCACCATACCTACCTATTATGACATTTCCATAGCCATTCCGAGATATATTGCCATGCAACTTTCCACCATTCCGTTTATCATGACACATTCATCATTGTCATATTGCTTAGCATGATCATGTACATGTCACTCTTGGTCCATTGCATATCCCGGTACACCGCCGGAGGCATTCATATAGAGTCATCTTTTGTTCTAGTATCGAGTTGTAATCATTGAGTTGTAAATAAATAGAAGTGTGATGATCATCATTTTTTAGAGCATTGTCCCAAGTGAGGAATAAAAGAAAGATAAAGGCCATAAAAAAGGAGAAGGCCCAAAAAATGAGAGAAAAAGAGAGAAGGGACAATGTTACTATCCTTTGCCACACTTGTGCTTCAAAGTAGCACCGTAATCTTCATGATAGAGAGTCTCTTATTTTGTCATTTTCATATACTAGTGGGAATTTTTCATTATAGAACTTGGCTTGTATATTCCAACAATGGGCCTCCTCAAGTGCCCTAGGTCTTCGTGAGCAAGCAAGTTGGATGCACACCCACTTAGTTTCTTTTGTTGAGCTTTCATCCATTTATAGCTCTAGTGCATCCGTTGCATGGCAATCTCTACTCCTTGCATTAACATCAATCGATGGGCATCTCCATAGCCCATTGATTAGCCTCGTTGATGTGAGACTTTCTCCTTTTTTGTCTTCTCCACATAACCCCCCTCATTATATTCTATTCCACCCATAGTGCTATGTCCATGGCTCGCGCTCATATATTGCGTGAAAGTTTATAGGTTTGAGATTACTAAAGTATGAAACAATTTCTTGGCTTGTCATCGGGGTTGTGCATGATGAGAGCATTCTTGTGTGACGAAAATGAAACATGACTAAACTATATGATTTTGTAGGGATGAACTTTCTTTGGCCATGTTATTTTGAGAAGACATAATTGCGTATTTAGTATGCTTGAAGTATTATTATTTTTATGTCAATATGAACTTTTGTCTTGAATCTTTTGGATCTGAATATTCATGCCACAATTAAGAAGAATTACATTAAAATTATGCCAAGTAGCACTCCGCATCAAAAATTCTGTTTTTATCATTTACCTACTCGAGGACGAGCAGGAATTAAGCTTAGGGATGCTTGATACGTCTCCAACGTATCTATAATTTTTGATTGCTCCATGCTATATTATCTACTGTTTTGGACATTATTGGGCTTTATTATCCACTTTTATATTATTTTTGGGACTAACCTATTAACCAGAGGCCCAACCCAGAATCGCTGTTTTTTGCCTGTTTTAGGGTTTCGAAGAAAAGGAATATCAAACGGAGTCCAAACGGAATGAAACCTTCGGGAACGTGATTTTCTCAATGAACAAGACCCAACAGACTTGGACCCTACGTCAAGACACAAAAGAGGAGGCCACGAGGTAGGGGGGCGCGCCTACCCCCCAGGCGCGCCCTCCACCCTCGTGGGCCCCCTGTTGCTCCACCGGCGTACTCCTTCCTCCTATATATATACCTACGTACCCCAAACGATCAGATACGGAGCCAAAAACCTAATTCCACCGCCGCAACTTCCTGTATCCATGAGATCCCATCTTGGGGCCTGTTACGGAGCTCCGCCGGAGGGGGCATCGATCACGGAGGGCTTCTGATATGTCTCCAACGTATCTATAATTTTTGATTGCTCCATGCTATATTATCTACTGTTTTAGGCAATATTGGGCTTTATTTTCCACTTTTATATTATTTTTGGGACTAGCCTATTAACCGGAGGCCCAGCCCAGATTTGCTATTTTATGCCTATTTCAGTGTTTCGAGAAAAAGGAATATCAAACGGAGTCAAAACGGAACGAAATCAACTAGAGAAGTTATTTTTGGAAGGAAAGCAACCCAGGGAACTTGGAGTGCATGTCAGGGTAGACACAGGCTGCCCACGAGGGTGGGGGCGCGCCCCCCTGCCTCGTGGGGCCCCCATGGCTCCTCTAACGTACTTCCTGCACCCATATATATCGTCGTACCCTAAAACTTCCAGAACGGAAACTAGATCGGAAGTTCCGCCACCAGAAGCCTCCGTAGCCACCAAAAACCAATCTAGACCCGTTCCGGCACCCTGCCGGAGGGGGCAATCCCTCTCTGGTGGCCATCTTCATCATCCCGGTGCTCTCCATGACGAGGAGGTAGTAGTTCTCCCTTGGGGCTGAGGGTATGTACCAGTAGCTATGTGTTTGATCTCTCTCTCTCTCGTGTTCTTGATTTGACACGATCTTGATGTATCGCGAGCTTTGCTATTATAGTTGGATCTTATGTTTCTCCTCCCCCTCTTCTCTCTTGTAATGAATTGAGTTTCCCCTTTGGAGTTATCTCATGGGATTGAGTCTTTAAAGATTTGAGAACACTTGATGTATGTCTTGCTGTGGATATCACGTGATTCACTTGATGTATGTTTTGGTGATCAACTTGCGGGTTCCGCCCATGAACCTATGCATAGGGGTTGGCACACGTTTTCGTCGTGATTCTCCGGTAGAAACTTTGGGGCACTCTTTGAGGTCCTTTGTGTTGGTTGAATAGATGAATCTGAGATTGTGTGATGCATATCGTATAATCATACCCACGTATACTTGAGGTGACATTGGAGTATCTAGGTGACATTAGGGTTTTGTTTGATTTGTGTCTTAAGGTGTTATTCTAGTACGAACTCTAGGGCTGTTTGTGACACTTATAGGAATAGCCCAACAGATTGATTGGAAAGAATAACTTTGAGGTGGTTTCGTACCCTACCATAATCTCTTCGTTCATTCTCCGCTATTAGTGACTTTGGAGTGACTCTTTGTTGCATGTTTAGGGATAGTTATGTGATCCAATTATGTTAGTATTGTTGAGGGAACTTACACTAGCGAAAGTATGAACCCTAGGCCTTGTTTCCTATCATTGCAATACCGTTTACGCTCACTTTTATCATTAGTTACCTTGCTGTTTTTATATTTTCAGATTACAAAAACTATTATCTATCATCCATATACCACTTGTATCACCATCTCTTCGCCGAACTAGTGCACCTATACAATTTACCATTGTATTGGGTGTGTTGGGGACACAAGAGACTCTTTGTTATTTGGTTGCAGGGTTGCTTGAGAGAGACCATCTTCATCCTACGCCTCCCACGGATTGATAAACCTTAGGTCATCCACTTGAGGGAAATTTGCTACTATCCTACAAACCTATGCACTTGGAGGCCCAACAACGTCTACAAGAAGAAGGTTGTGTAGTAGACATCAAGCTCTTTTCTGGTGCCATTGCCGGGGAGGTTAGCGCTTGAAGGTATATCTTTAGATCTTGCAATCGAGTCTTTTAATTTCTTGTTTTATCACTAGTTTAGTTTATAAAAGATAACTATAAAAAATGGAATTGAGTTTGTCTCATACGCTTCACCTTTTTAATATCTTTCGTGAGTATGATGGAAAGGATAATTGTGCTCAAGTGCTTGAAGAAGAAATCTATAAAATGTTTGGCACTAAATATTTGAATGATGAGCATGATTGCAATTTTGTTAGTATGAATTTCTTGAATATCCATGATGCTAATGATATGCAAAGCCACAAGCTTGGGGAAGCTATGTTTGATGAAGATGATATTTTTTGTACCCCAAGTTTTGATGAGCAAATTTATTATGATGAAATCATGCCTCCTATTTATGATGATTATATTGATGAAAGTGGATTTGGAGAGGTCATGACTTTATTTAGTAATGATTTCAATATTCCGGAAGAGGTTCCAATTGATTATGAGAACAAAGTTGCTATCTATGATGATTATTGTGATGACTTGTATGCTATAAAGAATAATGATATCCATGAAAATTGTCATCATGATTTTAGTTTTCAATTGGATTATGCCTCACATGATAATTATTTTGTTGAGTTTGCTCCCACTATTATTCATGATTTTGCTTATGTGGAGAGTAGTAAATTTTCTATGCTTGTAGATCATGAAAAGAATGCTTTAAGTGCTGGTTATATTGTTGAATTCATTCATGATGCTTCTGAAAATTATTATGAGGGAGGAACATATACTTGTAGGAATTGCAATAATATCAAGTTTCCTCTCTATGTGCTTAAAGTTTTGAAGTTATGCATGTTTTGCCTTCCTATGCTAGTTGATTATTGTTCCCATAAGTTGTTTGCTCACAAAATCCCTATGCATAGGAAATGGGTTAGGCTTAAATGTGCTAGTCATATTATTCATGATGCTCTCTTTATGTTACAATTCTTATCCTTTATGTGGGCATCGTTGAAATCATCATGCCTAGCTAGGGGCGTTAAATGATAGCGCTTGTTGGGAGGCAACCCAACTTTATTTTTATTCCTTGCTTTTTGCTCCTGTTTAGTAATAAATAATTCATCTAGCCTCTGTTTATATGTGGTTTTATGCTTTTAATTAGTGTTTGTGCCAAGTAGAACCTTTGGGAAGACTTGGGAAAAGTCTTGTTGATCATGCTGTAAAAAACAGAAACTTTAGCGCTCACGAGAATTGCTGCTATTTTTATTTGGAAAGTGATATTTAGTTAATTATTTTTTAATATGATTAATAGATAAATTCCTCAGGTCCATAAATTTATTTGAGAATTTTATGAGTTCCAGAAGTATACGTTTGATTCAGATTACTACAGACTGTTCTGTTTTTGACAGATTCTGTTTTTCATGTGTTGTTTACTTATTTTGATGAATCTATGGCTAGTAAAAGAATTTATAAACCATAGAGAAGTTCTAATATATTAGGTTTAACACCAATATAAATAAATAATTAGTTCATTACAGTATCTTGAAGTGGTGATTTATTTTCTTATACTAACGGAGCTTACGAGTTTTCTGTTAAGTTTTGTGTTGTGAAGTTTTCAAGTTTTGGGTAAAGATTCGATGGACTATGGAATAAGGAGTGGCAATAGCCTAAGATTGGGGATGCCCAAGGCACCCCAAGGTAATATTCAAGGATATCCAAGAGCCTAAGCTTGGGGATGCCCCGGAAGGCATCCCCTCTTTTGTCTTCGTTCATCGGTAACTTTACTTGGAGCTATATTTTTATTCACCACATGATATGTGTTTTGCTTGGAGCGTCAATTTATTTTGTTTGCATTTACTTGATGTTATTTAGAACAATGTTTTGCATCTTTTATTTCAATAAAAATGGCATTGATAGCCTTTACTATGCCTATGTTACAAGTATACATGTTGCTGTTTGAAAACAGAAAGTTTACCGCTGTTGCAATAATTCCCTAGAAAAGTCAGAATGTGATAAAATGTTGAAACCTTTTGAATATTAAGCTCTGATAAATTTAATACAGTGGGAATTTTCTTTCATAATTTTTGGAGCTAGGGAAGTATGGATGTTGCAGCATTCTTTACAGACTATCCTGTTTAGGCAGATTGCTGTTATGTTTGCATTGTTTGCATATGTTTGCTTCTTTAATGATTCTATTTGAGGATAGAACTATTAAATATGCAGAGGAATTTAGTATGCAATGTTGAATAATACTTTTAGTGATTTGCTACAATAGAGTATGATAAGGTTTTTGCAATGGTTCATACTAACTTGTCTCATGAGTCCTTGTTGAGTTTTGTGTGGATGAAGCTTTTGAGATTTAGGGAGACCATGATATGAAAGGAATTAAGGAGACAAAAAAGCTCAAGCTTGGGGATGCCCAAGGCACCCCAAGATAATATTTGAAGAAGTCTGAAGCATCTAAGCTTTGGGATGCCCCGGTTGGCATACCACCTTTCTTCTTCAACAACTATCGGTTAGTTTCGGTTGATCCTAAGTTTTTGCTTCTTCACATGATGTTTGCTATTCTTAGATGTCATTTTATTTTGCTTTGCTTGCTGTTTGAATAAATTATCAATATCTGAAATTATTAATTGTTAGAGAGTCTTCACATAGTTGCATAATTATTCGACTACTCATTGATCTTCACTTATATCTTTCGGAGTAGTTTGTCATTTGCTCTAGTGCTTCACTTATATCTTTTAGAGCATGGTGGATTTGTTTTATAGAAACTATTGATCTCTCATGCTTCACTTAGATTATTTTGAGACTCTTAATAGCATGGTAATTTTCTTAAAATCCTAATATGCTAGGTATACAAGATTAATAATAAAATTCTCTTATGACTGTTTTGAATACTAAGAGAAGTTTGATGCTTGATGATTGTTTTGAGATTTGGAGGTAATAATATCAAAGTCGTGCTAGTTGAGTAGTTGTGAAATTGAGAAATGCTTGTGTTGAAGTTTGCAAATCCCGTAGCATGCACGTATGGTAAACGTTGTGTAACAAATTTGAAACATGAGGTGTTATTTGATTGTCCTCCTTATGAGTGGCGGTCGGGGACGAGCGATGGTCTTTTACTACCAATCTATCCCCCTGGGAGCATGCGCGTAGTGCCGAGGTTTTTGATGACTTGTATATTTTTGCAATAAGTATGTGAGTTCTTTATGACTAATGTTGAGTCCATGGATTATACGCACTCTCACCCTTCCATCCTTGCTAGCCTCTTCGGTACCGTGCATTGCCCTTTCTCACATTGAGAGTTGGTGCAAACTTCGCCGGTGCATCCAAACCCTGTGATATGATACGCTCTTTCACACATAAACCTCCTTATATCTTCCTCAAAACAGCCACCATACCTACCTATTATGGCATTTCCATAGCCATTCCGAGATATATTGCCATGCAACTTTCCACCATTCCGTTCATCATGACACATTCATCATTGTCATATTGCTTAGCATGATCATGTAGTTGACATAGTATTTGTGGCAAAGCCACCGTTCATAATTCTTTCATACATGTCACTCTTGGTTCATTGCATATCCCGGTACACCGCCGGAGGCATTCATATAGAGTCATCTTTGTTCTAGTATTGAGTTGTAATCATTGAAGTTGTAAATAAATAGAAGTGTGATGATCATCATTATTAGAGCATTGTCCCAAGTGAGGAATAAATAAAGGAATAAAAAAAGAGAAAGGCCATAAAAAAGAGAAAGGCCATAAAAAGAGAATGCAAAAAAAGAAGAGAAAGGCCATAAAAAAAGAAAATGCCCCAAAAAAATGAGAGAAAAAGAGAGAAGGGACAATGTTACTATCCTTTTTCCACACTTGTGCTTCAAAGTAGCACCATGATATTCATAGTAGAGAGTCTCTCATGTTATCACTTTCATATCTAGTGGGAATTTTTCATTATAGAACTTGGCTTGTATATTCTAACAATGGGCCTCCTCAAGTGCCCTAGGTCTTCATGAGCAAGCAAGTTGGATGCACACCCACTTAGTTTCTTTTGTTGAGCTTTCATACATTTATAGCTCTAGTGCATCCATTGCATGGCAATCCCTACTCCTTGCATTAACATCAATCGGTGGGCATCTCCATAGCCCATTGATTAGCCTCGTTGATGTGAGACTTTCTCCTTTTTGTCCTCTCCACATAACCCCCTCATTATTCTATTCCACCCATAGTGCTATATCTATGGCTCGCGCTCATGTATTGCGTGAAAGTTTATGAGTTTGAGATTACTAAAGTATGAAACAATTGCTTGGCTTGTCATCGGGGTTGTGCATGATGAGAGCATTCTTGTGTGACGAAAATGAAACATGACTAAACTATATGATTTTGTAGGGATGAACTTTCTTTGGCCATGTTATTTTGAGAAGACATAATTGCTTAGTTAGTATGCTTGAAGTATTATTGTTTTTATGTCAATATTGAACTTTTGTCTTGAATCTTTCGGATCTGAATATTCATATCACAAGTAAGAAGAATTACATTGAAATTATGCCAACTAGCATTCCACATCAAAAATAATATTTTTATCATTTACCTACTCGAGGACGAGCAAGAATTAAGCTTGGGAATGCTTGATGCGTCTCCAACGTTTCTATAATTTTTGATTGCTCCATGCTATATTATCTACTGTTTTAGGCAATATTGGGCTTTATTTTCCACTTTTATATTATTTTTGGGACTAACCTATTAACCGGAGGCCCAGCCCAGATGTGCTGTTTTATGCCTATTTTAGTGTTTTGAGAAAAAGGAATATCAAGCGGAGTCGAAACGGAACGAAATCAACTGGAGAAGTTATTTTTGGAAGGAAAGCAACCCAGGGAACTTGGAGTGCACGTCAGGGGAGACACGGGCTGCCCACGAGGGTGGGGGTGCGCCCACCCCCCTAGGGCGCGCCCCCTGCCTCGTCGGGCCCCCGTGGCTCCTCCGATTTTCTTCCTACACCCATATATATCGTCGTACCATAAAACTTCCAGAACAGAGACCAGATCGGGAGTTCTGCCGCCAGAAGCCTCCGTAGCCACCAAAAACCAATCTAGACCCGTTTCGGCACCCTGCCGAAGGGGGCAATCCCTCTCCGGTGGCCATCTTCATCATCTCGGTGCTCTCCATGACGAGGAGGGAGTAGTTCTCCCTCGGGGCTGAGGGTATGTACCAGTAGCTATGTGTTTGATCTCTCTCTCTCTCTCTCATGTTCTTGATTTGGCACGATCTTGATGTATCGCGAGCTTTGCTATTATAGTTGGATCTTATGTTTCTCCTCCCCCTCTTCTCTCTTGTAATGAATTGAGTTTCCCCTTTGGAGTTATCTCATCGGATTGAGTCTTTAAAGATTTGAGAACACTTGATGTATGTCTTGCCGTGGATATCTGTGGTGACAATGGGATATCACGTGATTCACTTGATGTATGTTTTGGTGATCAACTTGCGGGTTCCGCCCATGAACCTATGCATAGGGGTTGGCACATGTTTTCGTCGTGATTCTCCGGTAGAAACTTTGGGGCACTCTTTGAGGTCCTTTGTGTTGGTTGAATAGATGAATCTGAGATTGTGTTATGCATATCATATAATCATACCCACGGATACTTGAGGTGACATTGGAGTATCTAGGTGACATTAGGGTTTTGGTTGATTTGTGTCTTAAGGTGTTATTCTAGTACGAACTCTAGGGCTGTTTGTGACACTTATAGGAATAGCCCAACGGATTGATTGGAAAGAATAACTTTGAGGTGGTTTCGTACCCTACCATAATCTCTTCGTTCGTTCTCCGCTATTAGTGACTTTGGAGTGACTCTTTGTTGCATGTTTAGGGATAGTTATGTGATCCAATTATGTTAGTATTGTTGAGGGAACTTACACTAGCGAAAGTATGAACCCTAGGCCTTGTTTCCTATCATTGCAATACCGTTTACGCTCACTTTTATCATTAGTTACCTTTTTGTTTTTATATTTTCAGATTACAAAAACTATTATCTATCATCCATATACCACTTGTATCACCATCTCTTCGTGAACTAGTGCACCTATACAATTTACCATTGTATTGGGTGTGTTGGGGACACAAGAGACTCTTTGTTATTTGGTTGCAAGGTTTCTTGAGAGAGACCATCTTCATCCTACGCCTCCCACGGATTGATAAACCTTAGGTCATCCACTTGAGGGAAATTTGCCACTGTCCTACAAACCTCTACACTTGGAAGCCCAACAACGTCTACAAGAAGAAGGTTGTGTAGTAGACATCAGCTTCTACATCAACACCATAGCCCTTCCGATGAAGTGTGAGTAGTTTAGCTCAGACCTACGGGTCCATAGTTATTAGCTACATGGCTTCTTCTCTCTTTTTGGATCTCAATACAATGTTCTCCCCCTCTCTTGTTGAGAACTATTCGATGTAATCTTCTTTTTGTGGTGTGTTTGTTGAGACGGATGAATTGTGGGTTTATGATCAAGTCTATCTATGAACAATATTTGAATCTTCTCTGAATTCTTTTATGTATGATTGGTTATCTTTGAAAGTCTCTTTGAATTATCAGTTTGGTTTGGCCTACTAGATTGATCTTTCTTGCAATGAGAGAAGTGCTTAGCTTTGGGTTCAATCTTGCGGTGTCCTTTCCCAGTGACAGTAGGGGCAGCAAGGCACGCATTGTATTGTTACGATCGAGGATAACAAGATGGGGTTATCATATTGCATGAGTCTATCCCTCTACATCATGTCATCTTGCTTAAGGTGTTACTCTGTTTTTAACTTAATACTCTAGATGCATGCTGGATAGCGGTCGATGAGTGGAGTAATAGTAGTAGATGCAGGCAGGAGTCGGTCTACTTGTCTCGGACGTGATGCCTATATACATGATCATACTTAGATATTCTCATAACTATGCTCTATTCTGTCAATTGCTCAACAGTAATTTGTTCACCCACCGTAGAATACTTATGCCCTTGAGAGAAGCCACTAGTGAAACCTATGGCCCCCGGGTCTATCTTCATCATATTAATCTCGTACTCCCTCCGTTTTTATTTACTCCGCATATTAAAGTTGACTGAAGTCAAACTTTGTAAAGTTTGACAAAATTTATAGAAAATAATATAAATATTTACCATAACAAATCTATATGATATGGATGTACATTCAACAATGAATCTAATGGTATTGATTTGTTATTGTATATGTTAATATTTTTGTCTATAAACTTTGTCAAAGTTTACAAAGCTTGACTTTGACCAAAGCTAATATGCAAAGTAAATAAAAATGGAGGGAGTACTACTTAGTTATTTCCTTTGCTTTTTACCTTGCCTTTATTTTACTTTGCATCTTTATCACAAAAAATACCAAAAATATTATCTTATCATATCTATCAGATCTCACTCTCGTAAGTGGCCGTGTAGGGATTGACAACCCCTATTCGCGTTGGTTGCGAGGATTTATTTGTTTTGTGCAGGTGCGAGGGACTCGCGCATAGCCTCCTACTGGATTGATTTCTTGGTTCTCAAAAACTGAGGGAAATACTTAGCTACTTTGCTGCATCATCCCTTCCTCTTCGGGGAAAACCAACGCAGTGCTCAAGAGGCAGCAGTTACCGAGCCGGACACGCTGTATGAGCCGGCCGGGACTCTGTAGGCCGCCAGGCGTCATCCCGTGTATATAAGGGGACGACCCGGTGGCAACTTAGGACAATAAACAAGAGATCAATAACCAAGCCGGCGAACTAGCCTCTTGGTGATCGAAACCCCAACAATATCAACACAACTAGACGTAGGCTTTTACCTTCATCGTAAGGGGCTGAACTAGTATAAAACCTCTCATGTCCTTTGTCCCGATTAACCCCTTTAAGCTTCCTAATTGCGATGGCCCTACGACTAAGTCCTTTTGCTACGACATCTCCCGTGACAATTCCATGATAGTTGGCGCCCACCGTGGGGCCAGTGCACGGCGGATTTGAGTTCTTGAAGGGCAACTTCGAAGTGCTCAAGGGATACGTTGTGGGCCAGATGACCAAGAGTCGGTGCGGCAAGCTCTACATCAACGACGAAGGCTGGGGCCCCGAGGCCGGCTCAATAGAGTATGGGTACCCCTTCGGCGGGATTCATGTCTTCATTGGCCGGATCGGTGAATCGGGCCCTGAGCCGGACGTCTGCACCAACATCATCGAGACGACTCAGCTCGCGAGGCCCGCCCGGGCCTGACCCGCCGTAAGGCGTGCTTTTGTGGGTTGCATCCACGGAGGTGAATACTCGGAGGAATTGGTGGATGGCGGTGAGACGGCCATCTGTTCCAACGCTACCTCATCAATAGGTGAGACAAATTCTTTGTATCAGCTGCAGGATGGCATGCTCGGGGGCTGTTCCGATGGCAGCAGTATTCTGGACCCCTTTGAGCAGCCGAATTGAGCCGGAGTCTTCATGGCAGGCACTCAGCTCGGACAGAACTCTACAGCTGCAGTAGCAACAACCACCGGGTCGGCAGCGGCCGGGTCAGGAGACCCCGCGCGCCCCTGGCTCAGTTACTAATGGATCTCATGGATAAGCTGACATCTTTGTTGACTGTCGTGGTGGAACCGGCGGATAAGGTTCAGCATGACGCAGAGGTTGCACGGGTACGCGAAGAGATGGTACAAGCCAAAGACAATTTAGCAGCAAAAGAAGTCAGGATGGCCGCAGAACGGGCGGCGTTGGACACCCGTGCTCAGCAGCTTCAAGCAGAGACCTTCCTGCTGTCAGTGGATCTGAACGCGTCAAACGAGGTCATGAGGAGAAGGCATCAGAAAACTCAGTCACGTCTACCTCTGACGCTCAATCCTAGGAACCTTTTTCATACACCCGGGGCCGAGACAAGTAACCCGCCGGAGGCAAATCGAATCGCGACGTCTGGAGCACCGGTTCAGCCGCGGACCGTGGAGCCACCTCACTGCCGATACCACCGGGTCACTTCTCCAATCCTTTGGAAAACCTCATTGCTGCGTCGGCTTGTTTGGCGGCTCTCTCGATGGAAGGTGACTCCCCGACGGAAATCAAAACACGCAGGGTGAGAGAAATTCTTCAAACGGCTCTGGCACAGCAGGACGCGTACTCTTACAGTCGAGATAGAATCCATTCAACACCTCGCCCGAGCCAGAGCCCAAGCTACAGTAGGCATATGGACTCAGCTGATATGTCAAGCAATGCTCAATGCTGCAACCGGCCACACATGTTTGAGCCGGTACAGGCTAGAGCCCTTAACTTAGCGGATCAGGAGAGGATCCGACAAGAAGCTGAGCGCGCGGTTCAACTAGCAGCAGAGCAGGTGGCTCATCAGACATTTCCGGCTTATCCATCAACCTCGATTGAGGCAGGAGTGGCCACAAGAACCGGAGGCGTCCCTTGCCTGGTGCCGGCCATACATAATGAGCGTTTGCCAAAGGACTTCAAGGGGCCTCGTAAGGTGCCTAATTACACGGCCGACTTACAGCCTGGGGCCTGGATTGAGAATTATGAGATGGCAATGGAGCTGTTGGAGGTCAGCGACACGACAATGGCTAAGTATTTCACTATGATGTTGGATGGAACGGCTCGTGCTTGGCTAAAAGGATTGCCCCCCAATTCCATCGGTTCATGGGCGGAGTTAAAGGCCCGGTTCATTCAGAACTTCAAGGACACATGAAAACAACCTATGTCAATCGTGGACCTGACTAATTGTAAACAAGAGAAAGGTGAGTCCACAACCCATTGGGTGCGCCGGGTCAAGGAGATCATTCATTCATCCGATAAGATGGATGTCGGCTCAGCAGTCTTAATGTTGGAGAAAAATTACCGTTTAGAACCTCTGAAGTAGAAATTGGGGCGGCTCAAGCATGACTGCAATGACATGGGCCAGTTGATGGCGGCTCTCGTCAAGTATGCTGATTCTGATAGTACCAAGGACCCTGTGTCTGATGAAGAAAAGACAGGGAAGGGAAAGAAGAACGGCAATGGCAAGGGTCACCAGCATAACCCGACAAATCAAGGAGGTAATAAACGTAAGGCTGACGAATTTGTGGCTAACACCAATGCACATGGCAATAATCAACGACGCAAGGGTAGGCAACCCCCTCGGTCGGGCGGGTCAGGTCCCACCCTTGAGAAACTATTGAATGAACCTTGTCCAGAGAAGCCAGCCGCCCATTTGTGGAAGGATGGTACAATCATGAAGGCGTTTAAAAATTCAAATGCATTTGATGGAAGTCATGCCCTGTCGCTGGGTCAGGGGGAGGCGGTTTTCATGGCCCGGGTGCCGGTTCAAGTGGAGGCGGTTTTCACGGTCAGGGCCATACGGGTAACCAGGGAGGCTATAATCCACAACCCGGCCAAGGTAATCAGCAGCAACAATCCGGATATCAGAGCAACCCAAAACAATTGAATAGTGGGCAATATCATGTATTCACCACTAGCTTGTGCAAAAGGGACCAGAAGCTTCAGAAGAGGGCCGTTAATGCCGTTGAGCCGGCGATTCCACGCTACTTACGGTGGTCAGAACAACCTATTGTGTGGAGCAGAGAGGATCATCCTCCCCGAGTTGATAATCCGGGTCACTTGGCCTTGGTAGTAGCACCTCGGGTTGGTGGATATAAATTAACTAAAGTGCTCATGGATGGAGGCAGTAGCATCAACATCCTCTACTATGAGACGTTTCGTTGGATGGGGTTGACTGATAAGAGTCTTAAGCAATCCAACATTGTTTTTCACGGTGTGGTACCTGGCAAGTCGGCATACCCAGCTGGTAAGATCGAACTGGAAGTAGCCTTTGGGGATGAATATGATTCCAGAGCGGAGAAATTAACCTTTGAGGTGGTTGAAATCAAAATCCCATATCATGCTCTATTTGGACGGCCGGCTTATGCCAAGTTCATGGCTCGGCCGTGTTATGTGCATTTGCAGCTCAAGATGCCAGGTTATAAGGGCACCATTACAGTACATGGAAGCCGGAAAATAGCCCTGGAGTGTGAAGAAGGAGATGCTGCATATGTTGAGTCTGTTTGTGCAACAAAGGAGTTAAAGTTTTATAAGGATAATGTTGACCCGGCAGACATGACGTCTTTAAAGAAGCCAACGATGGAGCATGAACCGGTGTTGAAATTCAAGTCAACTGATGACACCAAGATGGTTGATTTTGTGCCCGACGACTCATCCAAGCAGTTCATCATCAGCGCCAACTTGGATCCAAAATAGGAAAGTGCGCTCATCGAGTTCATCCATGAGAACGGGGACATCTTTGCATGAAAACCTTCTGACATGCCGGGTGTCCCGAGAGAACTCGCTGAGCACACTCTCAATATTGATCCAAAGTTTAAACCGGTCAGGCAATTTCTCCGACGGTTCAACGAGGAAAGGCGCAAGACCATTGGAGAAGAGGTGGCCCGGCTCTTGGCGGCCGGGTTCATTGTGGAAGTCTTTCACCCAGAGTGGTTGGCCAACCCGGTGCTTGTACTAAAAAAGAACGACACCTGGCGTATGTGTGTGGATTACACCGATTTAAACAAAGCTTGTCCAGCTGACCCTTTTGCTCTCCCCCGTATTGATCAGATCATCGATGCTACAGCGGGTTGCGCATGTTTGAGTTTTCTGGATGCTTATTCAGGTTATCATCAGATCAAGATGGCAGTCAAGGACCAGGAGAAGACAACTTTCATCACTCAGTTTGGAGCCTTCTGCTATGTGTCTATGCCCTTCGGGCTTAAGAGTGCCCAGACAACTTATCCACGGTGTATGCAGAATTGCCTCCACAATCAGATTGGGCGTAATGTTCATGCCTATGTGGATGATATAGTGGTAAAGTCCAGGAAAGAGGAAACTTTGGTCACAGATCTGAAAGAGACCTTTGATAACCTCCATGTAACGCCCCGGACACATCCGCCGGTGGTCGTTACTCCTGGCGGGATCTAGACTGGCCCCATAGATCAATACTAGTCTTTTCTGCGTACTTTGTCCTCACTCGTGCGCACCCGGGAGCAACTTCCCGGTCGGTCACCCATCCTGACACTACTCCAAGCTGAGCACGCTCAACTTTGGAGTTCTGTCTGAATGGGCTCCCGAAAAAGAAGGAATTCCTTATTGATATGGGTAGTCTATCATCCCTAATAAGCCAGGCTATCACATACACCCCCACTCAGAGGAACAGACGTCCTCGTCGGGCCACAGGAACGTTCCCTCTTGGCACATACGTCTGTGCATCCAGTCCGGTACATGTGCCATGCCGGGTGCCACGACGGGTCACAAACGTCATGAACAACATGATCGCGCACCTGTCCGCAACCATCCGTGTAACCGCAAGGGTCGGCTCTGATACCAAATTGTAACACCCCGGACACACCCGCCGGTGGTCGTTACTCCTGGCGGGATCTAGACTGGCCTCACAGATCAATACTAGTCTTTTCTGCGCACTTTGTCCTCACTCGTGCGCACCTGGGAGCAACTTCCCGGTCGGTCACCCATCCTGACACTACTCCAAGCTGAGCACGCTTAACTTGGGAGTTCTGTCTGAATGGGCTCCCAAAAAAGAAGGAATTCCTTATTGATATGAGTAGTCTATCATCCCTAATAAGCCAGGCTATCACACTCCGAGTCTACAAAATGATGCTCAACCCGGCCAAGTGTGTTTTTGGAGTCCCAACTGGCAAGCTCTTGGGTTTTTTGGTGTCCAACCGAGGTATTGAAGCTAACTTGGAGAAAATTAAGGCAATCACAGCCGTGGCCAAACCAACATGCATCAATGACGTTCAACGGCTGGCGGGTCATGTTGCTGCTTTGAGCCGGTTCATAAGCCGGTTAGGGGAGAAGGCGATGCCTTTCTATCAGATGATGAAGAAAACGGATGATTTCTTTTGGAGCGATGCTGTGAACTCTGCTTTTGAGGATCTGAAGAAATAGCTTGTTGAGCCGCCGGTTCTTGCTGCTCCGGTTGAGAAAGAGCCGCTATTGTTATACGTAGCCGCTAACTCACGGGCTGTTAGTGTGGCAATTGTGGTGGAGCGCAAGCAGGTTGGCAAGGAACACCCAGTTTAACGGCCGGTTTATTACGTCAGTGAGGTGCTGATTAAATCTAAACAAAGATATCCACATTGGCCGAAGCTCATGTACGGGGTGTTCATGGCAAGCCGGAAACTCAAACATTACTTTCAGGGTCACCTGGTCACCGTGGTTAGCTCTGCGCCTTTGGGAGACATCATCCAGAATAGAGAGGCTACTGGACGAGTCGCCAAGTGAGCCATTGAACTTGGGTCTCATGGGTTGAAGTATGTGCCACGTACTGCGATCAAGTCTCAAGCACTGGTTGACTTTATTAATGACTGGACAGAGATGCAGATGCCAGAAGAGAAACTAGACAACACGTATTGGACTATTCACTTTGATGGGTCCAGATAGTTGGAAGGCTCGGGGGCTGGAGTTGTTTTAACCTCCCCTCGAGGTGACAAGTTTTGTTATGTGCTGCGTTTGATGTTTCCTTGTACTAACAACGCAGCAGAATATGAAGCTTTGCTCCATGGTCTCCGAATGGCGAAAGAAATGAGCCTAATGTTGTGGAACGTAGTAATTTCAAAAAAATTCCTACGCACACGCAAGATCATGGTGATGCATAGCAACGAGAGGGGAGAGTGTTGTCCACGTACCCTCGTAGACCGAAAGCGGAAGCGTTAGCACAACGCGGTTGATGTAGTCGTACGTCTTCACGATCCGACCGATCAAGTACCGAACATACGACACCTCTGAGTTCAGCACACGTTCAGCTCGATGACGTCCCTCGAACTCCGATCCAGCTGAGTATTGAGGGAGAGTTTCGTCAGCACGGCAGCGTGGTGACGATGTTGATGTTGTACCGACGCAGGGCTTCGCCTAAGCACCGCTACAGTATTATCGAGGTGGACTATGGTGGAGGGGGGCACCACACACGGCTAAAAGATCAACTTGATCAGTTGCTGTGTCTATGGGGTGCCCCCCTGCCCCCGTATATAAAGGAGCAATGGGGGTGCGGCCGGCCAGGGAGAGGGTGCGCCAGGAGGAGTCCTACTCCCACCGGGAGAGGACTCCCCCCTTTCCTAGTTGGAATAGGATTCAGGAGGGGGAAAGAGGAGGCAGAGAAGGAAGGGGGGGCGCCGCCCCCCTCTCCTTGTCCTATTCGGACTAGGAGGAGGGGCGCGTGGCCCAGCCCTGGCCGCCTCTCCTCTTCTCCGTAAAGACCCACTAAGGCCCATTTACCTCCCGGGGGTTCCGGTAACCTCCGGGTACTCTAGTAAAATCCCGATTTCACCCGGAACACTTCCGATATCCAAACATAGGCTTCCAATATATCAATCTTCATGTCTCGACCATTTCGAGACTCCTCGTCATGTCCATGATCACATCTGGGACTTTGAACAACCTTCGGTACATCAAAACATATAAACTCATAATATAACCATCATCGAAACGTTAAGCATGCGGACCCTACGGGTTCGAGAACTATGTAGACATGACCGAGACATGTCTCCGGTCAATAACCAATAGCGGAACCTGGATGTTCATATTGGCTCCCACATATTCTACGAAGATCTTTATTGGTCAAACCGCATAACAACATACGTTGTTCCCTTTGTCATCAGTATGTTACTTGCCTGAGATTCGATCATCGGTATCTCAATACCTAGTTCAATCTTATTACCGGCAAGTCTCTTTACTCATTCCGTAATACATCATCCTGCAACTAACTCATTAGTTGCATTGGTTGCAAGGCTTATAGTGATGTGCATTACCGAGTGGGCCCAGAGATACCTCTCCGACAATTGGAGTGACAAATCCTAATCTCGAAATATGCCAACCCAACAAGTACCTTCGGAGACACCTGTAGAGCACCTTTATAATCACCCAGTTACGTTGTGACGTTTGGTGGCACACAAAGTGTTCCTCTGGTAAATGGGAGTTGCATAATCTCATAGTCATAGGAACATGTATAAGTCATGAATAAAGCAATAGCAACAAACTAAACGATCAAGTGCTAAGCTAACGGAATGGGTCAAGTCAATCACATCATTCTCCTAATGATGTGATCCCGTTACTCAAATGACAACTCATGTCTATGGTTAGGAAACATAACCATCTTTGATCAACGAGCTAGTCAAGTAGAGGCATACTAGCTAGTGACACTCTGTTTGTCTATGTATTCACACATGTATTATGTTTCCGGTTAGTACAATTCTAGCATGAATAATAAACATTTATCATGAAATAAGGAAATAAATAATAACTTTATTATTGCCTCTAGGGCATATTTCCTTCAGTTTCCCACTTGCACTAGAGTCAATAATCTAGTTCACATCGCCATGTGATTTAACATTAATAGTTCACATCACCATGTGATTAACACCCATAGTTCATCGTCATGTGACCAACACCCAAAGGGTTTACTAGAGTCAATAATCTAGTTCACATCGCTATGTGATTAATACCCAAAGAGTACTAAGGTGTGATCATGTTTTGCTTGTGAGGGAAGTTTAGTCAAAGGGTCTGCCACATTCAGATCCGTATGTATTTTGCAAATTTCTATGTCAACAATGCTCTGCACGGAGCTACTCTAGCTAATTGCCATTTTCAATATGTATCCAGATTGATATTTAGAGTCATCTGGATCAGTGTCAAAATTTGCATCGACGTAACCCTTTACGACGAACCTTTTTGTCACCTCCATAATCGAGAAACATATTGAGGGAGTCCTGGATTAGGGGGTATCCAGACAGCCGGATTATATCCTTTGGCCGGACTGTTGGACTATGAAGATACAAGATTGAAGACTTCGTCTCGTGTCCGGATGGGACTCTACTTGGCGTGGAAGGCAAGCTAGGCAATACGGATATGTATATCTCCTCCTTTGTAACCGACTTAGTGTAACCCTAGCCCCCTCCGGTGTCTATATAAACCGGAGGGTTTTAGTCCGTAGGACAACAGACAATCATACCATAGGCTAGCTTCTAGGGTTTAGCCTCTCCGATCTCGTGGTAGATCAACTCTTGTAATACTCATATCACCAAGAATAAATCAAGCAGGACTTAGGGTTTTACCTCCATCAAGAGGGCCCTGAAGGAAATATGCACTAGAGGCAATAATAAAGTTATTATTTATTTCCTTATATCATGATAAATGTTTATTATTCATGCTAGAATTGTATTAACCAGAAACATAATACATGTGTGAATACATAGACAAATAGAGTGTCACTAGTATGCCTCTACTTGACTAGCTCGGTAACCGAACATGGTTATGTTTCCTAAACATGAACAAAAGAGTTGTTATTTGATTAATGGGATCACATCATTAGAAGAATGATGTGATTGACATGACCCATTCTATTAGCTTAGCACCCGATCGTTTAGTATGTTGCTATTGCTTTCTTCATGACTTATACATGTTCCTATGACTATGAGATTATGCAACTCCCGTTTGCCGGAGGAACACTTTGTGTGCTACCAAATGTCACAACGTAACTGGGTGATTATAAAGGAGCTCTACAGGTGTCTCCAAAGGTACATGTTGGGTTGGCGTATTTCGAGATTAGGATTTGTCACTCCGATTGTCGGAGAGGTATCTCTGGGCCCACTCGGTAATGCACATCACATAAGACTTGCAAGCATTGCAACTAATGAGTTAGTTGTGAGATGATTTATTACGTAACGAGTAAAGAGACTTGCCGGTAACGAGATTGAACTAGGTATTAAGATACCAACGATCGAATCTCGGGCAAGTAACATACCGATGACAAAGGGAACACTGTATGTTGTTATGCGGTCTGATCGATAAAGATCTTCGTAGAATATGTGAGAGCCAATATAAGCATCCAGGTTCAGCTATTGGTTATTGACCGGAGACATGTCTCGGTCATGTCTACATTGTTCTCGAACCCGTAGGGTCCGCACGCTTAAGGTTTCGATGATAGTTATATTATGAGTTTATAAGTTTTGATGTACCAAAGGAGTTCGGAGTCCCGGATGAGATCGGGGACATGACGAGGAGTCTCGAAATGGTCGAGACGTAAAGATCGATATATTGGACGACTATATTCGGACATCGGAAAGGTTCCGAGTGATTCGGGTATTTTCGGAGGTACCGGGGAGTTACGGGATTACGAGGAAGAAGCAATGGGCCTTAATGGGCCTTAGTGGGAAGGACCAGGAGGTGGCGCGCCCCCCTCCCAAGCCCAGTCCGAATTGGACAAGGGGTTTGGGGCGCGGCCCCTCTCTCCCTTCCTTCCCCTCTCCCCCCCCTTTCCCCCCTTCTCCTAGTTGGACTAGGAAAGGAGGAAACCTACTCCAACTAGGAGTAGGAATCCTACTCCACTGGTGCGCCCCTCCTAGGGCCGGCCTCCTCCCCCCTTGCTCCTTTATATACGGGGGCAGGGGGGCACCTCTAGACACACAAGTTGATCTTCAAGATCGTTCTCTTAGCCGTGTGCGGTGCCCCCCTCCACCATAGTCCTCGATAATATTGTAGTGGTGCTTAGGCAAAGCCCTGCGACAGTAGAACATCAAGATTGTCACCACGCTGTCGTGCTGACGGAACTCTTCCCCGACACTTTGCTGGATCGGAGTCCGGGGATCATCATCGAGCTGAACGTGTGCTAGAACTCGGAGGTGCCGTAGTTTCGGTGCTTGACCGGTCGGGGCGTGAAGACGTATGACTACATCAACCGCGTTGTCATAACGCTTCCGCTGTTGGTCTATGAGGGTACGTAGATTACACTCTCCCCTCTCGTTGCTATGCATCACCATGATCTTGCGGGTGCGTAGGAAAATTTTGAAATTACTACGTTCCCCAACAGTGGCATCAGAGCCTAGGTTTTATGTGTTGATTTTATATGCATGAGTAGAACACAAGTGAGTTGTGGGCGATATAAGTCATACTGCTTACCAGCATGTCATACTTTGGTTCGGCGGTATTGTTGGATGAAGCGGCCCGGACCGACATTACGCGTACGCTTACACGAGACTGGTTCTACCGACGTGCTTTGCACACAGGTGGCTCGCGGGTGTCAGTTTCTCCAACTTTAGTTGAACCGAGTGTGGCTACGCCTGGTCCTTGCGAAGGTTAAAACAGCACCAACTTGACAAACTATCATTGTGGTTTTTGATGCGTAGGTAAGAACGGTTCTTGCTAAGCCCGTAGCAGCCACGTAAAACTTGCAACAACAAAGTAGAGGACATCTAACTTGTTTTTGCAGGGCATGTTGTGATGTGATATGGTCAAGACGTGATGAGACATAAGTTGTTGTATGAGATGATCATGTTTTGTTGAAGTTATCGGCAACTAGCAAAATCCTTATGGTTGTCTCTCCATTGCATAAGATGCAAGCGCCCAATAATTGCTTTACTTTATCGCTATGCGATAGCAATAGTTGCAAGAGTAATTTTTGGCGAGACGACCATGTGACGACACATTGATATAGATCAAGATGATGAAGATCATGGTGTCATGCCGGTGACGATAGAGATCATGGCAGTACTTTGGAGATGGAAATCAAAGGCGCAAGATGATGATGGACATATCATGTCACATATTTTGATTGCATATGATGTTTATATTTTATACATCTTATTTTGCTTAATTAGACGGTAGAATTTTAGGATGATCTCTCACTAATTATCAAGAAGTGTTATCTCTGAGTATGCACCATTGCAAAAGTTCTTCATGCTGAGACACCACGTGATGATCGGGTGTGATAGGCTCTATGTTCAAATACAACGGGTGCAAAACAGTTGCACACACGGAATACTCAGGTTATACTTGACGAGCCAAGCATATACAGATATGGTCTCGGAACACGGAGACCGAAAGGTCGAGCGTGAATCATATAGTAGATATGATCAACATAGTGATGTTCACCAATGAAACTACTCCATCTCACGTGATGATCGGACATGGTTTAGTTGATTTGGATCGCGTGATCACTTAGATGACTAGAGAGATGTCTGTCTAAGTGGGAGTTCTTAAGTAATATGATTAATTGAACTTAAATTTATCATGAACTTAGTCCTGGTAGTATTTTGCAAATCATGTTGTAGATCAATAGCTCGCGTTGTTGCTTCCCTGTGTTTATTTTGATATGTTCCTAGATAAAATTGTGTTGAAAGATGTTAGTAGCAATGATGCGGATTGGATCCGTGATCTGAGGTTTATCCTCATTGCTGCATAGAAGAATTATGTCCTTGATGCACCGCTAGGTGACAGACCTATTGCAGGAGCAGATGCAGACGTTATGAACGTTAGTTTAGTGCACCATGCTTAACGGCTTAGAATCGGGACTTCAAAGACGTTTTGAACGTCATGGACCATATGAGATGTTCCAGGAGTTGAAGTTAATATTTCAAGCAAATACCCGAGTTGAGAGATATGAAGTATCCAACAAGTTCTATAGCTAAAAGATGGAGGAGAATCGCTCAAGTAGTGAGCATGTGCTCAGATTGTCTGGGTACTACAATCGCTTGAATCAAGTGGGAGTTAATCTTCCAGATAAGATAGTGATTGACGGAATTCTCTAGTCACCATCACCAAGTTAGTAGAACTTCGTGATGAACTATAGTATGCAAGGGATGACGAAAATGACTCCCGAGCTTTTCATGATGATGAAACCAATGAAGGTAGAAATCAAGAAAGAGCATCAAGTGTTGATGGTTGACAAGATCACTAGTTTCAAGCAAAGGGCAAAGGAAAAAAGGGGAACTTCAAGAAAAACAGCAAGCAAGTTGTTCCTCAAGTGAAGAAGCCCAAGTCTGGTCCTAAGCCTGAGACTAAGTGCTTCTACTGCAAAGGGACTGGTCACTGGAAGCGGAACTACCCCAAGTGATTGGCGGATAAGAAGGATGGCAAAGTGAACATAAGTATATTTGATATACATGTTATTGATGTGTACTTTACTAGTGTTTATAGCAACCCCTCAGTATTAGATACTAGTACAGTTGCTAAGATTAGTAACTCGAAATGGGAGTTGCAGAATAAATAGAGACTAGTTAAGGGTGAAGTGACGATGTGTGTTGGAAGTGGTTCCAAGATTGATATGATCATCATCGCACATTCCCTATACTTTCGGGATTAGTGTTTAACCTAAATAAGTGTTATTTGGTGTTTGCGTTGAGCATGAATATGATTTGATCATGTTTATTGTAATACATTTATTCATTTAAGTAAGAGAATAAATTATTGTTCTGTTTACATGAATAAAACCTTATATGGTTACACACCCAATGAAAATGGTTCATTGGATCTCGATCGTAGTGATACACATATTCATAATATTGAAACCAAAAGAAGCAAAGTTAATAATGATAGTGCAACTTATTTGTGGCACTGCCGTTTAGGTCATATTGATGTAAAGTGCATGAAGAAACTCCATGCTGATGGGATTTTGGAATCACTTGATTATGAATCACTTGGTGCTTGCGAACCATGCCTTATGGGCAAGATGACTAAAGACTCCATTCTCCGGAACAATCGAGCGAGCAACAGATTTGTTGGAAATCATACATACTGATGTATGTGGTCCGATGAATATTAAAGCTCGCGACAAGAATCATTATTTTCTGACCTTCACAGATGATTTAAGAAGATATGAGTATATCTACTTGATGAAACATAAGTCTGAAAAGTTCAAAGTATTTCAGAGTGAAGTGGAAAATCATCGTGACAAGAAAATAAAGTTTCTACGATCTGATCGCAGAGACGAATATTTGAGTTACGAGTTTGGTCTTCAATTAAAACAATGTGGAATAGTTTCACAAACTCATGCCACCTGGAACACCACATCATAATGGTGTGTCCGAACGTCATAACCGTACTTTATTGGATATAGTACAATCTATGATGTTTCTTACCGATTTACCAATATCGTTTTGGGATCATGCATTAGAGACAACTGCATTCATGTTAAAAAGGGGCACCATCTAAGTCCGTCGAGATGACACAATCTGAACTATGGTTTGGCAAGAAACCAAAGTTATCGTTTCTTAAAGTTTGGGATTGTGATGCTTATATGAAAAAGTTTCATCCTAATAAGTTCAAACACAAATCGGAGAAATATGTCTTCATAGGATACCCAAAGGAGACTGTTGGGTACACCTTCTATCACAGATCCAAAGGCAAGATATTCGTTGCTAAGAATGGATCCTTTCTAGAGAAGGAGTTTCTCTTGAAAGAAGTGAGTGGGAGGAAAGTAGAACTTGATAAGGTAATTGTACCTTCTCCCTTATTGGAAAGTAGTTCATCACAGAAATCTGTTCCTATGACTACTACACCAATTAGTGAGGAAGCTAATGATGATGATCATGTAACTTCAGATCAAGTTACTACCGAATCTCGTAGGTTAACCAGAGTGAGATCCGCACCAGAGTGGTACGGTAATCTTGTTCTGGAGGTCATTCTACTTGACCATGAAGAACCTACGAACTATGAGGAAGCGATGATGAGCTCAGATTCCGCAAAATGGCTTGAGGCCATGAAATCTGAGATAGGATCCATGTATGAGAACAAAGTATGGACTTTGGTTGACTTGCCCGATGTTCGGCAAGCCATTGAGATTAAATGGATATTCAAGAGGAAGACGGACGTTGATAGTAGTGTTACTATCTACAAAGCTAGAATTGTCGCAAAAGGTTTTCGACAAGTTCAAGGTGTTGACTACGACGAGAGTTTCTCACTCGTATCTATGCTTAAGTCTGTCCGAATCATGTTAGCAATTGCCGCATTTTATGAAATCTGGCAAGTGGATAAACAAAACTGCATTCCTTAATGGATTTATTGTATATGATGCAACCAGAAGGTTTTGTCAATCCTAAAGATGCTAACAAAATGTGCAAGCTCCAGTGATCCATCTATGGACTGGTGCAAGCATCTCAGAGTTGGAATATACGCTTTGATGAGTTGATCAAAGCATATAGTTTTATACAGACTTGCGGTGATGCCTGTATTTACAAGAAAGTGAGTGGGATCACTACAACATTTCTGATAAATATATGTGAATGACATATTGTTGATCGGAGATAATGTAGAATTATTCTGCAAAGCATAAAGGAATGTTTGAAAGGAGTTTTTCAAAGAAAGACCTCGGTGAAGCTCCTTACATATTGAGCATCAAGATCTATAGAGATAGATCAAGACGCTTGATAAGTTTTTTCAATGAATACATACCTTGACAAGATTTTGAAGTAGTTCAAAATGGAACAGTCAAAGAAGGATTTCTTGCCTGTGTTACAAAGGTGTGAAGTTGAGTAAGACTCAAAACCCGACCACGGCAGAAGATAGAGAGAGAATGAAAGTCATTCCCTATGCCTCAGCCATAGGTTCTATAAAGTATGCCATGCTGTGTACCAGACCTATTGTATACCCTGCCCTGAGTTTAGCAAGGGAGTACAATAGTGATCTAGGAGTAGATCACTGGACATTGGTCAAAATTATCCTTAGTAGAATAAGGATATGTTTCTCGATTATGGAGGTGACAAAAGGTTCGTCGTAAAGGGTTACGTCGATGCAAATTTTGACACTGATCCAGATGACTCTAAGTCTCAATCTGGATACATATTGAAAGTGGGAGCAATTAGCTAGAGTAGCTCGCAGAGCATTGTTGACATAGAAATTTTCAAAATACTTACGGATCTGAATGTGGCAGATCCGTTGACTAAACTTCTCTCACAAGCAAAACATGATCACACCTCAGTACTCTTTGGGTGTTAATCACATAGCGATGTGAACTAGATTATTGACTCTAGTAAACCCTTTGGGTGTTGGTCACATGTCGATGTGAACTATGGGTGTTAATCACATGGTGATGTGAACTATTGTTGTTAAATCACATGGCGATGTGAACTAGATTATTGACTCTAGTGCACATGGGAGACTGAAGGAAAATTGCCCTAGAGGCAATAATAAAGTTAATATTTATTTCCTTATATCATGATAAATGTTTATTATTGATGCTAGAATTGTATTAACCGGAAACATAATACATGTGTGAATACATAGACAAACAGAGTGTCACTAGTATGCCTCTACTTGACTAGCTCGTTAATCGAAGATGGTTATGTTTCCTAACCATGAACAAAAGAGTTGTTATTTGATTAACGGGATCACATCATTAGAAGAATGATGTGATTGACATGACCCATTCCATTAGCTTAGCACCCGATCGTTTAGTATGTTGCTATTGCTTTCTTCATGACTTATACATGTTCCTATGACTATGAGATTATGCAACTCCCGTTTGCCGTAGGAACACTTTGTGTGCTACCAAACGTCATAATGTAACTGGGTGATTATAAAGGAGCTCTACAGGTGTCTCCAAAGGTACATGTTGGGTTAGCGTATTTCGAGATTAGGATTTTTCACTCCGATTGTCGGAGAGGTATCTCTGGGCCCTCTCGGTAATGCACATCACATAAGCCTTGCAAGCATTGCAACTAATGAGTTAGTTGTGAGATGATGTATTACGGAACGAGTAAAGAGACTTGCCGGTAACGAGATTGAACTAGGTATTAAGATACCGACAATCGAATCTCGGGCAAGTAACATACCGATGACAAAGGGAACACTGTATGTTGTTATGCGGTCTGACCGATAAAGATCTTCATAGAATATGTGGGAGCCAATATGAGCATCCAGGTTCCGCTATTGGTTATTGACGGGAGACATGTCTCGGTCATGTCTACATTGTTCTCGAACCCGTAGGGTCCGCACGCTTAAGGTTTCGATGATAGTTATATTATGAGTTTCTAAGTTTTGATGTACCGAAGGAGTTTGGAGTCCCGGATGAGACCAGGGACATGACGAGGAGTCTCGAAATGGTCGAGACGTAAAGATCGATATATTGGACGACTATATTCGGACATCATAAAGGTTCCGAGTGATTCGGGTATTTTCGGATGTACCAGGGAGTTACGGGAATACGAGGAAGAAGCAATGGGCCTTAGTGGGAAGGACCAGCAGCTGGCACGCGCCCCTCCCAAGCCCAGTCCGAATTGGACAAGGGGTTTGGGGTGCGGCCCCTCTCTCCCTTCCTTCCCCTCTTCCCCCCTTTCCCCCTTCTCCTAGTTGGACTAGGAAAGGAGGAAACCTACTCCAACTAGGAGTAGGAATCCTACTCCCCTGGTGCGCCCCTCCTAGGGCCGGCCTCCTCCCCCCTTGCTCCTTTATATACGGGGGCAGGGGGGCACCTCTAGACACACAAGTTGATCTTCAAGATCGTTCTCTTAGCCGTGTGCGGTGCCCCCCTCCACCATAGTCCTCGATAATATTGTAGTGGTGCTTAGGAGAAGTCCTGCGACAGTAGAACATCAAGATCGTCACCACGCCGTCGTGCTGACGGAACTCTTCCCCGACAGTTTGCTGGATCGGAGTCTGGGGATCATCATCGAGCTGAACGTGTGCTAGAACTCGGAGGTGCCGTAGTTTCGGTGCTTGATCGGTCGGGCCGTGAAGACGTATGACTACATCAACCGCGTTGTCATAACGCTTCCGCTGTCGGTCTATGAGGGTACGTAGATTACACTCTCCCCTCTCGTTGCTACGCATCACCATGATCTTGCGTGTGCGTAGGAAAATTTTGAAATTACTACGTTCCCCAACAGGCCCGAACCTGGGTAAAACATTGTGTCCCCTGCCACCTGTTACCATCCGCCTTAGACGCACAGTTAGGGACTCCCTACCCGAGATCCGCCGGTTTTGACACCGACATTGGTGCTTTCATTGAGAGTTCCTCTGTGATGTCGCCGTAAGGAAGGATGCCTCGTCTCATTGTTAAAAACAACATTACCGCCGGGGGAGCTCTGGCTGTCGGCCAAACTCTTCGGCTAGGCAGTTTCGTCATGACTGCCTGTTCAGCCGCTGCACCGACGATGACTTCTCGGGTCATCAAAAACAGCCTCCACGTCGGATCGGAAGTCGCCGAGCAGATGGATCCAATGGAGCTCGCTTCCCTAAACGAACTCTTGGATCGCATCATCGCCTTGGGAGTCGCTACGGACTATGATCGGATTGGGCTTAAACCCGATCAAAGGGAGATTAACTCTCCATCGGTCACCCATCACATTGCGGTGGTGGAGGAACAATGCGGCAACTCTTCCTCTATTTTGAGGACTAACTATGTCCGGATTCCTGAGCTCTCTGAGCCGGATACCCGCTTACGGGAGGACATTACCCAAGCCCTGAACTTAGAATCAGGCAGCGGGCAACACTTATCGGGTAACACTCCGGAACCCGAACTTCCAAGATTGGAAACTCCTCGGCCCCTGGGTCTCAGATCGGGTAGGGGTTCGGACTCAAATCCACCCACCCACCCAGACATAAACGATCTTTCCCACATCAGGCAAGAGCCCCATGAAACAGTACATCATTATTGGGCCAGATTCCTCCTTGTGATGAACAAGGTTAAGGACTGTCGCGAGGAAGATGTAGTATCACTTTTCTGCAATAATTGCACGGACAAGGGAATCCTTAACGCCTTAAGTCGCTGTGACATATCACACTTCGCTGACTTGGCATCCATAGTACGAAAATACTGTGCGATGGAAAACGCCTGGAAAACCGAAACAAAATTTTGGGATAATCCGGCTCCGAATACACACCCAGTCTGAAGTAAAAGGGTGCACTATCGTAAGATACCCGAGCTAGTTGCATGAAACTGTACTGGAGGGATGGCTTAACCGACCCTACAAAATTCATAGTACAACGGATACAGTACCAATGCACAGCCTTAGAGCATGTTGGATACTCCGGCAGGTGGCCAAAAGTGGTGAGAATCTTCTTATCCCAAATGCCACAGAGCACCATCCCGTGGATAACAATACAGTGTTAACAGTCTTCGAGACCTTTGCGTCAAATAATAGGTGCAAGCGAACACTCCACAGCATGGCCGAAATCTGCCACGCAGCAGCAATAATCCATGGAGTGATACGACTATTACCTTCAATGCCAGTGATCAACCTAAATTCCGAACAGCCTGAGCACCAGCCACACAGGTCCTCAGTCCAATTGTGGATGGCTTTCGACTCACCAAATTAATCATGGACGGTGGCTCTATGAGGAAACTCTTCAAAAAATGGAAATAGACTGGAACCGCGTTGAGCAAAGTAGCATGATACGTCTACAACGTATCTATAATTTTTGATTGCTCCATGCTATATTGTCTACTGTTTTAGGCAATATTGGGCTTTATTATCCACTTTTATATTATTTTTTGGACTAAGCTATTAACCGGAGGCCCAGCCCAGATTTGCTATTTTATGCCTATTTCAGTGTTTTGAAGAAAAGGAATATCAGACAGAGTCGAAACGGAACGAAATCAACTAGAGAAGTTATTTTTGGAACGAAAGCCACCCGATGGAATTGGACCCCGCGTCAAGGAAGGAAGGAGGAGCTCACGAGGGTAGGGGGCGCGGCCCCCTGCCTCGTGGGGCCCCCGTGGCTCCCCTGACGTGCTTCTTCTACCTATATAACTCCATATACCCTAAAACTTCCAGAACGGAGATTAGATCGGGAGTTCCGCTGCGAGAAGCCTCCGTAGCCACCGAAAGCCAATCTAGACCCGTTCCGGCACCCTGCCGGAGGGGGCATCCCTCTCCGGTGGCCATCTTCATCATCCCGGTGCTCTCCATGACGAGGAGGGAGTAGTTCTCCCTCGGGGCTGAGGGTATGTACCAGTAGCTATGTGTTTCATCTCTCTCTCTCTCTCTCATGTTCTTGAGGTGATACGATCTTGATGTATCGCGAGCTTTGCTATTATAGTTGGATCTTATGTTTCTCCTCCCCCTCTACTCTCTCGTAATGAATTGAGTTTCCACTTTGGAGTTATCTTATCGGATTGAGTCTTTATAGATTTGAGAACACTTGATGTATGTCTTGGTGATCAACTTGCGGGTTTCATGACATTGGGAACCTATGCATAGGGGTTGGCACACGTTTTCGTCGTGATTCTCCGGTAGAAACTTTGGGGCACTCTTTGAGGTCCTTTGTGTTGGTTGAATAGATGAATCTGAGATTGTGTGATGCATATCGTATAATCATGCCCACGGGTACTTGAGGTGACATTGGAGTATCTAGGTGACATTAGGGTTTTGGTTGATTTGTGTCTTAAGGTGTTATTCTAGTACGAACTCTAGGGCTGTTTGTGACACTTATAGGAATAGCCCAACGGATTGATTGGAAAGAATAACTTTGAGGTGGTCTCGTACCCTACCATAATCTCTTCGTTCGTTCTCCGCTATTAGTGACTTTGGAGTGACTCTCTGTTGCATGTTTAGGGATAGTTATGTGATCCAATTATGTTAGTATTTTGAGGGAACTTACACTAGCGAAAGTATGAACCCTAGGCCTTGTTTCCTATCATTGCAATACCATTTACGCTCACTTTTATCATTATTTACCTTGCTGTTTTTATATTTTCAGATTACAAAAACTATTATCTATCATCCATATACCACTTGTATCACCATCTCTTCGCCGAACTAGTGCACCTATACAATTTACCATTGTATTGGGTGTGTTGGGGACACAAGAGACTCTTTGTTATTTGGTTGCAGGGTTGCTTGAGAGAGACCATCTTCATCCTACGCCTCCCACGGATTGATAAACCTTAGGTCATCCACTTGAGGGAAATTTGCTACTGTCCTACAAACCTCTGCACTTGGAGGCCCAACAACGTCTACAAGAAGAAGGTTGTGTAGTAGACATCAAGCTCTTTTCTGGCGCCGTTGCCGGGGAGGTTAGCGCTTGAAGGTATATCTTTAGATCTTGCAATCGAGTCTTTTAGTTTCTTGTTTTATCACTAGTTTAGTTTATAAAAGAAAACTATAAAAAAATGGAATTGAGTTTGTCTCATACGCTTCACCTTTTTAATATCTTTCGTGAGTATGATGGAAAGGAAAATTGTGCTCAGGTGCTAGAAGAAGAAATCTATAAAATGTTTGGCACTAAATATTTGAATGATGAGCATGATTGCAATTTTGTTAGTATGAATTTCTTGAATATCCATGATGCTAACGATATGCAAAGCCACAAGCTTGGGGAAGCTATGTTTGATGAAGATGATATTGTTGTCCCCCAAGTTTTGATGAGCAAATTTATTATGATGAAAGCATGCCTCCTATCTATGATGATTATTTTGATGACATGTATGCTTTAAAGAATAATGATAACGATGAAACTTGTCATCTTGATCTTAATTTTCAATCACATGATAGTTATTTTGTTGAGTTTGCTCCCACTATTATTCATGAGAAGAATTTTGCTTATGTGGAGAGTAGTAAATTTTGCATGCTTGTAGATCATGAAAAGAATGCTTTATGCGCTGGTTATATTGTTGAATTCATTCATGATGCTACTGAAAATTATTATGAGGGAGGAACATATGCTTGTAGGAATTGCAATAATATTAGGTTTCCTCTCTATGTGCTTAAAATTTTGAAGTTATGCTTGTTTTGCTCTCCTATGCTAGTTGATTATTGTTCCCATAAATTGTTTGCTCACAAAATCCCTATGCATAGTAAGAATGTTAGACTTAAATGTGCTAGTCATATTCTTCATGATGCTCTCTTTATGTTTCAATTCTTATCCTTCATGTGAGCATCATTGAAAATATCATGCCTAGCTAGGGGCATTAAACGATAGCGCTTGTTGGGAGGCAACCCAATTTTATTTTAGTTCCTTGATTTTTGCTCCTGTTTAGTAATAAATAATTCATCTAGCCTCTGTTTAGATGTGGTTTTATGTGTTTAATTAGTGTTTGTGCCAAGTAAAACCTTTGGGAAGACTTGGGGGAAGTCTTGTTGATCATGCTGTCAAAAACACAAACTTTAGCGCTCACGAGAATTGCTGACATTTTTTATTGAAGATTGATATTTAGTTAATTCTTTTTGAAGATGATTAATAGATAAATTACTCAGGTCCAGCAATTTATTTTAGAATTTTATGAGTTCAAAAAGTATACGTTTGATCCAGATTACTACAGACTATTCTGTTTTTGACAGATTCTGTTTTTCATGTGTTGTTTACTTATTTTGATGAATCTATGGCTAGTAAAATAGTTTATAAACCATAGAGAAGTTGAAATACAGTAGGTTTAACACCAATATGAATTTAGAATGAGTTCATTACAGTACCTTATGATGGTTATTTGCTTTCTTATACTAACGGAGCTTACGAGTTTTCTGTTAAGTTTTGTGTTGTGAAGTTTTCAAGTTTTGGGTGAGGATTCGATGGACTATGGAATAAGGAGTGGCAAGAGCCTAAGATTGGGGATGCCCGAGGCACCCCAAGGTAATATTCAAGGATAGCCAAGAGCCTAAGCTTGGGGATGCCCCGGAAGGTATCCCCTCTTTCGTCTTCGCTCATCGGTAACTTTACTTGGAGCTATATTTTTATTCACCACATGATATGTGTTTTGCTTGGAGCGTCAATTTATTTTGCTAGGGTTTGCTTGCTGTTATTTAGAATAATTTTTTGCATCTTTTATTTCAATAAAAGTGGCATTGATAGTCTTTACTATGCCTATGTTACAAGTAGGGCTGGAAAAAAAGCTCGAAGCTCGCGAGCTAAACGAGTAGCTCGTGACTCGGCTTGAATTGACTTGAACTCGAAGAATAACGAGTCAAGCCGAGCTTTAGTTTATGATCGTTTATAGACCAAGTTAAACAAGACAATCTCACAAGCACTCGTGTAACTCGTTAGGCTCGGTACAAAAGATCAGCCACTCCCAATACAAAAAAATATCAACCAGTCAGCACCCTATGTCCCAGGCGCACAACACAAGGCCTAGCCGTTGAAAGCCCAACCTCCTAGGAGAGTCATGCGGTACAAAAAAATTACTGTTGTTTAGTGATATATATGTTTAATATATATGTAATCATTTGATAATATTTAAGGATTTTATGTTCATATCTTTAACGAGCTTATCAAGCTAAACGAGCCAGCTTGCGAGTTATACGAGTCGAGCCAATCTTGGATTTGAGCTCGTTATAATAACAAGTCGAGTCGAGCTAGCTCGTTAACGAAACAAGCTCTAGCGAGCCGAGCCGAGCTGGCTCGACTCGGCTCGAATTCCAGCCCTAGTTACAAGTATACATGTCGCTGTTCGAAAACAGAAAGTTTACCGCTGTTGCAATAATTCCCTAGAAAATTCAGAATGTGATAAAATGTTGAAACTTTTTGTATATTAAGCTCTGATAAATTAACTACAGTGGGAATTTTATTTCATAATTGTTGGAGCTAGGGAAGTATGGATGTTGCAGCATTCTTTACAGACTATCCTGTTTAGGCAGATTGCTGTTATGTTTGCATATGTTTGCTTCTTTAATGATTCTATTTGAGGATAGGACTATTAAATATGCAGAGACATTTAGTATTCAATGTTGAATAATAATTTTAGTGAATTGCTACAGCAGAGTATGATAAGGTTTTGGCAATGGTTTATACTAACTTATCTCACGAGTCCTTGTTGAGTTTTGTGTGGATGAAGCTTTTGAGATTTAGGGAGACCGTGATATGAGAGGAATTAAGGAGACACAAAATCTCAAGCTTGGGGATGCCCAAGGCACCCCAAGATAATATTTCAAGAAGTCTCAAGCGTCTAAGCTTGGGGATGCCCCGGTTGGCATCCCACCTTTCTTCTTCAACAACTATCGGTTAGTATCGGTTGATCCTAAGTTTTTGCTTCTTCACATGATGTTTTCTATTCTTAGAATGTCATTTTATTTTGCTTTGCTTGCTGTTTGAATAAAATACCAAGATCTGAAATTATTAAATGTTAGATAGTCTTCACGTAGTTGCATAATTATTCGACTACTCATTGATCTTCACTTATATCTTTCAGAGTAGTTTGTCATCTGCTCTAGTGCTTCACTTATATCTTTTAGAGCATGGTGGTAGTTTTATTTTGAAGAAATAGATGAACTCTCATGCTTCACTTAGATTATTTTGAGAGTCTTAAGTAGCATGGTAATTTTCTTAAAATCCTAATATGCTAGGTATTCAAGAATAATAAAATTCTCTTATGAGTGTGTTGAATACTATGAGAAGTTTGACACTTGATAATTGTTTTGAGATATGGAGATGGTGATATTAGAGTCATGCTAGTTGAGTAGTTGTGAATTTGAGAGATACTTGTGTTGAATTTTGTGATTCTCGTAGCATGCACGTATGGTGAACCGTTATGTAACGAAGTCGGAGCATGAGGTGTTTATTGATTGTCTTCCTTCTGAGTGGCGGTCGGGGACGAGCGATGGTCTTTTCCTACCAATCTATCCCCTTAGGAGCATGCGCATAATACTTTGCTTTGACAACTTCTAGATTTTTGCAATAAGTATATGAGTTCTTTATGACTAATGTTGAGTCCATGGATTATACGCACTCTCACCCTCCCACCTTTGCTAGCCTCTCTAATACCGTACACCTTTCACCGGTATCATACACCTACCATATACCTTCCTCAAAACAGCCACCATACCTACCTATTATGGCATTTCCATAGCCATTCCGAGATATATTGCCATGCATCTTTCCACCACCTAGTTCATCATGACACACTCATCATTGTCATACTGCTTAGCATGATCATGTAGTTGACATAGTATTTGTGGCAAAGCCACTGTTCATAATTCTTTCATACTTGTCACTCTTGATTCATTGCATATCCCGGTACACCGCCGGAGGCATTCATATAGAGTCATACTTTGTTCTAGTATCGAGTTGTAATCATTGAGTTGTAAATAAATACAAGTGTGATGATCATCATTCAATAGAGCATTGTCCCAGAACAAAAAAAAACAGAAAGGCCAAAGAAAAAAGAAGGCCCAAAAAAGACAAAAAGGGGCAATGCTACTATCCTTTTACCACACTTGTGCTTCAAAGTAGCACCATGTTATAGCGAGTCTCATATATTGTGCTTCAAAGTAGCACCATGTTCTTCATATAGAGAGTCTCATATGTTGTCACTTTCATATACTAGTGGGAATTTTACAATATGGAACTTGGCTTGTATATTCCAATGATGGGCTTCCTCAAAATTGCCCTAGGTCTTCGTGAGCAAGCGAGTTGGATGCACACCCACAAGTTTCTTTTGTTGAGCTTTCATATACTTATAGCTCTAGTGCATCCGTTGCATGGCAATCCCTACTCACTCACATTGATATCTATTGATGGGCATCTCCATAGCCCGTTGATACGCCTAGTCGATGTGAGACTATCTTCTCCCTTTTTGTCCTCTCCACAACCACCATTCTATTCCATCTATAGTGCTATGTCCATGGCTCATGCTCATATATTGCGTGAAGATTGAAAAAGTTTGAGAACATCAAAAGTATGAAACAATTGCTTGGCTTGTCATCGGGGTTGTGCATGATTTAAATATTTTGTGTGGTGAAGATGGAGCATAGCCAGACTATATGATTTTGTAGGGATAACTTTCTTTGGCCATGTTATTTTGAGAAGACATAATTGCTTTGTTAGTATGCTTGAAGTATTATTGTTTTTATGTCAATATGAACTTTTGTCTTGAATCTTATGGATCTGAATATTCATATCACAAGTAGGAAGAATTACATTGAAATTATGCCAAGTAGCACTCCGCATCAAAAATTCTCTTTTTATCATTTACCTACTCGAGGACGAGCAGGAATTAAGCTTGGGGATGCTTGATACGTCTCCAACGTATCTATAATTTTTGATTGCTCCATGCTATATTATCTACTGTTTTAGGCAATATTGGGCTTTATTATCCACTTTTGTATTATTTTTGGGACTAACATATTAACCGGAGGCCCAGCCCAGATTTGCTGTTTTATGCCTATTTCAGTGTTTTGAAGAAAAGGAATATCAGACGGAGTCGAAACGGAACGAAATCAACTAGAGAAGTTATTTTTGGAACGAAAGCCACCCGATGGACTTGGACCCCACGTCAAGGAAGGAAGGAGGAGCTCACGAGGGTAGGGGTGCGCCCACCCCCCTGGGGCGCGCCCCCTGCCTCGTGGGGCCCCCGTGGCTCCCCTGACGTGCTTCTTCTGCCTATATAACTCCATATGCCCTAAAACTTCCAGAACGGAGATTAGATCGGGAGTTCCGCCGCCAGAAGCCTCCGTAGCCACCGAAAGCCAATCTAGACCCGTTCCGGCACCCTGCTGGAGGGGGCATCCCTCTCTGGTGGCCATCTTCATCATCCCGGTGCTCTCCATGACGAAGAGCGAGTAGTTCTCCCTCGGGGCTGAGGGTATGTACCAGTAGCTATGTGTTTGATCTCTCTCTCGTGTTCTTGAGGTGATACGATCTTGATGTATCGCGAGCTTTGCTACTATAGTTGGATCTTATGTTTCTCCTCCCCCTCTACTCTCTCGTAATGAATTGAGTTTCCACTTTGGAGTTATCTTATCGGATTGAGTCTTTATAGATTTGAGAACACTTGATGTATGTCTTGGTGATCAACTTGCGGGTTTCATGACATTGGGAACCTATGCATAGGGGTTGGCACACATTTTCGTCGTGATTCTCCAGTAGAAACTTTGGGGCACTCTTTGAGGTCCTTTGTGTTGGTTGAATAGATGAATCTGAGATTGTGTGATGCATATCGTATAATCATGCCCACGGATACTTGAGGTGACATTGGAGTATCTAGGTGACATTAGGGTTTTGGTTGATTAGTGTCTTAAGGTGTTCTTCTAGTACAAACTCTAGGGCTGTTTGTGACACTTATAGGAATAGCCCAACGGATTGATTGGAAAGAATAACTTTGAGGTGGTTTCGTACCCTACCATAATCTCTTTGTTCGTTCTCCGCTATTAGTGACTTTGGAGTGACTCTTTGTTGCATGTTGAGGGATATTTATGTGATCCAATTATGTTAGTATTGTTGAGGGAACTTACAATAGTGAAAGTATGAACCCTAGGCCTTGTTTCCACACATTGCAATACCGTTTACGCTCACTTTTATCACTTGCTACCTTGCTATTTTTATTATTTCAGATTACAAATACCTTTATCTACTGTCCATATACCACTGGTTTAACTATCTCTTCGCCGAACTAGTGCACCTATACAATTTACCATTGTATTGGGTGTGTTGGGGACACAAGAGACTCTTTGTTATTTGGTTGCAGGGTTGCTTGAGAGAGACCATCTTCATCCTACGCCTCCTACGGATTGATAAACCTTAGGTCATCCACTTGAGGGAAATTTGCTACTGTCCTACAAACCTCTGCACTTGGAGGCCCAACAAAGTCTACAAGAAGAAGGTTGTGTAGTAGACATCATAGCACAACCTTCAAGGGAATCATACCCAGTCAGGAGGCACGATGCGCTGGGAAAATCACACTAGATGTGGTATTCGATACGCCAGTGAATTATAGGTCCGAAGAAATTACATTTCAAGTGGCCCCGTTCAGCAGTGGATACCACGCCCTTTTAGGACGTGAGGCGTTCACAATCTTCCAAGCCGTACCCCATTATGGGTACATGAAGCTCAAAATGCCCAGACCAAACGGAATCATCACCCTCGCTAGTGATCCGGACATAGCACTCCGCGCCGAAAACAAAATAGCCGCACTGGCCCTCGAGGCATTATCCGAAGCCCTCTCGGCTGATGAATTAGCCACGCTACGCTCCACAGTGGACAGGGACGACGTGATACTCGATAAGAGATCCAAGTCCACCTCTTTTAAACCAGCGGATGAAATAGTCAAATTCCAAGTCCACCCAACGGACCCTACAAAAACAGCCTCCATCGGGGCACAGTTAAACCCCGTCGTGGACGCCGCACTACGAGAGTTCCTGCGTGAGAATTGGGACATATTCGCCTGGAACCCCTCAGACATGCCAGGAATCCCACGCACGCTGGCTGAGCATAGCCTCAATATCCTAAAGGGATTCAAGCCGGTCAAGCAAGCTCTTCGGCGTTTCTCCGAACCTAAGAGACATGCCATGGGAGAGGAACTAGCCAAGTTATTGGAGGCCGGATTCATTAGAGAAATAAAATACCCGGACTGGCTAGCAAACCTGGTGATGGTACCCAAGAAGGATAAATCCTAGCGCCTTTGTGTCGATTTCAAGGACCTCAATAAAGCTTGCCCAAAGGATCCATTCCCCCTCCCCCGCATCGATCAAATTATCGATGCTACCACAGGACACAAGTCATTGTGTTTCCTCGACGCATACTCCGGTTACCACCAAATCAAGATGGCGGAGTCCGACCAAGCAGCAACGGCATTCATCACACCATACGGTCCCTTCTGTTTCAACACAATGCCTTTTGGACTCAAAAACACCGGCGCAACATATCAACGCATGATTCAGACATGTCTGGAGAAACAAATCGGCAAAACAGTAGAGCCATACGTAGACGATGTGGTCGTCAAAACCAAACACGTTGACTCTTTGGTAGACGACTTGAGGCTCACGTTCGACAACCTCGGAACATACGACATCAAGCTCAATCCGGAAAAATGCGTTTTCGGCGTACCAGCCGGAAAGCTCCTGGGTTTCATTGTCTCCAGTAGAGGTATTGAAGCTAACCCGGCCAAAATCCGAGCTTTGTCACAGTTGGCTACCCCAACAGACCTCAAACAAATCCAGAAGTTAACAGGATGCGTGACGGCTCTAAGCCGCTTTATCTCCCGCTTAGGAGAAAAGGCTTTACCCCTTTATCGCCTCCTCCAGCGCATCGAACACTTTGAGTGGACGGACGCTGCCACAGCCGGATTGGAAGAAATAAAGGCCATTTTGGCAACCAACCCAATCCTGGCCGTGCCAAACATCGGCGAACCAATGTTGTTGTACATTGCGGCAACCCATCAAGTTGTAAGCGCAGTGCTCGTCGTCGAACGAGAAGCGGATGGACACAAATTCCCTCTTCAAAAGTCGGTATACTATGTATCCACTGTCCTCACTCCATGCAAATCATGGTACCCACATTATCAAAAGATAGCCTATGCGGTATTCATGGCATCCCGGAAGCTGCGACACTACTTTCAAGAGTGTTCGATTACAGTAGCCTCGGAAGTGCCACTTAATGATATTATAAACAACCACGACGCTACGGGACGGATTGCCAAATGGGCTATTGAGCTCCTCCCGTTCGACATAACATACAAACCTTGATGAGCCATTAAGTCGCAAGTATTGGCCGACTTTGTCGCTGAATGGACGGAGGCCGAACTCCCTAAAGAGTACGGCGCATACTCCAATTGGATCATGCACTTCGACGGTTCTAAAATGCTGGCTGGTCTAGGGGCCGGCGTCGTCCTGACATCCCCAACTGGAGATACCGTTCAGTATGTACTGCAAATATTGTACACAGACTCCAACAACGCAGCCGAATACGAAGCTCTGTTGCATGGTCTTCGTATGGCAGTCTCCATGGGCATTCAACGCCTGGAGGTGCATGGGGATTCAAACCTTGCAATATCCCATATAAATGGAGACTTTGACGCCAAGGATCCGAAAATGGCGGCCTACAGAAACGTCGTCCTAAAAATGTCAGATCGGTTCGAGGGGCTCGAATTTCACCATGTGGCTCGGGAAAACAATCAGGCGGTGGATATCCTCGCCCGCATCGGCGCAAAACGCGATGCGGTCCCCCAACATCTTTCTGGAAAGGCTATTCAATCCATATTTAGTATAGGAAGGGGACACCGGTAACCATAGTCCGGACCCGACCAAAATGCCCGATACCGAACACTCTGACACAATCGGAGGCTCCGCCACCAAAATCACACCTTCAGCCCACGTAATAATGGCCATTATAGCCCCGTGGACATAACCATTCTTGGCCTACCTAACTAGGCAGGAACTTCCGGAGAACCAAAATGAGGCACGCTGCATAGTACGGTGATCTAAGGCCTACAGGGTCCACGAGGGAGAATTGTATAAAAAAGCACTACCGGAGTCCTTCAAAGGTGCATCTCCGAAGAGGAAGGGCGGAACCTTTTGGCAGAAATCCACGCCGGACTCGGCGGTCACCACGCTGCAGACCGGGCTCTTGTAAGCAGGGCCTTCCGTACAGGATTCTATTGGCCAACGGCCCGGGCAGATGCACAGGACTTGGTCCAACGTTGCGCCGGTTGCCAGCTCTTTGCAAATCAAAGCCGCATGCCACCCACAGCCCTCCAAACAATCCCCATTACGTGGCCCTTCGCGGTTTGGGGACTTGACATGGTTGGCCCCCTTAAAGGGGGAACCCACAAGAAAAAATACTTACTGGTCATGGTGGATAAATTCACCAAATGGATAGAGGCCAAACCTGTTAAAACAGCCAAATCCGGACCAGTGATAGACTTCATATCTGGGGTCGTACACCGTTATGGCATCCCCCACAGCATCATCACTGACAACAGCATAAACTTCACAGCCGATGAGGTAAAACTCTGGTGCAACAAAATGGGCATCAATATCGATTATGCTTCAGTCTATCACCCACAAACCAATGGCCAAGTCGAGCGAGCAAACGGTCTTATAATGAGCGGCATTAAACCCAGATTAGTGCGTTCCTTAACAGAGTCTAACACGCACTGGGTAGAGGAGCTCGACTCCGTACTCTGGGGGCTGCGGACCACGCTAAATCGTAGTACCAGATACACACCCTTCTTTATGGTGTACGACGTAGAGGCAGTCTTGCCCTGTGACATAATTCATGACTCACCTCGAGTGCGCATGTACGAAGAAAGAGAAGCCGAGCTCGATCGGTAGGACAGTCTGGACACCCTGGAGGAGGAGTGCGACGTAGCCAAAGCCCGTTTCGCATTTTATCAGCAACAGGCTCGCAGATACCAAAGCAGAGAAGTACGGGCCAAAACTTATAACGTTGGCGAACTAGTTCTACGCCTGCCGGATAAGAAAAAGAACAAGCTCGAGCCCACATGGGAAGGTCCCTTCATTATAGACCAAGTTCTGACCGGTGGAGCGTACCGACTGCGGGACGCATCGACTAGTCGACTCGAGCCGAATCCATGGAACGCGGCCATGCTCCGAAGATTCTACGCCTAGTGCCGGACTCTATGTTCGTCCCCTCCCTTTGTCCATTTTTTGCATATACATTATCTGTCTTGTTTTTCTTTCTTCCTTTCTTTTATTATTTCTCTAGGCCTTTAAGGGCCACCTTGTGCCTCGCTTGCACATTATAGATGCGCTAGCCGCGCTCATAATACCTGGGGGCTTCTTTCATAGAAGCTTAATTATTTATCTGGGCCTCAGGCCCCGAACATGTGTCATGCTTCTGCATGTACCTTTTTTCGCCATTATATGCATCGATATGACTTAAGTTTTGGCCAAGCTGGGTTGCCTGGCTCTTGTATTTATGCCCTACGTTCCCGTTAATTCGGCTAGGGCATAAGGGGAGCACCTCTGCGATTGTTACTGCCGGGTCAGCCGGATGTGTACCTTAGACTGGGTGAAGCCGAAAGCTAGCGTTCTTAAGGGAATATTCGGTCGGTGAACAAAAGATGATTTTTTTTATTGTCCATATCTACCCCCAGATGTTTTTCCTACGTTTCCTATCGCAGTCCGGACATGCACTTTAGGGCATGCTTACCCAGGGAAAGGAACCCTTAACGGAACTATTCTCCCTGGAAGATGTTTCTTACTACCCATGTAATATAACATAACTAGTTGGGCACTTGTCTGTTCAAGCACTAATGACCCCTACGCCTGGTCTCCACGCATACCCCGATTCTTATATAACTGAGCGGGTATTCGGATACACTCCGGACTATTGGGTCCCGAGGTTGAAGCGAAAAGGTCCGCCAAGACAAATGATCTACAATCCGGCTAGAAGGCATTATACATGTCACTTTCATTACATAGTCATGCAGACTGACTAAATTCCTCTTCTATACCATCCAACAGGCGGTCTAGCTTACAATCCTGTTGGGAATACTTTGCGACTAATTCTACTTGCCCATAAACTAAGCTAACGGGGATCTCTTTTCCGTCGGGCCCCACAGGTCCGACCTCGGCCATGTGATTTGGGTCTGCCTTGGTATACCGCGTCTTCACCATGGCCTAGGCTTCTCTGGCACCCTGTCGGCAGGCCGATATCTTCCATAATCGAAAGTGCCGCCGTGCTCCCTTGAGCTTCTCCGCAAGCTCTGCAATGCCCTCTGGCAGGGAGACGGACGACCATAAGGCCTGGGCAACACCTTGCATCACCTGCTGAACTTGTTCGTGCAGATGTGAGAGCTTGGATAGAAGATCACCCGCAGACCCGGGCATTTCCTCCGCGGGACGACCCGTCAGCATACCTACAGACATAACGCTATTAGCTGGCTTCTTCGCCGAACTCCTTTAAAAGGATTCGTTCAAGCACTTACTGAAAATGCCGCGCCGAAGCCGCTTATTCTCCTTCTCGGAGCCTGCCAGCTGGGCTCGAACATCTTTTAGTTCCACGCTCATCTTGATATTGGCATCTTGGAGATTGTTTTTCTCCCGCCTAACCTCAGTTAGCACGCGTTTGCCAGCCTCTAGCTGTCGCATAACATGCTGGTCCTCCGGATTTTCTCCGGATTCATCTGCAACATCTATTGTTAGATCTGCAGCCACGCTGCACATTATATGGTAACCGTCATTCTTTAAAGTAAATGTTACCAGCAGGTGACTTTGTCGGTTCCTGGAATGTGGCAACAGCGGCCCGCAGTTGGGTCTTGCATTCCTCTAGCTCCTGTGACAGCCTAGTATTCTTCTCTGTAAGAACCTGCACAATAAAGATGATCCTTAAGTCAGTTCTGCTAACTGTTTCAAGTCTCAGGGGCTACTGATACATATAAATCGTCAGATTTACTTACCCGTACATCCTTTACATACTGATCCGTGGCTCTGGCTAGACCATCTTGAGCAGCTCGGAGGTACGCCTCTCCAGAATTGAAGGCATCAAATGCCTCTGGTGAGAAACAAGCGTCACGGAGTACGGCCCGACGACGCCTATGATTCATGGCGCTTTCCACTTCTGAGTTTGTAGCGAACAATCTATCTGCATCCTCTGTAGGGGGATTATCCGGCGCCCGCCCCATATCGGCTTCCGCCTCTATGTCCGGTCCTGGCGCCCGACTGGTGGAAGCATGATTAGTAACATCGCGGGACATATTCCGGCGAGCGTTTTTTCTATTAAAGAAACACGGGCGTCATTATATTTCAAGAAAGACGACAACCACGGAGCGGGGTTTTTCATACCTTTGCGTCGGCGTCTTCGTCCTGACCGCCTTCCTTTTTGGCCTACCCAGCCTCGATGCCTCTTGTGGGCGAGTTGCTGCAGGTTCGGCAGGGCGTCCCGAATGCCTTCCCTATAAAAATGCCATGTGTATATGGTGGGTGAAGTGTCTAAAAGGGGATTCTAGTTTTTGGAGTTGGGATTTTTGGTTTTTCTTACGTGCGATGCAGGGAGCAGTCCAGGATAGTCAGCCGTAATGGCCACCATGGCATCATCACAGCTTAACTGATAGAACCGCCGGTCTATCAGCTCCACGAATATAATCGGATCTTCTTCAAGTCCGTAGTCAAGGGCCCGGTCAGGGTCCTCCGGTTGTGGAGAAGGGCTGCTGACCTCCTTTATGGCTTTTCGCTGTTCCTGCTGCAAAGTGGCAAGGTGGATACTTACGACAAAGAATGCGGGAAAATGGGAGTAAGGAGATATAACTTACCCAGCTTGGAGGATTGTACATGGAGAATCCATCCCGTGGCTTGATGCGGGTGAACTCCTCTTCCTCACACTTGAACAATTCGGACATAATTTTTGCTAAAGCGGCAGCATTGTCCGGACCCTTACGCCCGCAGCGGGTGGCATCATCCGCCCCGTCAAAACACCACAAGGGGTGCCCACGATATTGAAGTGGTTGCACTCCCTGCATTATGCAAATCGACATAACTTCGATTACTGTCAATCCTGATCGAGCCAGTGCTTTAATCCGGTTCATCAGATAGAGGACTTCTCCATTGTCTTCCACCTGGGGGCTCCGTGGGCGCCAACTTCGGCGTTTCTTCAGAGGGGCATCGTTGAACTCAGGAAGACCTCGCCGAACAGGGTTCGGAAGGGGAAGTTCCTCCATATAAAACCATTCTGAAGGCCAATCTTCGGATGTCTTCTTCGGAGTACCGGACAGGTATCCGGTATCGGCGATGCGCCATATTTCGGCTCCGCCCACTTGATAAAGTGACCCCCTCTGTGTGCCAGGGACGAGGCAAAATAGCCTTTTCCACAGCTCGAAGTGAGCCTCGCAGCCTAGGAACAACTCGCAGAGAGCAACATAGCCGGCGATATGTAGGATGGAGGCAGGGGTGAAATTGTGTAATTGGAGGCCGTACAACTCCAGGATATAACACCCTCGATGCGACTATATCTCCCACGTGTCGAGGCACGACTTAGAGGCATAATCGCATTGAAGGCATATGTCGCAAGTTAGGCAATCTTCACAACATCCCATGTAACATATAGATAATAAAAGGGGAGATAACATAGTTGGCTTACACTCGCCACGTCAATCAAGTACATAAATAACATTACATCACCCAAACACTCATGGCCTGACTACGGCGCCAAAATAAAAAGATAACCCAACATGCGACACGGGCCCGATCACCCCCAACTAGGCACCACTACTGATCATCAGGAAAGGAAACATAGTATCGTTGAGAGTCCTCGTCGAACTCCCACTTGAGCTCGAGCGCGTCACCTGGAGCGGAATCATCAGGCCCTGCATCTAGTGTAATAGTAATCTGTGAGCCACAGGGACTCATCAATCTCGCACCCTTGCGATCAAGACTATTTAAGCTTAATAGGTATGGCAAGGTAAATATGTGGAGCTGCAGCAAGCGTCTAGCAAATATGGTGGCTATCCTGTTCGCAAAAGAGAGCGAGAAGAGGAGGCAAGGCGCGAGCGAGACACTAGAGAGAAAACCTGCACAAACATTACTCCAACACCGTGTCCACTTCCCGGACTCCGCCGGGAAGAGGCCATCACGGTAACACACTCAGTTGATTCATTTTAATTAAGTTAAGGTTCAAGTTATCTACAACCGGACATTAACAAATTCCCATCTGCCCATAACCGCGGGCACGGCTTTCGAAAGTTCAAATCCCTACAGGGGAGTCCCAACTTAGCCCATGACAAGCTCTCATGGTCAACGAAGGAATAGACCTCCTCCCGAGACGTTTCGATCAGACTCGGTATCTCGGTTCTTCAAGACACTTCGACAGGTTAAAACAAGACCAGCAACACCACCCAGATGTGCCGACAAATCCCGATAGGAGCTGCACATATCTCGTTCTCAGGGCACACCGGATGAGCAAGACGTCGGGTAGGCCAGCCTAGAGTTGCCCCTGGTAGCCCCGGGCATCGCTCGGTTGGACCAACACTCAGAGGAGCACTGGCCCGGGGGGGCTAAAATAAGATGACCCTCAGGCTCCGGAAACCCAAGGGAAAAGAGGCTAGGTGGCAAATGGTAAAACCAAGGTTGGGCATTGCGGGAAAAGCTTTAATCAAGGCGAACTATCAAGGGGTTCCCATTCTAACCCAACCGTGTAAGGAACGCAAAAATCCGGGAACATAACACCGATATGACGGAAACTAGGGCGGCAAGAGTGGAACAAAACACTAGGCAAGAGGTCGAGCCTTCCACCCTTTACCAAGTGTATAGATGCATTAAGATAACAAGATAATATAATGATATCCCAACAAGTAAATAAATGTTCCAACAAGGAACGGTCTCCAATCTTCACCTGCAACTAGCAACGCTATAAGAGGGGCTGAGCAAAGCGGTAACATAGCCAATCAACGGTTTGCTAGGACATGGTGGGTTAGAGTTTTGACATAGCAATTTGGGAGGCTTGAAAGCAAGTGGTAGGCATCGTAGCATTGGCATAGCAAAAGAGCGAGCATCTAGCAAAACAAAGATAGTAGTGATTTCGAGGGTATGATCATCTTGCCTGCAAAGTTGTGAGAGTTGACTAGATCCTGGAAAGCAAACTCAACGGGCTCCTCGTTAGCGAACTCGTCTCCCGGCTCTACCCAAACAAGACAAACCAGCAAACGGAACACAATCAACCACGTGCAAAGCTCAAACAATATGATGCAAAGATGGTATGCTATGCGGGATGCGATGCGGAACGCATATGCAAGATTTGACAAGGGATGCATGAACCTGGCCTCAACTTGGGAATCCAAGTGTGCCACAGGAAAGAGGAGATGAAATCGCTTGAAAATGATATAAAGAACGCCGGAATCGGAGTTACGGTTTGGAAATCGCAAGCAATTCAAATATGACCACAGTCTGCAATTTACAGCAAGTAGCCATCTAAATGCAAAGAGATGAACAAGTTACAGCACCCAAATATGACAACAAAATACATTCTACAGACCAATTCATCCATTAACAAGTTCAAACAGGCATGGCAAAAATGCATATGGCAAACAGATCTCAGACTTAGTGAAATTAACACTTGTCTGGAATTTCAGATCAGATTGCACTCTTCGGAGCAGCAAAACTACATTCTACAGGACATGAACATGGCAAAGTAAAGCATGGCATGGAGCTACTCAAAGATCTTAACAAAAGTCCCTTAGTGACCTTGAGCCAAAAGGGATCAGAAAATACAATTGCAAGCATGTGAACATGGCAAAAACATAATCAGATCACAGACTTAGTGAAAACTGGAGCATGCTGAAAACAAATATCAAGTAGGCATGTTTACGAGCTCGAAGCACTCACTACAGAGAAAGTCATGATAATATAAGCATACACCCATCAATAATACACAAAATGCAAGCTAGATATGGCAAGAACAATAGCATAGCATGCACGAATCAACTACAACATCCTCAGCAAAATCGCTAACAAGTAGACAATCTTCCCGGATTCACGAAGTAGCAAAAGTAGAGCTCGATTGACTCAAGCTAGGGTGCTCTATAATTGCAAACAAAGACACGGATGGATAGATCACTACAAGATTAACAAAACATCCTTACTGATCATCCTCAAAAGAGGCACGGATCACTAGGAAACAACATGAACATATGGCCATATGAGATAAACAGCTCAAGGACTTAGTAGAAATGCTAAGTCCCTGAAATCAGCATTACCAAGTGCCTCACTTTGCAAGCTTGTGCTAGTCACCACACACATCACAAAAATACATGGGTTGCACCTCTGGAAAGATGGCAAAACCCTTACAAAACATATGTAGAGCTCATGGGCATATCATGCACACAATAATCATGGCAAAAATGACAAATATCTAAATGGAGTAGCAGATCTGACAATTATCTCAAGTAGCCCTCTTCTAATGGAATTTCGGGCATCAAAATGAACTCAAATGAAAATGATGCAATGGAATGAAATGATGTACTCTCTGAGACGAACATTTTGATATGCTAAATGCCCAAAACGGAACTACAGATGCAAAGTTACGATGCGATGAACAAGGGCATATAAACTGCAGACTTAGGAAAAAAACAAGGGGTCAACACTAGGGTTTCCAGATCCAGATCAGATCTCGCCGGAGCATGCAAAACGAAGATGGCCGGAATCGGTGCCGGAGCTCGCCGGAGCACGGAGGAGAAGCTGGGGCCGGCCGGTGAGGGAGGTTGAGGAGGAGGCGCGGGCCGGGGTGGCCGTGGGCGTCGCCGGCGGGAGCGGCGCGGCGGGGCGGCGCCGGAGTGAGGCGCCGGCGTCGGCGTCGAACGCGGCCGCGGTGGCGCGGCGGCGCCGGTCAGCGAGAGCGGGCTCGGCCGCAGGGAAGAAGGCGCGGGGCGCACGGGTAGCCACGGGCCCGGCGCGGCGAAGGAGAGGGCCCGCCTTGGGCCGAGCGGGACAGCGGCGGAGATGAGGGCGGCGCACCACGTGGCGAGCCCTCAGTGGCGCGGGACGGCGTCCGACGTGAGAGCGGACATGCCCGGCGCGCTGCGGGGAAAAATGGCTAGGGTTAGGGGGGAAGAGATCCGGGATTTCGGAGGAGGACCTATTTATAGAGGTAGAGGGAGCTAGGAGTATCCAAATGAGGTGCGGTTTTCGGCCACGCGATCGTGATCGAATACTCTAGATGATGGAGAGGGTTTAGGTGGGTTTTGGGCCAAATTGGAGGGGTGTTGGGCTGCAACACACACGAGGCCTTTTCGTCCCTCGGTTAACCGTTGGAGCATCAAACGAAGTCCAAATGGTACGAAACTTGACAGGCGGTCTACCGGTAGTAAACCAAGGCCGCTTGGCAAGTCTCGGTCCAATCCGGAAATGTTTAATCCCCACACACGAAAGAAAGGTAGAAATGACCACCGGAGGAGAACGAAGTGCCGGAATGCAAAACGGATAACGGGGAAAATGCTCGAATGCATGAGATGAACACGTATGCAAATGCAATGCATATGATGACATGATATGAGATGCATGACAACGATAACAACACACGGAGATAAAAACCCGAACCCGAGAAAATAAAATAACTTAAAGCCGGAAACAGCAAGAGTTGGAGTACAAATTGGGTAAGTTACATCCGGGGTGTTACAACACTCCACCACTACGAAAGGATCTCGTCCCAAGATCTAGGACTGAAAGAATGTCGGGTACTCAGAATGGAGGTGATCCTCGCGTTCCCAGGTAGCTTCACGGCCGGAATGGTGTGACCACTTGACTTTGAGGAATTTGATTGACTTGTTGTGAGTCTTGCGTTCAGTCTCTTCGAGAATAGCAATGGGGTGCTCACGATAGGAGAGATCTTCTTGGAGCTCAATGTCCTCGAAGTTGATGGTGCGGTCAAGAGTCTTGAAGCACTTTCAGAGCTGAGAGACATGGAACACATCATGAACATTTGCAAAGTTTGAAGGAAGCTCGAGTTGATAGGCGAGATCGCCTCTCTTGCTGACAATCTTGAAAGGTCTCACGTATCTGGGGGCAAGCTTCCCTTTGATACCGAAGCGACGAGTACCTTTCATAGGAGAGACGCGGAGGTACACATGATCTCCGATCTCGAAAGCCAAATCACGGTGCTTACTGTCATAGTAACTCTTCTGGCGGGATTGGGCTGCTTTGAAGTTATCTCAAATGACTATGCACATTTCCTCTGCCTCTGTGATTAAGTCATTTCCGAGAAGCTGACGTTCACCGGTTTCGGACCAGTTGAGAGGGGTACGGCACTTCCTGCCATACAAAATTTCAAATGGGGCCTTGCCCGAACTTGCTTGAAAACTGTTGTTGTAGGAGAATTCAGCATAAGGAAGACAATCCTCCCACTTCATGCCGAAGGAGATCACACAAGCCCTGAGCATATCTTCAAGAATCTGGTTGACACGCTCGACTTGACCGCTAGTTTGAGGATGGAAAGCTGTGCTGAAGCGGATGTTGGTGCCCATGGCCTTCTGAAAAGAATCCCAAAACTTGGAGGTAAAGATGCTGCCATGGTCTGAAGAGATCACCTGTGGAATACCGTGCAGAGAGACAATCCGAGAGGTATAGAGTTCCGCCAATTGAGCTGCAGTGATTGACTCTTTAATACGCAGAAAGTGAGCCACTTTGGTGAGTTTGTCGATGACAACGAATATAGCATCATTGCCACGCTTGGACTTTGGAAACCCAGTCACGAAGTCCATTTCAATGTGGTCAAACTTCCATTCTAGAATGGCAAGAGGTTGGAGGAGACCAGCTGGCCTTTGGTGTTCTGCCTTCACTCTTCTGCAGACATCACACTCATTCACGAATTGAGCAATCTCGCGCTTCATTCGAGTCCACCAATAAGTCTGCTTGAGGTCCTGATACATCTTCATGCTCCCAGGGTGGATGGAAAGGAGAGAATTGTGAGCCTCGTTCATGATCACTCTACGGAGGTCACCTTTGGGTACAACAATACGATCCTCGAAGAAGAGAGTATCCTTGTCATCAAGGCGGTAGCACTTGTACTTGGGTTGACTCTTGGCAATCCCAATCTTCACCTTTTTCACCATAGCATCAAGAAGCTGGGCTTGGCGAATCTGGTCTTCCAAGGTAGGAGAGACTTGAAGGTTGGCGAGGAAACCTTGAGGGACAACTTGCAGATTAAGTTTGCGGAAAGCTTCACAAAGCTCGGGTTGATAAGGCTTGAGAATCAGACTGTTGCAATAAGCCTTCCTGCTCAATGCGTCAGCAATCACATTGGCCTTGCCAGGAGTATACTCAATACTCGGATTATACTCTTGAATCATTTCGACCCATCGAGTTTGCCTGAGGTTGAGATTAGGCTGAGTGAAGATGTACTTGAGACTCTTGTGGTCAGTGAAAATGTCCACTTTTCTTCCCAATAAGAGATGTCTCCAAGTCAAAAGAGCATGCACAACTGCCGCCAACTCGAGATCATGAGTGGGGTACTTCTTCTCATTGGGCTTCAACTGGCGAGAGGTATAAGCAACAACTTTCTTCTCTTGCATCAATACTGCGCCAAGACCTTGGAGAGAGGCATCAAAAAAGACCTCATACGGTTTGGATTCATCAGGCGGAGTCAGAACTGGAGCAATGATCAATTTCTCTTTCAAAGTGTTGAAAGCAATGTCACACTACGGAGACCAAACGTACTTGACGTGCTTCTGGAGAAGATTTGAGAGAGGCTTCGCGATCTTAGAAAAGTTTTCAACGAATCTTCAACAGTAGCTTGCGAGACCGAGGAAGCTACAGAGTTGCTTCACGTTCTGAGGAGGTTCCCAATTCACAATTGCAGACACCTTCTCAGGATTTACCGCAATGCCCTTGGCAGAGATGATATGACCAAGATAAAGAACCTCATCGAGCCAAAATTCACACTTGGAGAACTTGGCGTAGAACTTGTGTTCTCTGAGCTTATCGAGTACCAAACGCAAGTGCTTGGCATGATCTTCCTTGTTCTTCGAGAAAACCAGAATGTCGTCGAGATAGACCAAAACAAAGTCATTGGTGTAGGCGTTGAAGATGAAGTTCATCATGCGAGAGAAAGTCGGAGGAGCGTTGACGAGGCCAAAATACATGACAGTGCATTCATATGAACCATAGCTTGTCCTGAAGGCCGTCTTGGGAATATCTTGCTCACGGATTCGAATCTGATGATAACCCATATGGAGATCAAGCTTGGAGAATACTTGGGAACCTTTGAGTTGTTCGAATAGCTCGTTGATGTTGGGAAGTGGGTATTTGTTCTTTATGGTCTTCTTGTTCAATGGACGGTAATCAACACAAAGTCGGTCCGTTCCATCCTTCTTCTTCACAAAAAGAACACCACAACCCCATGGAGAAGAACTAGGCTGGATGAGACCCATTCTTTCTTGAATATCGAGTTGCTTCTTCAGCTCCTTCAACTCTTCAGGTCCGAGCTTGTAAGGACGCTTGCACACTGGTTCCGTGCCAGGCTCAAGATCGAAGACGAATTCAACTGGCCGGTGCGGAGGCATTCCTGGAAGCTCTACTGGAAAGACGTCTTGATATTCGCAAACGACTGGAATTTGCAAGATAGCATCCAGTTCACCCTTCTCATTGAGAGAAAACAGACGGATAGTATCATCACGAGCGGCAAAGACAATTACATCCTCAGACGAATGAGTCAATTGAATCTGCCTGGTTGCACAGTCAAGATGTGCCTTGTGCTTAGAAAGCCAATCCATCCCGAGAATAAGATCAATATCCGAGTTGCCAAGAACCATAGGAGAAGAAAGGAACTTGTAGTCGCCCAAGGTGATAGTAACGCCCGGAGCCATCATTTTAGTGTTCATGAACAAACCCGGAGAAGAAACCGCTATCGGCTTAGGCAAATCAATAGTATGCACATCATGCATGGATGCAAAAGGCTTTGATAAAATGATAAAGATGCACCAGTGTCAAAAAGAACTCTTGCGGGAATGTCATTAACAGGAAGGTTACCCATGATCACATCTGGTGAGTCCTCTGCCTGAGCTGCATTCAGCAAGTTGACCTTGGCGGACTTGGTGTTATGCTTGACCATAGCTGTACTTGTCGATCTGACAGGAGGAGGAGGAGGAAGACGCCTCTGATTGAAGCATTTGTTGGCATAGTGACCCTTCTGTTGGCACTTGTTGCACGTGACCTATGAAAGCGGACGGTGGTACGGAGCACTCGATCTTGGAGCTTGAGACGAAGTCTTGTTCTGAAAGCCAGGGTTGGGTGGGTGGGAAGAACCACTGCCACCTTTGCTCTTCTGCTGATACGGCTGACGGAATGGAGGAGGAGGAAGCCAATACTTCTGCTGCTTGGCCACTTGAGTAGAGGAAGAAGGAGTAGCATCTCTGACTCGCTTCTTGGAAGCATCACACCTCAGTTGAGCGGCCTCTTGCTTCAGTGCCATGTTGTAGAACTCATCGTACCTCAAGGGCTCAAAGAGAACAAGAGCTAGCTGAATTTCTTCTCTGAGACCACCCCTGAACTGGTATATCATGCTCTTCTCATCAGGGACGTCCTGCTTGGCAAAGCGGGCGAGCTTCTGAAACAACTTGTTGTAGTCATAGACAGACAAAGAGCCTTGCTTCAGGTTGCGGAATTCCTCACGCTTGCTTTCAATCACGCTCTGAGGAATATGATGAGCTCTGAAATCTTGACGGAATTCATCCCAAGTGATCACACATCCACCTCTGGAATCCTTGTATTGCTGGAACCATTCTGCAGCTTGATCTTTGAGTTGGAAGGAAGCGAACTTGACAAAGTCCTGAGGCCTGACGTTACTGCACTCGAAATGCTTGCACAGATCCACGAGCCAATCGTCAGCATCGGTTGCCTCAACACAATTGCTGAAAGTCTTTGGCCCATTAGCACGGAACTGGTTGAGTGTAGCAAAGTGATTCTGATTGTTGCCTTGGTTCCCTTGGTTGCCTTGATTACGCTCTTGAAGAATTTGCATGATCAACTGCGTGTTTGCATTGGTTGCGGCCATCACAGCTTGCCATGCCTCCGGAGGAGGGGGGGGGGTGGTGGCGGATCAGGATTCGGAGTCGTGCGTGTTGGAGCAGCCATCCTGAAGAGGTTGACATCCATTAGCACATTGATAGACAAATATTGAAGCTGAATCCAATGGAATGAAAATTGCAACATATAGTCTTCACATCCGAACAAAATGAACGAACGCATTTCTCTTGTAATGGTCACATATCCATAAATTGAGAAGCCACGTAGAATTTAGGTAGAGAAATAAATCAACAAGGTACGGATCCAGAACGAATACTCGGTAAGAAATCCCAATCTTAAACCAAATATCCGTGGAAGAAGAACTAGAGCTACAAGAATTCCCACCTATGGAACTCCCGAACCTTTCTGGTTATGCAATCAGGTGTTGGGGATACAGGGGAAGCATAATATCTCACCCAAATCTAGCAAATCCTACATCCAGCTGTATCCATCCTTCAACACATAACCGAGAAAAACTTCGGAAACCATCTACCTCAACCTTCGAAAAGCATCCGTTATACAAGTTATGGCGATACTCCCGAACTCCCGCCCCAGTACTGGGTGGCGTCGAGGTTATCTCACCAACGAACTGCATAAAAGAGATTTTCGATGTCGGCGTACTAAACTCAGATATTCCAGAACTGCAACGATAAAGTTATGACGACAACACCACAGAGCTCAACTCCCCGGTACACTTCCACAAAACCCCTGACAGGAGGCACCAAGACAATGTTCTCATCATAAAACCATCAGAATGATTCCAAGATACCCGCGTGATCCTAAATTTTTTTTAGTGAAATTTGAGAAGAGAAGAGTCAAAACTCTATGTCAGAATGCCTTAACAGAGCGATGAGGAGACTGGGAAGTAAAAAAGAATTCCTAAACTCTCCGATATATGATTCCTAGATGACTCAAAACATTTTTCCTAGATACAACTCGGCCGCTAAAAATGATCAAGCAATGGGGCTCCTAAGGTTGGGGAAGGCTCTGATACCAACTTATAACACCCTCGATGCGACTATATCTCCCACGTGTCGAGGCATGACTTAGAGGCATAATCGCATTGAAGGCATATGTCGCAAGTTAGGCAATCTTCACAACATCCCATGTAACATATAAATAATAAAAGGGGAGATAACATAGTTGGCTTACACTCGCCACGTCAATCAAGTACATAAATAACATTACATCACCCAAACACTCATGGCCCGACTACGTCGGCAAAATAAAAAGATAACCCAACATGCGACACGGTCCCGATCACCCCCAACTGGGCACCACTACTGATCATCAGGAAAGGAAACATAGTATCATTGAGAGTCCTCGTCGAACTCCCACTTGAGCTCGAGCGCGTCACCTGGAGTAGAATCATTAGGCCCTGCATCTGGTGTAATAGTAATCTGTGAGCCACAGGGACTCAGCAATCTCGCACCCTCGCGATCAAGACTATTTAAGCTTAATAGGTATGGCAAGGTAAATATGTGGAGCTGCAGCAAGCGTCTAGCAAATATGGTGGCTATCCTATTCGCAAAAGAGAGCGAGAAGAGGAGGCAAGGCGCGAGCGAGACACTAGAGAGCAACCTGCGCAAACATTACTCCAACACCGTGTCCACTTCCCGGACTCCGCCGAGAAGAGGCCATCACGGTAACACACTCAATTGATTCATTTTAATTAAGTTACGGTTCAAGTTATCTACAACCGGACATTAACAAATTCCCATCTACCCATAACCGCGGGCACGGCTTTCAAAAGTTCAAATCCCTACAGGGGAGTCCCAACTTAGCCCATGACAAGCTCTCATGGTCAACGTAGGAATAGACCTCCTCCCGAGACGTTCCGATCAGACTCGGTATCTCGGTTCTTCAAGACACTTCGACAGGTTAAAACAAGACCAGCAACACCACCCAGATGTGCTGACAAATCCCGACAGGAGATGCACATATCTCGTTCTCAGGGCACACCGAATGAGCAAGACGTCGGGTAGGCCAGCCCAGAGTTGCCCCTGGTAGCCCCGGACATCGCTCGGTTGGACCAACACTCAGAGGAGCACTGGCCCGGGGGGGCTAAAATAAGATGACCCTCGGGCTCCGGAAACCCAAGGGAAAAGAGGGTAGGTGGAAAATGGTAAAACCAAGGTTGGGCATTGCTGGAAAAGCTTTAATCAAGGCGAACTATCAAGGGGTTCCCATTCTAACCCAACCGCGTAAGGAACGCAAAAATCCGGGAACATAACACCGATATGACGGAAACTAGGGCGGCAAGAATGGAACAAAACACTAGGCGAGAGGCCGAGCCTTCCACCCTTTACCAAGTGTATAGATGCATTAAGATAACAAGATAATATAATGATATCCCAACAAGTAAATAAATGTTCCAACAAGGAACGGTCTCCAATCTTCACCTGCAACTAGCAACGCTATAAGAGGGGCTGAGCAAAGCGGTAACATAGCCAATCAATGGTTTGCTAGGACATGGTGGGTCAGAGTTTTGACATAGCAATTTGGGAGGCTTGAAAGCAAGTGGTAGGCATCGTAGCATTGGCATAGCAAAAGAGCGAGCATCTAGCAAAGCAAAGATAGTAGTGATTTCGAGGGTATGATCATCTTGCCTGCAAAATTGTCAGAGTTGACTGGATCCTCGAAAGCAAACTCAACAGGCTCCTCGTTAGCGAACTCATCTCCCGGCTCTACCCAAACAAGACAAACAAGCAAACGGAACACAATCAACCACGTGCAAAGCTCAAACAATATGATGCAAAGATGGTATGCTATGCGGGATGCGATGCGGAACGCATATGCAAGATTTGACAAGGGATGCACGAAATTGGCCTCAACTTGGGAATACAACTGTGCCACTGGAAAGATGAGATAAAATCGCTTGAAAATTATATAAAGAACGCAGGAATCGGAGTTACGGTTTGGAAATGGCAAGCAATTCAAATATGACCACAGTCTGCGATTTACAGCAAGTAGACATCTAAATGCAAAGAGATGAACAAGCTACAACACCCAAACATGACAACAAAATACATGGCATGGATGCATTCATGATGCTTAACAAAAGTCTAGCACTGAGCTACGGCCAATTCATCAATTAACAGGTTCAAACAGGCATGGCAAAAATGCATATGGCAAACAGATCTCAGACTTAGTGAAATTAACACTTGTCTGGAATTTCAGATCAGATAGCACTCTTCAGAGCAGCAAAACTACATGCTACAGGACATGAACATGGAAAAGTAAAGCATGGCATGGAGCTACTCAAAGAGCTTAACAAAAGTCCCTTAGTGACCTTGAGCCAAAAGTGATCAGAAAATACAATTACAAGCATGTGAACATGGCAAAAACATAATCAGATCACAGACTTAGTGAAACCTGGATCATGTTGAAAACAGATATCAAGTAGGCATGTTTACGAGCTCGAAGCACTCACTACAGAGCAAGTCATGACAATCTAAGCATACACCCATCAAGAATACACAAAATGCAAGCTAGACATGGCAAGAACAATAGCATAGCATGCATGGATCAACTACAACATCCTCGACAAAATCGCTAACAAGTAGACAATCTGCCCGGATTCACGAAGTAGCAAAAGTAGGGCTCGATTGACTCAAGCTAGGGTGCTCTATAATTGCAAAAAAGACATGGATGGATAGATCACTACAAGATTAACAAAACATCCTTACTGATCATCCTCAAAAGAGGCACGGATCACTAGGAAACAACATGAACATATGGCCATATGAGATAAACAGCTCAAGGACTTAGTGGAAATGCTAAGTCCCTGAAATCAGCATTACCAAGTGCCTCACTTTGCAAGCTTGTGCTAGTCACCACACACATCACAAAAATACATGGGTTGCACCTCTTGAAAGATGGCAAAACCCTTACAAAACATATGTAGAGCTCATGGGCATATCATGCACAAAATAATCATGGCAAAAATGATAAATATCTAAATGGAGTAGCAGATCTGACAATTATCTCAAGTAGCCCTCTTCTAACGGCATTTCGGGCATCAAAATGAACTCAAATGAAAATGATGCAATGGAATGAAATGATGTACACTCTGAGGCGAACATTTTGATATGCTAAATGCCCAAAACGGAGCTACGGATGCAAAGTTACGATGCGATGAACAAGGGCATATAAACTGCAGACTTAGGAAAAAAACAAGGGGTCAACCCTAGGGTTTCCAGATCCAGATCGGATCTCGCCGGAGCACGCAAAACGAAGATGGCCGGAGTCGGTGTCGGAGCTCGCCGGAGCACGGAGGAGAAGCTGGGGCCGGCCGGTGAGGGAGGTTGAGGAGGAGGCGCAGGCCGGGGTGGCCGTGGGCGTCGTCGGCGGGAGCGGCGCTGGAGCGAGGCGCCGGCGTCGGCGTCGAAGGCGGCCGCGGTGGCGTGGCGGTGCCGGCCGGCGAGAGCGGGCTCGGCCGCGGGGAAGAAGGCACGGGGCGCGCGGGAAGCCACGGGCCCGGCGCGGCGAAGGAGAGGGCCCGCCTTGGGCCGAGCGGGCCGACGGCAGAGACAAGGGCGGCACGCCACGTGGCGAGCCCTCAGTGGCGCGGGACGGCGTCCGGTGCGAGAGCGGACATGTCCGGCGTGCTGCGGGGAAAAATGGCTAGGGTTAGGGGGGAAGAGATCCGGGATTTCGGAGGAGGACCTATTTATAGAGGTAGAGGGAGCTAGGAGTGTCCAAATGAGGTGAGGTTTTCGGCCACGCGATCGTGATCGAACGCTCTAGATGATGGAGAGGGTTTAGGTGGGTTTTGGGCCAAATTGGAGGGGTGTTGGGCTGCAACACACACGAGGCCTTTTCGGTCCCTCGGTTAACCGTTGGAGCATCAAACGAAGTCCAAATGGTACGAAACTTGACAGGCGTTCTACCGGTAGTAAACCAAGGCCGCTTGGCAAGTCTCGGTCCAATCCAGAAATGTTTAATCCCCACACACAAAAGAAAGGTAGAAATGACCACCGGAGGAGAACGAAGCGCCGGAATGCAAAACGGACAACGGGGAAAATGCTCGAATGCATGAGATGAACACGTATGCAAATGCAATGCATATGATGACATGATATGAGATGCATGACAACGACAACAACACACGGAGACAAAAACCCGAACCCGAGAAAATAAAATAACTTAAAGCCGGAAACGGCAAGAGTTGGAGTACAAATTGGGTAAGTTACATATATGGATCGCTGGAGCTTGCATATTTTGTTAGCACCTTTAAGATTGATAAAACCTTCTGGTTGCATCATATACAACTCTTCTTTAATAAATCCATTAAGGAATGCAGTTTTGTTTATCCATTTGCCAGATTTCATAAAATGCGGTAATTGCTAACATGATTCAGACAGACTTAAGCATAGATACGAGTGAGAAACTCTCATCGTAGTCAACACCTTGAACTTGTCGAAAACCTTTTGCGACAATTCTAGCTTTGAAGATAGTAACACTACTATCAGCGTCCATCTTCCTCTTGAAGATCCATTTATTTTCTATGGCTTGCTGATCATCGGGCAAGTCAACCAAAGTCCACACTTTGTTCTCATACATGGATCCCATCTCAGATTTTAAGGCCTCAAGCCATTTTGTGGAATCTAGGCTCATCATCGCTTCCTCATAGTTCGTAGGTTCGTCATGGTCATGACCTCCAGAGCAGGATTACCGCACCACTCTGGTACGGATCCCACTCTGGTTGACCTACGAGGTTTGATAGTAACTTGATCTGAAGTTACATGATCATCATCATTAGCTTCCTCACTAATTGGTGTAGTAGTCACAGGAACAGATTTTTGTGATGAACTACTTTCCAATAAGGGAGCAAGTACAGTTACCTCATCAAGTTCTACTTTCCTCCCACTCACTTCTTTCGAGAGAAACTCCTTCTCTAGAAAGGATCTATTCTCAGCAACAAATTTGCCTTCGGATCTGTGATAGAAGGTGTACCCAACAATTTCGTTTGGGTATCCTATGAAGATGCACTTCTCCGATTTGGGTTCAAGCTTATCAGTTCGAAACTTTTTCACATAAGCATCGCCGCCCCAAACTTTAAGAAACGACAACTTTGGTTTCTTGCCAAACCATAGTTCATAAGGCGTCGTCTCAACAGATTTCGATGGTGCCCTATTTAACATGAATGTAGCTATCTCTAATGCATAACCCCAAAACGATAGTGGTAAATCGGTAAGAGACATCATAGATTGCACTATATCAAATAAAGTACGGTTATGACGTTTGGACACACCATTACACTGTGGTGTTCCAGGTGGCATGAGTTTGTGAAACTATTCCACATTGTTTTAATTGAAGACTAAACTCGTAACTCAAATATTCGCCTCTGCGATCAGATTGTAGAAACTTTATTTTCTTGTTATGATGATTTTCCACTTCACTCTGAAATTCTTTGAACTTTTCAAATGTTTCAGACTTATGTTTCTTTAAGTAGATATACCCATATTTGCTCAAATCATCTGTGAAGGTCAGAAAATAATGATACCCGCCGCGAGCCTCAACACTTATCGGACCTCATACATCAGTATGTATTATATCAAATAAGTCAGTTGCTCGCTCCATTGTTCTAGAGAACGGAGTCTTAGTCATCTTTGCCCATGAGGCATGGTTCGCAAGCATCAACTGATTCATAATCAAGTGATTCCAAAAGCCCATCAGCATGAATTTTCTTCATGCGCTTTACACCAATATGACCTAAACGGCAGTGCCACAAATAAGTTGCACTATCATTATTAACTTTGCATCTTTTGGCTTCAATATTATGAATATGTGTATCACTACGATCGAGATTCAACAAACCATTTTCATTCGGTGTATAACCATAGAAGGTTTTATTCATGTAAACAGAATAACTGTTGGAAATATGCCCTAGAGGCAATAATAAAATGGTTATTATTATATTTCCTTGTTCATGATAATTGTCTATTGTTCATGCTATAATTGTGTTATCCGGAAATCGTAATACATGTGTGAATATATAGACCACAACATGTCCCTAGTGAGCCTCTAGTTGACTAGCTCGTTGATCAACAGATAGTCATGGTTTCCTGACTATGGACATTAGATGTCATTGATAATGGGATCACATCATTAGAAGAATGATGTGATGGACAAGACCCAATCTTAAGCATAGCACAAGATCGTGTAGTTCGTCTGCTAGAGCTTTTCGAATGTTAAGTATCTTTTCCTTAGACCATGAGATTGTGCAATTCCCGGATACTATAGGAATACTTTGGGTGTGCCAAACATCACAACGTAACTGGGTGACTATAAAGGTGCACTACGGGTATCTCAGAAAGTGTTTGTTGGGTTGGCATGAATCGAGACTGGGATTTGTCACTCCGCATGACGGAGAGGTATCTCTGGGCCCACTCGGTAAAACATCATCGTAATGAACTCAATGTGACTAAGGGTTGGTCACAGGATGATGTGTTACGGAACGAGTAAAGTGACTTGCCGGTAACAAGATTGAACGAGGTATTGGAATACCAACGATCGAATCTCGGGCAAATAACGTACCGATTGACAAAGGGGATTGAATACGGGATTGATTGAATCCTCGACATTGTGGTTCATTCGATGAGATCATCGTGGAACATGTGGGAGCCAACATGGGTATCCAGATCCCGCTGTTGGTTATTGACCGGAGAGTCGTCTCGGTCATGTCTGCTTGTCTCCCGAACCTGTAGGGTCTACACACTTAAGGTTCGGTGACGCTGGGGTTGTAGAGATATTAGTATGCAGTAACCCTAAAGTTATTCGGAGTCCTGGATGAGATCCCGGACGTCACGAGGAGTTCCGTAATGGTCCGGGGGTGAAGATTTGTATATAGGAAGTCCAATTTCGGCCATCGGGAAAGTTTCGGGGGTAATCGGTATTGTACCGGGACCACCGAAAGGGTCTCGGGGGTCCACCGGGTGGGGCCACCTATCTCGGAGGGCCCCATGGGCTGAAGTGGGAGGGGAACCATCCCCTGGTGGGCTGGTGCACCCCCCATGGGCCTCCCACTGCACCTAGGGTTGGAAACCCTAGGGGTGGGGGTTGCCCCACTTGGCTTGGGGGGCAAGTCCCCCTTGGCCAACGCCCCTCCTTGGAGATCCCATCTCCTAGGGCCGGCCCCCCCTAGGGGCCCTATATATAGTGGGGGGAGGGAGGGCAGCCGCACCCAAGTCTTTGGCGCCTCCCTCTCCCCCCGTGACACCTCTCCCTCTCATTGGTGCTTGGCGAAGCCCTGCCGAGATCACCGCTGCTTCCACCACCACGCCGTCGTGCTGTTGGATCTCCATCAACCTCTCCTTCCCCTTGCTGGAGAAAGAAGGAGGAGACGTCTTCCCAACCGTACGTGTGTTGAACGTGGAGGTGCCATCCGTTCGGCGCTTGGTCATCGGTGATTTGGATCACGACGAGTACGACTCCATCAACCCCGTTCTCTTGAACGCTTCCGCTCGCGATCTACAAGGGTATGTAGACGCACTCCCCTATCCCTCGTTGCTAGATGACTCCATAGATTGATCTTGGTGATGCGTAGAAAATTTTAAAATTATGCTACGTTCCCCAACAGTGGCATCATGAGGTAGGTCTATGCGTAGTTTCTATGCACGAGTAGAACACAAGTTGTTGTGGGCGTTGATTCTGTCAATTTACTTGCCGTTACTAGTCTTATCTTGATTCGGCGGCATCGTGGGATGAAGCGGGCCGGACCGACCTTACACGTATGCTTACATGAGACTGGTTCCACCGACTGACATGCACTAGTTGCATAAGGTGGCTAGCGGGTGTTTGTCTCTCCCACTTTAGTCGGATCAGATTCGATGAAAAGGGTCCTTATGAAGGGTAAATAGAAATTGGCATATCACGTTGTGGTTTTGGCGTAGGTAAGAAACGTTCTTGCTAGAAACCTCTAGCAGCCACGTAAAAACTTGCAACAACAATTAGAGGACGTCTAACTTGTTTTTGCAGCATGTGCCATGTGATGTGATATGGCCAAAAGGATGTGATGAATGATATATGTGATGTATGAGATTGATCATGTTCTTGTAATAGGAATCACGACTTGCATGTTGATGAGTATGACAACCGGTAGGAGCCATAGGAGTTGTCTTAATTTATTCATGACCTGTGTGTCAACATAAACGTCATGTAATTACTTTACTTTATTGCTAAACCGTTAGCCATAGTAGTAGAAGTAATAGATGACAAGATAACTTCATGAAGACACGATGATGGAGATCATAATGATGGAGATCATGGTGTCATCCCGGTGACGATGATGATCATGGCGCCCCGAAGATGGAGATCAAAAGGAGCAAATGATATTGGCCATATCATGTCACTATTTGATTGCATGTGATGTTTATCATCTTTTACATCTTATTTGCTTAGAATGACGGTAGCTTAAATAAGATGATCCCTCACATAATTTCAAGAAAGTGTTCCCCCTAATTGTGCACCATTGCGAAGGTTCGTTGTTTCGAAGCACCACATGATGATCGGGTGTGATAGATTCTAACGTTCGAATACAACGGGTGTAAGCCAGATTTACACACGCAATACACTTAGGTTGACTTGACGAGCCTAGCATGTACAAACATGGCCTCGGGACATGGAAGACCGAAAGGACGAACATGAGTCATATAGAAGATACGATCAACATGAAGATGTTCACCGATGATGACTAGACCGTCTGACGTGATGATCGGACACGACCTAGTTGACTCGGATCATGTATCACTTAGATGACTAGAGGGATGTCTGTCTGAGTGGGAGTTCGTTAAATAATTTGATTAGATGAACTTAATTATCATGAGCTTAGTCTAAAATCTTTGCAATATGTCTTATAGATCAAATGGCCCACGCTAATGTTGCCCTCAACTTCAATGCATTCCTAGAGAAAACCAAGCTGAAAGACGATGGCAGCAACTACACGGACTGGGTCCGTAACCTGAGGATTATCCTCATAGCTGCCAGGAAAGCATATGTCCTTGATGCACCGCTAGGTGAAGCACCTGTTTTCCCTGCAGAACAAGATGTTATGAACGCTTGGCAGACACGTAGTGATGATTACTCCCTGGTTCAGTGTGGCATGCTTTACAGCTTAGAACCGGGGCTCCAAAAGTGTTTTGAGCAACACAGAGCATATGAGATGTTCCAAGAGCTGAAAATGGTTTTCCAAGCTCACGCCCGGGTCGAGAGATATGAAGTCTCCGACAAGTTCTACAGTTGTAAGATGGAGGAGAACAGTTCTGTCAGTGAGCACATACTCAAAATGTCTGGGCTGCATAACCGCTTGTCTCAGCTAGGAGTTAATCTCCCGGATGATGCGGTCGTTGACAGAATCCTTCAGTCGATCCCACCTAGCTACAAGAGCTTTGTGATGAACTTCAATATGCAGGGGATGGAAAAGACCATTCCCGAGGTATATTCAATGCCGAAATCAGCGGAGGTGGAAATCAAAAAGGAACATCAAGTGTTGATGGTGAATAAAACCACTAAGTTCAAGAAAGGCAAGGGTAAAAAGAACTTCAAGAAGGACGGCAAAGGAGTTGCCGCGCCCGGTAAGCAAGCTTCCGGGAAGAAGTCAAAGAATGGACCCAAGCCTAAGACTGAGTGCTTTTATTGCAAGGGAAACGGTCACTGGAAGCGGAATTGCCCCAAGTACTTAGCGGAAAACAAGGCCAGCAATACCAAAGGTATATGTGATATACATGTTATTGATGTGTACCTTACCAGCGCTCGTAGTAGCTCGTGGGTATTTGATACCGGTGTAGTTGCTCATATTTGTAACTCAAAACAGGAACTGCGGAATAAATGGAGACTGGCGAAGGACGAGGTGACGATGCGCGTCGGGAATGGTTCCAAGGTCGATGTGATTGCCGTCGGCACGCTACCTCTACATTTACCTACGGGATTAGTTTTAAACCTCAATAATTGTTATTTAGTACCAGCTTTGAGCATGAACATTGTATCTGGATCTCGTTTAATGCGAGATGGCTACTCATTTAGCTCTGAGAATAATGGTTGTTCTATTTATATGAGAGACATGTTTTATGGTCATGCCCCGCTGGTCAATGATTTATTCTTATTTAATCTCGAACGTGATGTTACACACATTCATAGTGTGAATGCCAAAAGATGTAAGGTTGATAATGATAGTCCCACATACTTGTGGCACTGCCGCCTTGGTCACATTGGTGTCAAACGCATGAAGAAACTCCATGCAGATGGACTTTTGGAGTCTCTTGATTATGAATCATTTGACACGTGCGAACCATGCCGCATGGGTAAAATGACCAAGACTCCGTTCTCCGAAACAATGGATCGAGCAACCAACTTATTGGAAATCATACATACTGATGTGTGCGGTCCAATGAGCGTTGAGGCTCGCGGTGGCTATCATTATGTCCTCACCCTCACTGATGACTTAAGTAGATATGGGTATGTCTACTTAATGAAACACAAGTCTGAGACCTTTGAAAAGTTCAAGGAATTTCAGAGTGAGGTTGAGAATCAACGTGACAGGAAAATCAAGTTCTTATGATCAGATCATGGGGGAGAATATTTGAGTCACGAATTTGGCACACACTTAAGGAAATGTGGAATAGTTTCACAACTCACGCCGCCTGGAACACTGTTGGAAATATGCCCTAGAGGCAATAATAAAATGGTTATTATTATATTTCCTTGTTCATGATAATCGTTTATTATCCATACTAGAATTGTATTGATAGGAAACTCAGATACATGTGTGGATACATAGACAACACCATGTCCCTAGTAAGCCTCTACTTGACTAGCTCGTTGATCGATAGATGGTTACAGTTTCCTGACCATGGACATTGGATGTCGTTGATAATGGGATCACATCATTACGAAAATGATGTGATGGACAAGACCCAATCTTAAGCCTAGCACAAGATCGTGTAGTTCATATGCTAAAGCTTTTCTAATGTCAAGTATCATTTCCTTAGACCATGAGATTGTGCAACTCCCGGATACCGTAGGAGTGCTTTGGGAGTGCCAAACATCACAGCGTAATTGGGTGGCTATAAAGGTATACTACAGGTATCTTCGAAAGTGTCTGTTGGGTTGGCACGAATCAAGACTGGGATTTGTCACTCCGTGTAAACAAAGAGGTATCTCTGGGCCCACTCGGTAGGACATCATCATAATGTGCACAATGTGACCAAGGAGTTGATCACGGGATGATGTGTTACGGAACGAGTAAAGAGACTTGCCGGTAACGAGATTGAACAAGGTATCGGGATACCGACGATCGAATCTCGGGCAAGTATCGTACCGCTAGACAAAGTGAAATGTATACGGGATTGATTGAATCCTTGACATCGTGGTTCATCCGATGAGATCATCGTGGAGCATGTGGGAGCCAACATGGGTATCCAGATCCCGCTGTTGGTTATTGACCGAAGAGTTGTCTCGGCCATGTCTGGATGACTCCCGAGCCCGTAGGGTCTACAACTTAAGGTTCGATGACGCTAGGGTTATAGGGAAAGTATGTACGCGGTTACCGAATGTTGTTCGGAGTCCCGGATGAGATCTCAGACGTCACGAGGAGTTCCAGAATGGTCCGGAGGTAAAGATTGATATATAGGAAGTATGGTTTTGGCCACCAGAAGTGTTCCGGGCATCACCGATAGTGTACCGGGACCACCGGAGGGGTCTGGGGTCCACCAGGTGGGGCCACCAGCCTCGGAGGCCTACATGGGCCAATAGTGGGAAGGGACCAGCCCCTAGGTGGGCTGGGGCGCCTCCCACCAAGGCCCAAGGCGCCTCCAAGAGGGGAAGGGAGCAAACCCTAGGGCAGATGGGCCCTAAGGCCCACCCTAGGTGCGCCTCCCCCTCTCCCCCTTGTGGCCGCCACCCTAGATGGGATCTAGGACTGCCGCACCCCTTGGGGTGGGAACCCTAGCTGGGGGCGCAGCCCTCCCTTTCCCCCTATATATAGTGGAGGCAAAGGGGCAGCCCAACACACGATTCAATCTCCCTGTTGGTGCAGCCCTACCCCTCTCCCTCCTCGTCTCTCGTAGTGCTTGGCGAACCCCTGCTGGAGTTCCGCGCTCCTCCACCACCACCACGCCGTCGTGCTGCTGCTGGACGGAGTCTTCCCCAACCTCTCCTTCTCCCCTTGCTGGATCAAGGCGTGGGAGACGTCACCGGGCTGTACGTGTGTTGAACGCGGAGGCGCCGTCCGTTCGGCACTAGATCGGAATCAACCGCGATCTGAATCGCTGCGAGTACAACTCCTTCATCCGCGTTCTTGCAACACTTTCGCTTAGCGATCTACAAGGGTATGTAGATGCACTCCCCTTCCCCTCGTTGCTAGATTACTCCATAGACTGATCTTGGTGATGCGTAGAAAATTTTAAATTTCTGCTACGATCCCCAACAGTGGCATCATGAGCTAGGTCTATGCATAGTTTCTATGCATGAGTAGAACACAAAGCAGTTGTGGGCGTCGATTTTGTCAATTTACTTGCCGTTACTAGTCTTATCTTGATTCGGTGGCATCGTGGGATGAAGCGGCCCGGACCGACCTTACACGTACTCTTACGTGAGACTGGTTCCACCGACTGACATGCACTAGTTGCATAAGGTGGCTAGCGGGTGTCTGTCTCTCCCACTTTAGTCGGATCGGATTCGATGAAAAGGGTCCTTATGAAGGGTAAATGGAAATTGGCATATCACGTTGTGGTTTTCGCGTAGGTAAGAAACGTTCTTGCTAGAAACCTATAGCAGCCACGTAAAAACTTGCAACAACAATTAGAGGACGTCTAACTTGTTTTTGCAGCATATGCCTTGTGATGTGATATGGCCAAAAGGATGTGATGAATGATATATGTGATGTATGAGATTGATCATGTTCTTGTAATAGGAATCACGACTTGCATGTCGATAAGTATGACAACCGGCAGGAGCCATAGGAGTTGTCTTAATTTATTTATGACCTGCGTGTCAACATAAACGTCATGTAATTACTTTACTTTATTGCTAAAGCGTTAGCCATAGTAGTAGAAGTAATAGATGACGAGACAACTTCAAGAAGACACGATGATGGAGATCATGATGATGGAGATCATGGTGTCATGCCGGTGACAACGATGATCATGGAGCCCCGAAGATGGAGATCAAAAGGAGCAAAATGATATTGGCCATATCATGTCACTATTTGATTGCATGTGATGTTTATCATGTTTTACATCTTATTTGCTTAGAACGACGGTAGCTTAAATAAGATGATCCCTCGTAATAATTTCAAGAAAGTGTTCCCCCTAACTGTGCACCGTTGCGAAGGTTCGTTGTTTCGAAGCACCACATGATGATCGGGTGTGATAGATTCTAACGTTCGAATACAACGGGTGTAAGCCAGATTTACACACGCAATACACTTAGGTTGACTTGACGAGCCTAGCATGTACAGACATGGCCTTGGAACACGGAAGACCGAAAGGTCGAGCATGAGTCGTATAGAAGATACGATCAACATGAAGATGTTCACCGATGTTGACTAGTCCGTCTCACGTGATGATCGGACACGGCCTAGTTGACTCGGATCATGTTTCACTTAGATAACTAGAGGGATGTATATCTGAGTGGGAGTTCATTAAATAATTTGATTAGATGAACTCAATTATCATGAACATAGTCTAAATTGTCTTTGCAAATATGTTGTAGATAAATAGCTCACGTTGTAGCTCCCTGTTTCAATACGTTCCTAGAGAAAGATTAAGTTGAAAGATATTGTAAGCAATGATGCGGACTAGGTCCGTAGTCCGAGGAGTGTCCTCACTACTACACAGAAGACTTACGTCTTTGATGCACCACTCGATGTGCAAACCCCTACAACGTCGTCTGTGGATGTTGTGAACACCTGACAGACACATCCTGATGACTACTTAATAGTTTAGTGCAGCATACTTTACAGCTTAGAATCAGGATTCCAATGACGTTTTGAATGCCATAGCACATATGAGATGTTCCAAGAGCTAAAATTGGGATTTCAGGCTCATGCCCGTGTTGAGAGGTGTGAGACCTCTGACAAGTTCTTTTGCCAACCAGATGGAGGAGAATAGCTCAGCTAGTGAGCATGTGCTCAGAATGTCTGGGTGCTACAATCACTTAAATCAAGTGGGAGTTAAACTTCCAGATAAGATAGTGATTGATAGAGTTCTCTAGCCACTATCACTAAGCTACTAGATCTTCGTGATGAACTATGACATGCAAGGGATGGAGTTGATCCCGGAGCTGTTCGCGGTGCTTAAGACCGCAAAAGGTAGAAATCAAGAAGGAGCATCAAGTGTTGATGGTTTAACAAGACCACTGGTTTCAAGAAGGGCAAGGTCTAAAAGGGAAACTTCATGGATGGCAAACCAGTTGACGCTCCAGTGAAGGAACCCAAGGTTGAACCCAAACCCGAGACTGAGTGCTTCTATTGTAAGGGGAACGGTCACTGATAGCGGAATTACCCCAAATGTATGGTAGATAAGAAGGCTGGCAACTTCAACAAAGTATATACACGTTATTAATGTGTACCTCACTAGTACTCCTAGTAGCACCTGGGTATTGGATACCGGTTCAGTTGCTATTATTGGTGACTTGAAGCAAAAGCTACGGACTAAACGGAGACTAGCTAAGGGCGAGGTGAAGATGTGTGTTGGAAGTGTTTCCAAAGTTGATGAGATCACCATCGCACGCTCCATCTACCTTCGGGATTAGTATTGAACCTAGATAAATGTTATCAGGTGTCTACGTTGAGCATGAATATGATTAGATCATGTTCATTGCAATACGGTTGTTCATTTAAATTAGAGAATAATGGTTATTCTATTTACATGAATAATACCTTTCATGGTCATGCACCCTATGTGAATGGTTCATTGAATCTCGGTCGTGGTAATACACATGTTCACGCCAAAGGATGTAGAGTTAATAATGATAGTACCACTTTCTTGTGGCACTGCCGCTTAGGTAATATTGGCGTAAGATGCATGAAAAAACTCCATGTCAATGGATGTTTGGAGTCACTTGATTTTGAATCGCTTGACACATGCGAGCCATGCCTCATGGGCAGGATGACTAAGACCCCGTTTTCAGGTACAATGAAATGGGCAAGTGACTTGTTGGAAATCATGCATGCTGATGCGTGTGATCCAATGAGAATTGAAGCGTGCGGTGGATATCGCTATTTTCTCATCTTCACTGGCGATTTGGGTAGATATAGGTATATCTACTTAATGAAGCACAAGTCTGAAACGTTTGAAAAGTTCAAGCGACTTCAGAGTGAAGTTAAGAATCATCATAACAATAAGATCATGTTCCTACGATCTGATCAAAAGGGGATTTTCTGAGTTATGAGTTTGGCAATCACTTAAGACATTGTGGAATTGTTTCACAGTTGAAGCCACCTGGAACACCACAAGGTAATGGTGTATCCGGACGTCGTAATCGAACACTATGAGATATGGTGCGATCTATGATGTCTCTTACCAATCTACCATTTTCATTTTGAGGTTATACGTTAGAGACAGCTGCATTCACTTTAGATAGGACACCATCTAAGTCCGTTGAGACGACATCATATGAACATTGGTTTGGCAAGAAACCAAAGTTGTCGTTTCTTAATGTTTGGGGCTGCGATGCTTAAGGCTTCAGCCGGAGAAGCTCGAACCCAAAGCAGACAAACACATCTTCATAGGATACCCAAAGGTGATAGTAGGGTATACCTTCTATCTCAGATCCGAGGGCAAATTGTTTGTCACTAAGAACGGGTCCTTTCTCGAGAAGGAGTTTCTCTCGAAAGAATTGAGTGGGAGGAAGATAGAACTTGATGAGGTTGTCGAACCTTTACTTCAACCAGAGAGTGATGCAACACAGAAAGATGTTTTCTGTGGCGCCTACGTCTGTTGAAGAGGAAGTTAATGATAGTGATCATGAAGCTTCAGATCAAGTTGCTATCGAACCTCGTAGGTCGACAAGGATATGTACTACTCCTGAGTGGTACGGTAATCCTGTCTTAGATATCATGTTGTTAGACAACAATGAACCTATGAGCTATGGAGAAGCGATGGTGGGCCCGTATTCTGACAAATGGTTAGAAGCCATGAAATCCGAGATAGGATCCATGTATTAGAACAAAGTATGGACTTTGGTGGACTTGGCCGATGATCGGCAAGCCATTGAGAATAAATGGATCTTTAAGAAGAAGACGGACATGGACGGTAATGTTACCGTCTATGAAGTGCGACTTGTGGGAAAGAGTCTTTTCACAAGTTCAAGGAGTTGACTACGATGAGAATTTCTCACCCGTAGCGATGCTTAAGTCCGTCGAAATCATGTTAGCATTAGCTGTATTTTTCGATTCTGAAATCTTACAGATGGATGTCAAAACAAGTTTTCTTACCAGTTTTCGTAAAAAAAGTTGTATGTGATACAATCAAAGTTTTGTCGATCCTAAGGATGCTAAAAAGTATGCTGGCTCCAGCAATCCTTCTATGGACTAACGCAAGCATCTCGGAATCGGAATATAAGTTTTGATGGAGTGATCAAAGATTTTAGGTTTATACAATGTTTGTTAGAAACTTGTATTTACAAGAAAGTGAGTGGGAGCACTACAACATTTCTGATAAGTATATGTGGATGACATATTGTAGATCCGAAATAATGTAGAATTTCTGGAAAGCATAAACGGTTGTTTGAAGAGTGTTTTTCAAAGGAAGACCTGGATAAAGCTGCTTACAAATTAGGCATCAAGATCTATAGAGATAGATCAATACGCCTGATGATACTTTCAAAGAACGCACACCTTGACATGTTTTTGAAGGAGTTCAAAATAGATCAGTCAAAGAAGGGGTTCTTGCCTGAGTTGTAAGGTGTGAAGTTGAGTAAGACTCAAAGCTTGACCACGGCAGAAGAAAGAGGAAGGACGAAGGTCGTCCCCTATGCTTTTGTCATAGGCTCTATACGGTATGCCATGCTGAAGTACCGCACCTGATGTGTGCCTTACCACATGTCTGGCAAAAGGGTACAAAGGTGATCTAGGAGTAGATCACCAGATAGCGGTCAAAAATTATCCTTAGAGGAATAAGGAAATGTTTCTTGGTTATGGAGGTGATAAAGAGTTCGACGTAAAGAGTTACGTTGATGCAAGCTTAACACCTATCCGGATAGCTCTGAGTAGAGATACCAGATACGTATAATGGAGCAACAATTTGGAATAGCTCCAAGTGGAACGTGGCAACAGCATCTACGATATAAAGTTTTGCGAAATACATAGGGATCTGAATATGGCAAGACCCGTTGACTACAACCTCTCTCACAAGCATAACATGATCAAACCCAGAACTTATTGAGTATTAATCACATAGTGATGTGAACTAGATTAGTGACTCTAGTAAACTCTTTGGATGTTGGTCACATGGCATTGTGACCTGTGAGTGTTAATCACATGGCGATGTGAACTAGATTATTGACTCTAGTGCAAGTGGGAGACTATTGGAAATATGCCCTAGAGGCAATAATAAATTGGTTATTATTATATTTCCTTGTTCATGATAATCGTTTATTATCCATGCTAGAATTGTATTGATAGGAAACTCAGATACATGTGTGGATACATAGACAACACCATGTCCCTAGTAAGCCTCTAGTTGACTAGCTTGTTGATCGATAGATGGTTACAGTTTCCTGACCATGGACATTGGATATCGTTGATAACGGGATCACATCATTAGGAGAATGATGTGATGTACAAGACCCAATCTTAAGCCTAGCACAAGATCGTGTAGTTTGTATGCTAAAGCTTTTCTAATGTCAAGTATCATTTCCTTAGACCATGAGATTGTGCAACTCCCGGATACCGTAGGAGTGCTTTGGGTGTGCCAAACGTCACAACGTAACTGGGTGGCTATAAAGGTACACTACAGGTATCTCCGAAAGTGTCTGTTGGGTTGGCACGAATCGAGACTGGGATTTGTCACTCCGTGTAAACGGAGAGGTATCTCTGGGCCCACTCGGTAGGACATCATCATAATGTGCACAATGTGACCAAGGAGTTGATCACGGGATGATGTGTTACGGAACGAGTAAACAGACTTGCCGGTAACGAGATTGAACAAGGTATCGGGATACCGACGATTGAATCTCGGGCAAGTATCGTACCGCTAGACAAAGGGAATTGTATACGGGATTGATTGAATCCTTGACATCGTGGTTCATCCGATGAGATCATCGTGGAGCATGTGGGAGCCAACATGGGTATTCATATCCCACTGTTGGTTATTGACCGGAGAGTTGTCTCGGCCATGTCTGCATGACTCCCGAGCCCGTAGGGTCTACACACTTAAGGTTTGATGACGCTAGGGCTATAGGGAAAGTATGTACGCAGTTACCGAATGTTTTTCGGAGTCCCGGATGAGATCTCGGACGTCACGAGGAGTTCCGGAATGGTCCGGAGGTAAAGATTGATATATAGGAAGTATGGTTTTGGCCACCGGAAGTGTTCCGGGCATCACCGGTAGTGTACCGGGACCACCGGAGGGGTCCGGGGGTCCACCAGGTGGGGCCACCAGCCCCGGAGGCCTACATGGGCCAATAGTGGCAAGGGACCAGCCCCTAGGTGGGCTGGGGCGCCTCCCACCAAGGCCCAAGGCGCCTCCAAGAGGGGAAGGGGGCAAACCCTAGGGCAGATGGGCCCTAAGGCCCACCCTAGGTGCGCCTCCCCCTCTCCCCCTTGTGGCCGCCACCCTAGATGGGATTTAGGGCTGCCGCACCCCTTGGGGTGGGAACCCTAGCTGGGGGCGCAGCCCTCCCTCTCCCCCTATATATAGTGGAGGCAAAGGGGCAGCCCAACACACGATTCAATCTTCCTGTTGGCGCAGCCCTACCCCTCTCCCTCCTCGTCTCTCGTAGTGCTTGGCGAAGCCCTGCTGGCGTTCCGCGCTCCTCCACCACCACCACGCCGTCGTGCTGCTGCTGGACGGAGTCTTCCCCAACCTCTCCTTCTCCCCTTGCTGGATCAAGGCATGGGAGACGTCACCGGGCTATACGTGTGTTGAACGCGGAGGCGCCGTCCGTTCGGCGCTAGATCGGAATCAACCGCGATCTGAATCGCTGCGAGTACGACTCCTTCATCCACGTTCTTGCAACGCTTCCGCTTAGCGATCTACAAGGGTATGTAGATGCACTCCCCTTCTCCTCGTTGCTAGATTACTCCATAGATTGATCTTGGTGATGCGTAGAAAATTTTAAATTTCTCCTACGATCCCCAACAAACACCATAGCGTAATGGTGTGTCCGAACATCGTAATCGCACCCTATTGGATATGGTACGATCTATGATGTCTCTTACCGATCTACCGCTATCATTTTGGGGTTATGCTATAGAGACTGCCGCATTCACTTCAAATAGGGCTCCGTCGAAATCCGTTCAGATGACACTGTATGAATTGTGGTTTGGCAAGAAACCTAAGCTGTCGTTTCTGAAAGTTTGGGGATGCGATGCTTATGTCAAGAAACTTCAACCTGAAAAGCTCGAACCCAAATTGGAAAAATGCGTCTTCATAGGATACCCTAAAGAAACTATTGGGTATACCTTCTATCTGAGATCCGAAGGCAAGACCTTTGTTGCCAAGAATGGATCCTTTCTAGAGAAAGAGTTTCTCTCAAAAGAAGTAAGTGGGAGGAATGTAGAACTTGATGAAGTATTGCCTCTTGAACCGGAGAGTGGCGCAGCTCAAGAAATTGTTCCTGAGGTGTCTGTACCGACTAGGGACGAAGATAACGATGATGATCATGAAACTTCAGATCGAGTTGCTACTGAACTTCGAAGGTCCACAAGGACGCGTTCCGCACCAGAGTGGTATGGCAACCCTGTCCTGGAAATCATGTTGTTGGACAATGCTGAACCTTCGAACTATGAAGAAGCGATGGCGGGCCCAGATTCCGACAAATGGCTGGAAGGCATGAAATCTGAGATAGGATCCATGTATGAAAATGAAGTATGGACTTTGACTGACTTTCCTGTTGATTAGCGAGCCATAAAAAATAAATGGATCTTTAAGAAGAAGACAGACGCGGATGGTAATGTGACCATCTATAAAGCTCGGCTTGTCGCTAAGGGTTATCGACAAGTTCAAGGGGTTGACTATGATGAGACTTTCTCACCCATAGCGAAGCTGAAGTCCGTCCGAATCATGTTAGCAATTGCTGCATTCTATGATTATGAGATATGGCAAATGGACGTCAAAACGACATTCCTTAATGGTTTCCTTAAGGAAGAATTGTATATGATGCAGCCGGAAGGTTTTGCCGATCCTAAGAATGCTGACAAGGTGTGCAAGCTCCAACGCTCAATCTATGGGCTGGTGCAAGCATCTCGGAGTTGGAACATTCGTTTTGATGAGATGATCAAAGCATTTGGGTTTACACAGACTTATGGAGAAGCCTACGTTTACAAGAAAGTGAGTGGGATCTCCGTAGCATTTCTCATATTGTATGTGGATGACATATTATTGATGGGAAATGATATAGAATTCTTGGAAAGCATAAATGCCTACTTGAACAAGTGTTTTTCAATGAAGGACCTTGGAGAAGCTGCTTACATATTAGGCATCAAGATCTATAGAGATAGATCGAGACGCCTCATTGGTCTTTCACAGAGTACGTACCTTGACAAGATATTGAAGAAGTTCAATATGGATCAGTCCAAGAAGGGGTTCTTGCATGTATTGCAAGGTGTGAGATTGATCACAGCTCAATGCCCGACCATGGCAGAAGATAGAGAAAAGATTAGTGTCGTCCCCTATGCCTCGGCCATAGGGTCTATCATGTATGCCATGTTGTGTACCAGACCTAATGTAAACCTTGCCGTAAGTTTGGTAGGAAGGTACCAAAGTAATCCCCGCATGGAACACTGAACAGCGGTCAAGAATATCCTGAAGTACTTGAAAAGGACTAAGGATATGTTTCTTGTCTATGGAGGTGACGAAGAGCTCGTCGTAAAGGGTTATGTCGATGTTATCTTCGACACAGATCTGGATGACTCTAAGTCACAAACTAGATACGTGTATATTTTGAATGGTGGGGCAGTCAGCTGGTGCAGTTGCAAGCAAAGCGTCGTGGCAGGATCTACATGTGAAGCGGAGTACATGGCAGCCTCGAAGGCAGCACAAGAATCAATCTGGGTGAAGGAGTTCATTACCGACCTAGGAGTTATTCCCAATGCGCCGGGCCCGATGACTCTCTTCTGTGACAACACTAGAGCTATTGCCCCTCCCAAGGAGCCCAGGTTTCACAGGAAGACCAGGCATATCAAGCGTCGCTTCAACTCCATTCGTGAAAATGTTCAAAATGGAGACATAGATATTTGCAAAGTGCATACGGACCTGAATGTCGCAGATCTGTTGACTAAACCTCTTCCTCGAGCAAAACATGATCAACACCAGAACTCTATGGGTGTTCGATTCATCACAATGTAACTAGATTATTGACTCTAGTGCAAGTGGGAGACTGTTGGAAATATGCCCTAGAGGCAATAATAAAATGTTATTATTATATTTCCTTGTTCCTGATAATTGTCTATTGTTCATGATATAATTGTGTTATCCGGAAATCGTAATACATGTGTGAATATATAGACCACAACATGTCCCTAGTGAGCCTCTAGTTGACTAGCTCATTGATCAACAGATAGTCATGGTTTCCTGACTATGGACATTAGATGTCATTGATAACGGGATCACATCATTAGAAGAATGATGTGATGGACAAGACCCAATCTTAAGCATAGCACAAGATCGTGTAGTTCGTTTGCTAGAGCTTTTCGAATGTCAAGTATCTTTTCCTTAGACCATGAGATTGTGCAACTCCCAGATACTGTAGGAATACTTTGGGTGTGACAAACATCACAACGTAACTGGGTGACTATAAAGGTGCACTACGGGTATCTCCGAAAGTGTCTGTTGGGTTGGCACGAATCGAGACTAGGATTTGTCACTCCGCATGACGGAGAGGTATGTATAGGCCCACTCGGTAAAACATCATCGTAATGAGCTCAATGTGACTAAGGGTTGGTCACGGGATGATGTGTTACGGAACGAGTAAAGTGACTTGCCGGTAACGAGATTGAACGAGGTATTGGAATACCGACGATCGAATCTCGGGCAAGTAACGTACCGATTGACAAAGGGAATTGAATACGGGATTGATTGAATCCTCGACATCGTGGTTCATCCGATGAGATCATCGTGGAACATGTGGGAGCCAACATGGGTATCCAGATCCCGCTGTTGGTTATTGACCGGAGAGTCGTCTCGGTCATGTCTGCTTGTCTCCCGAACCCGTAGGGTCTACACACTTAAGGTTCGGTGACGCTAGGGTTGTAGAGATATTAGTATGCGGTAACTCAAAAGTTGTTCGGAGTCCCGGATGATATCCGGACGTCACGAGGAGTTCCGGAATGTTCCGGAGGTGAAGATTTATATATAGGAAGTCCAGTTTCGGCCATCAGGAAAGTTTCGGGGGTAATCGGTATTGTACTGGGACCACCGGAAGGGTCCCGGGGGTCCACCGGGTGGGGCCACCTATCTCGGAGGGCCCCATGGGCTGAAGTGGGAGGGGAACCAGCCCCTGGTGGGCTGGTGCGCCCCCCAAGGGCCTCCCCCTGCGCCTAGGGTTGGAAACCCTAGGGGTGGGGGGCGCCCCACTTGGCTTGGGGGGCAAGTCCCCCTTGGCCGCCGCCCCCCTTGGAGATCCCATCTCCTAGGGCCGGCGCCCCCCTAGGGGCCCTATATATAGTGGGGGGAGGGCAGCCGCACCCAAGTATCTGGCACCTCCCTCTCCCCCCGTGACATCTCTCCCTCTTGTTGGTGCTTGGCGAAGCCCTGCCGAGATCACCGCTGCTTCCACCACCACGCCGTCGTGCTGCTAGATCTCCATAAACCTCTCCTTCCCCTTGCTGGATCAAGAAGGAGGAGACGTCTTCCCAACCGTACATGTGTTGAACGCGGCGGTGCCGTCCGTTCGGCGCTTGGTCATCGGTGATTTGGATCACGATGAGTACGACTCCATCAACCCCGTTCTCTTGAACGCTTCCGCTCGCGATCTACAAGGGTATGTAGATGCACTCCCCTATCCCTCATTTCTAGATGACTCCATAGATTGATCTTGGTGATGCGTAGAAAAATTTAAAATTATGCTATGTTCCCCAACAATAACAATTATTCTTAACTTAAATGAATAACCGTATTGCAATAAACATGATCAAATCATGTTCATGCTCAACGCAAACACCAAATAACACTTATTTAGGTTCAACACTAATCCCGAAAGTATAGGGAGTGTGCGATGATGATCATATCATTCTTGGAACTACTTCCAACACACATCGTCACTTCACCCTTAACTAGTCTCTGTTCATTCTGCAACTCTTGTTTCAAGTTACTACTCTTAGCAACTAAACTAGTATCAAATACCGAGGGGTTGCTATAAACACTAGTAAAGTACACATCAATAACATGTATATCCAATATACCTTTGTTCACCTCGCCATCCTTCTTATCCGCCAAATACTTGGGGCAGTTCCGCTTCTAGTGACCAGTCCCTTTGCAGTAGAAGCACTCAGTCTCAGGCTTAGGTCCAGACTTGGGCTTCTTCACTTGAGCAGCAACTTGCTTGACGTTCGCTTGATGTTCTTCTTGAAGTTCCTTTTTTCCCTTTGCCCTTATTGAAACTAGTGGTCTTTGTCAACCATCAACACTTGATGCTTTTCTTGATTTCTACCTTCGTTGATTTCAGCATCACGAAGAGCTTGGGAATTACTTTTGTCATCCCTTGCATATTATAGTTCATCACTAAGTTCTAGTAACTCCATGATAGTGACTAGAGAACTTTTTCAATTACTCTCTTATCTGGAAGATTAACTCCCACTTGATTCAAGTAGTTGTAGTAATCAGACAATCTGAGCACATGCTCACTGGTTGAGCTATTCTCCTCCATCTTGTAGGCAAAGTACTGTTAGAGGTCTCATACCTCTCAACACGGGCATGATTATGAAATACCAATTTCAACTCTTGGAACATCGTATATGCTCCATGGCATTCAAAACATCTTTGAAGCCCCGATTCTAAGCCGTTAAGCATGGTGCACTAAACTATCAAGTAGTCATCATATTGAGCTAGCCAAACATTCATAACGTCTGCATCTACTCCTACAATAGGTTAGTCACCTAGCAGTGCATCAAGGACATAATTCTTCTGTGCAACAATGAGGATAAACCTCAGATCACGGACCCAATCTGCATCATTGCTACTATCATCTTTCAACTTAGTTTTCTCTAGGAGCACATATAAAACATAGGGAGCAATAACGCGAGCTATTGAACTACAACATAGATATGCAAATACTATCAGGACTAAGTTCATGATAAATTAAAGTTCAATTAATCATATTACTTAAGAACTCCCACTTAGATAGACATCCCTCTAATCATCTAAGTGATCACGTGATCCATATCAACTAAACCATAAACGATCATCACGTGAAATGGAGTAGTTTTCAATGGTGAACATCATTATGTTGATCTTATCTACTATATGATTCACGCTCGACCTTTCGGTCTCTAGTGTTCCAAGGCCATATCTGCATATGCTAGGCTCGTCAAGTTTAACCCGAGTATTTCTACGTGTGCAAAACTAGCTTGCACCCGTTGTAGATGGACGTAGAGCTTATCACACCCGATCATCACGTGGTGTCTGGGCACGACGAACTTTGGCAACGGTGCATACTCAGGGAGAACATTTTTATCTTGAAAATTTAGTGAGAGATCATCTTATAATGCTACCGTCAATCAAAGCAAGATAAGATGCATAAAAGATAAACATCACATGCAATCAATATAAGTGATATGATATGGCCATCATCATCTTGTACTTGTGATCTCCATCTCCAAAGCACCGTCATGACCACCATCGTCACCGGCGCGACACCTTGATCTCCATCGTAGCATCGTTGTCGTCTCGCCAAACTTATGCTTCCACGACTATTGCTACCGCTTAGTGATAAAGTAAAGCATTACAGGGCGATTGCATTGCATACAATAAAGCGACAACCATATGGCTCCTGCCAGTTGCCGATAACTCGGTTACAAAACATGATCATCTCATACAATAAAATTTAGCATCATGTATTGACCATATCACATCACAACATGCCCTGCAAAAACAAGTTAGATGTCCTCTACTTTGTTGTTGCAAGTTTTACGTGGCTACTACGGGCTTAGCAAGAACCGTTCTTACCTACGCATCAAAACCACAACGATAGTTTGTCAAGTTGGTGCTGTTTTAACCTTCGCAAGGACCGGGCGTAGCCACATTCGGTTCAACTAAAGTTGGAGAAACTGACACTCGCGAGCCACCTGTGTGCAAAGCACGTCGGTAGAACCAGTCTCGCGTAAGCGTACGCGTAATGTCGGTCCGGGCCGCTTCATCCAACAATACCGTCGAACCAAAGTATGACATGATGGTAAGCAGTATGACTTATATCGCCCACAACTCACTTGTGTTCTACTCGTGCATATGACATCTACGCATATAACCTGGCTCTGATACCACTGTTGGGGAATGTAGTAATTTCACAAAATTTCCTATGCACACGCAAGATCATGGTGATGCACGAGAGGGGAGAGTGTTGTCCATGTACCCTCGTAGACCGGAAGCGGAAGCGTTAGCACAATGCAGTTGATGTAGTCGTACGTCTTCATGATCCGACCGATCAGGTACCGAACGTACGGCACCTCCGAGTTCAGCACACGTTCAGCCCGATGACATCCCTCGAACTCCGATCCAGCTGAGTGTTGAGGGAGAGTTTCGTCAGCACGACAGCATGGTGACGATGTTGATGTTCTACCGAGCAGGGCTTTGCCTAAGCACCGCTACAGTATTATCGAGGTGTACTATGGTGGAGGGGGGCACCGCACACGGCTAAAAGATCAACTTGATCAATTGTTGTGTCTATGGGGTGCCCCCTGCCCCCGTATATAAAGGAGCAAGGGGGTGCGGCTGGCCAGGGAGAGGGTGCGCCATGAGGAGTCCTACTCCCACCGGGAGTAGGACTCCCCCCTTTCCTAGTTGGAATAGGATTCGGGAGGGGGAAAGAGGAGGGAGAGAAGGAAGGGGGGCGCCGCCCCCTCTCCTTGTCCTATTTGGACTAGGGGGAGGGGCGCGCAGCCCAGCCCAGGACGCCTCTCCTCTTCTCCGTAAAGGCCCACTAAGGCCCATTTACCTCCCAGGGGGTTCCGGTAACCTCCCGGTACTCCGGTAAAATCCTGATTTCACCCGGAACACTTCCGATATCCAAACATAGGCTTCCAATATATCAATCTTCATGTCTCGACCATTTCAAGACTCCTAGTCATGTCCGTGATCACATCCGGTACTCCGAACAACCTTCGGTACATCAAAACATATAAACTCATATTATAACCGTCATCGAAACATTAAGCGTGCGGACCCTACGGGTTCAAGAACTATGTAGACATGACCGAGACATGTCTCCGGTCAATAACCAATAGCGGAACCTGGATTTTCATATTGGCTCCCACATATTCTACGAAGATCTTTATCGATCAAACCGCATAACAACATACGTTGTTCCCTTTGTCATCGGTATGTTACTTGCCCGAGATTCGATCGTTGGTATCTCAATACCTAGTTCAATCTCGTTACCGGCAAGTCTCTTTACTCGTTCCGTAATACATCATCCCGCAACTAACTCATTAGTTGCAATGCTTGCAAGGCTTATAGTGATGTGCATTACCAAGTGGGCCCAGAGATACCTCTCCGACAATCGGAGTGACAAATCCTAATCTCGAAATACGCCAACCCAACAAGTACCTTCGGAGACACCTGTAGAGCACCTTTATAATCACCAAGTTACGTTGTGACGTTTGGTGGCACACAAAGTGTTCCTTCGGTAAACGGGAGTTGCATAATCTCATAGTCATAGGAACATGTATAAGTCATGAACAAAGCAATAGCAACAAACTAAATGATCAAGTGCTAAGCTAACAGAATGGGTCAAGTCAATCACATCATTCTCCTAATGATGTGATCCTGTTAAACAAATGACAACTCATGTCTATGGTTAGGAAACATAACCATCTTTGATCAACGAGCTAGTCAAGTAGAGGCATACTAGTGACACTCTGTTTGTCCATGTATTCACACATGTATTATGTTTCCGATTAATACAATTCTAGCATGAATAATAAACATTTATCATGAAATAAGGAAATAAATAATAACTTTATTATTGCCTCTAGGGCATATTTCCTTCACCTAAGCCGGGTCCGGTGCCTTGGCAACTCAGATTGGGTGGCTCAACAGGTGTCAGGCAAGTGCGATTCCAAGGACCCTCTCATGGCGGCTTATCGCCGTGAAGTTGATACTGTTGTAGGACATTTAAAAGGTCAAGTGGAACACATTGACCGTAGGAAGAACGAAGCAGCTGATGCTTTAAGCCGGTTGGAAGTACGACTTAGAGGCATAACCGCATTGAAAGCAATGTCGCAAGTGAGGTAATCTTCACACAACCCATGTAATACATAAGGGAAAAGATACATAGTTGGCTTACAATCGCCACTTCACACAAATACATGAATAAAGCATTACATCATCCAAATACAATCAGGGCCCGACTACGGAACCAAAATAAAAGAAGAACCCCAAATGCGACAAGGTCCCCGATCAACCCCAACTGGGCTCCACTACTAATCAACTAGAACGAAACAACACAAAGGACAAGATCTTCATCGAGCTCCTCCTTGAGCTTGGTTGCGTCATCTTTACGGACTCATCGGCACCTGCAAGCTGGTTTTGGAAGTATCTGTGAGTCACGGGGACTCAGCAATCTCGCACCCTCGTGATCAAGACTATTTAAGCTTATGGGTAAGGTAAAGGTATGAGGTGGAGCTGCAGCAAGCATAACACCAACACCGTGTTCACTTTCCGGACTCCGCCGGAAAGAGACCATCATGGTTACACACGCGGTTGATGCATTGTAATTAAGGTCAACTTCAGGTTTTCTACAACCAGACATTAACAAATTCCCATCTGCCCATAACTGTGGGCACGGCTTTCGAAAGTTCAAAACCCTGCAGGGGTGTCCCAACTTAGCCCATCACAAGCTCTCACGGTCAACGAAGGATACTCCTTCTAGCGGGAAGACCCGATCAGACTCGGAATCCCGGTTACAAGACATTTCGACAATGATAAAACAAATCTAGCAACACCGCCCGAATGTGCCGACAAATCCTGATAGGAGCTGCACATATCTCGTTCTCAGGGCACACTCAGATGAGCGCTCCATACAACTAAAACCAAACCTCGAGTTCCCCCGAGGGGGCGCTGCACAGGACTCTAGTTTGGACCAACACTCAGAGGAGCACTGCCCGGGGGGGTAAAATAATGATGACCCTCAGGAGTGCGACTCCCAAGGGAAAAGAAAAGGCTAGGTGGAAAATGGTAAAACCAATGTTGGGCATTGCTGGTGGAGTTTTATTCAAGGCGAACTGTCAAGGGGTTCCCATAATAGCCCAACCGCATAAGGAACGCAAAATCCGGGAACATAACACCGATATGACGGAAACTAGGGCGGCAAGAGTGGAACAAAACACCAGGCATAAGGCCGAGCCTTGCACCCTTTACCATGTATATAGATGCATTAATTAAATAAGATATATTGTGATATCCCAACAAGTAAACATGTTCCAACAAGGAACAACATCTCCATGTTCCAACAAGGAACAAACTTCAATCTTCACCTGCAACTAACAACGCTATAAGAGGGCTGAGCAAAGCGGTAACATAGCCAAACAACGGTTTGCTAGGACAAGGTGGGTTAGAGGCTTGGCTCAACAATATGAGAGGCATGATAAGCAAGTGGTAGGTATCGCAGCATAGGCATAGCAAAAGAGCAAGCAACTAGCAAGCAAAGATAGAAGTGATTTCGAGGGTATGATCATCTTGCCTGAGATCCCGCAAGGGAGAAGAACGAGTCCATGAAGAAGACAAACGGACATAGTCGAATGGATCCTCACAAACGCAACGTTATCGGATCCAACCCAAAGAAGCAACACAGGAAAGAAGCAAACAATCATGGTAAACAACCATCACATAATCATGGCATGATGCACAAACAAGTATGATGCATGTCCGATTTAATGAAGCATGGCACGGCAAAGTGCACAAACAATCCTACAAATTAAGTGGAGCTCAATATGCAACTCCGTTGCATATTGACGAAACACCACATTCAAGTTATTTAGTTCGATCTCGTTTATGTACCCAACAATATTAAATGTTATTAAGCATGGCAAGAGGTGTAGCATAAAAGAAACTATCTAACTAAGCAATTTAAATGAGGCCGAAAGCAACGAACAACAATTCCGGTAACTCCTCATGTGCATATATTAGGTTTGGTATTGTTCTGCCCTAAACCATATTCTAGAGTTGTTAAACATGCAAGATGATGCCACCATGTTAAACTAAGCAAAATTCTACCCCTTTTACATATAAAGATTATTAAAATCCGAGTTACGGTTATTTAGTTATGAATTAAATCATTTTAGCATGTTATTTAAGCAAATTAAAGCAAACAGCAAGTTAAACACCTCAAACATGCATGAAAGTTGGATATTCTGAAACTAGATGAAATTCTAGTCAAGTTACATATATAAATCATTTCCATCCGATGCACGGTTTGAGAGTTATGATATGCATGAACTAGGAGGACTTTTCTGTAAAACTTCAGTCTTAGGATAAATGGCTAAAACGCAGATCTGAAAAAAACAGGAACTGGGCCGAATCTGGCTGGCCCGAAGGTATACAGGAGAGGGGCTGGAGGGGTTGCTCACATTGGGCCTGACCCGGTCGGTGCAGCAGGGGCAGGCCGGTGCTGGATCTAGGCCTCGCGTGGGACCTGGGCCAGCACGCGCAGGGTGGAAAACTGGACGAGGCGAGGCGAATAGTCAACAGGGTCGAGGCAAGGGGATTGAGCCAGTGTTGCTGTCTCGCTCGATACAGAGGACGCCATGGCGGGGCGGCGCTAGACGAAGACGGACGCGCGGTGACCGGGTCAGGTGAGGCCGGATCTGCCAGGTGGGGAGGAGGAGGTCCACGCAACAAGGCTGGTCAGAGGCTCTGGTGGCCGGAGGAAGCGAGCGCGCTCCCGTGACGAAGGCGACGGGACAGGGGAGCTGCAGCAGCGAGAAGGAGGACTCCAGCGAGGGGCCGACAAGGACGCAATCCCTGCAGGCGGCGAGGTGCAGGGGTGGTCTGGCACCGGATCATGGCGGAGAAGAAGCGGGGCGGACACGTAGATGAACTACAGCGGCGGCATGGGCTCCTGGTGGCCGGTGGCTCGTGGCGTCGTCGTGGGACTCGGTTTCCTGCGAAGAAGAGGACATGAGCAGAGCTTAGAGAGAGAGCCACGGGAGGAAGGAGAAGAGGAGGACAGAGAGAAAGAGCAGGGACGACGAGGATGGCCTGCGGGTTGCTGCTGCTCGCCGGTAGCGGTTGGGACGGCGACAAGGACGGGTTGCAGGCGGCTCCGACGTGGGACTTGGGGCGTAGGGGCGAGGCGAGCATCGAGCGGATCCGGCGGGCGCGGGGTTGAGGACGAGGTGGAGGCAGCACGGTCGCCGGTTGCTGCTACTACTCTGGCGAGGTGGGTCGGGCACGCTGGTTCTCGGGCACGAGGGATCGAGCAAGGAGGAGGGGGGTGCGCTGGTTGGTGGGTTGGAAAAAACGAGGGGGGGTTTTTGGACTTGGAGAGATCCCGAGGTGGGAGATAGAGCGGCGGCGGTGGCAGGGACAAATCCCCTAGATTTTAGGGTTGGTTTGATTGGTAGGTGGTGGACTATATATATAGGGACAATCGGATTAGGTTTGGACCCTCCGATCAAAATCAGACGGTCTCGGATAAATAGTTTAGGGAGCCCAATTAAGAAAATGGAGACGTTTTGTAGATGTTCGGGGATGATCCGGACACAACGGTGGCGACAGTCCGGGTCCGGGACAGCTATCGGACGCGCGCGCGAGGGGGGCTGCGGGCTGACGAGAGAGGTTAGGTTGGACCTGGCGGTAGGTAGTGAGCTGTGTAGACAGTCTCGAGCTGAGAGAAGAGAAGAGAGGGAGACCCGGCGACTGTTTCCGGAGACCGAAAACGTCCGACATTAGACCGGCTATAATGTCGCTATAGTTTAACGGTTGGGCTATCAAACGAGCTCCGAATGCGATGAAACTTGGCAGGCGACCTACTAACAACATAACAACACCACATGCCAACTTTCAACCCATTCCGAGAACATTTTTCAGCCACTAATAAAATACTATTTCAGACATGCCGCGGGCGCATGCGAGTGTATCTGGGCTCAGAACGGACAACAGAAGGAATTGGGAAACCCAGACGAATGCAAGTTTCGAAAACATGATGATGCAATGCACATGATGACATGACAAGATGCAACACGCAAGCAAAAGACATGGCAACAACAACGAATAACTCGAAGACACCTGGCACATCGGTCTCGGGGCGTTACAACACTCCACCACTACGAGAGGATCTCGTCCCGAGATCTAGAATGGCACCGGAGGGAAAACGGGAGAGAAAGAGAAGAGGTAAAACTAAGTTGCTTCTTGACAAACGAGTGAAACCAAAGAACCTTGAAAAATTGAACAAATTGAAAGGAAGAATGCAATGAAGAAGAACAAAGTTGAAAGCACTCCTATAGGGAAGAGTAACAAGGAAGAACAAATTCGGATAGCACTCTGGTTGACAAGAAAAGGAATTGAATAAGAACTTGGTAAGATGAGAAGATACATGATGAAATCACAACACATTGCCTCCAGAACTATTGAATGAATGGAACAAGGGGTAATAAAGATCTCAGACAGTACTCCGGTTGAAAAGAGGTGCAAGGCTTGATAAGGCGAGAAGAACTTGAGCAAAAAGGTCAAAACACTCCGGTTAAGAGGATAAGCACGATCAAAACATGGTCCCGACAAAGCGAGAAGATGGGTTGAGGAGAGCAACATCACAATGCCTTCGGAACAGAGGAATAGAAGATAGATAATTGAAATAGGAGAAATGAGGAGAAAATGCCAACTTCTGCCAAAAGAGCATGAGAAGGCATCCTTAGGAGAAGGGTCGAACGGAGTTGTTGGAAAACCAACAACGAAAATAATAAGCTTGATATGGTATTATGGAATACATGTCAAATTATGAGGTGACAAATTGCCACTCACGGGAAAAGAATTGGATTGATATGAACAAATTTGACGAGAAAGTATGTCGCAGCGGAAAGGATAAATGAAGAAATTGGATCATTTATAAGCACCATAGATAGCAACAATCCTTAGGGAAAGCTTTAGGTGAAATATAACCCAAGGTAAATCCAATGACGAGATTGATGGATTTAAAATACCTCATTCTTAATAACATGTGAATCATGAAACATGAACTCAAATTATCAAGAATGACATAATACCACTTCCAATGATAAGGAAGAAAGAATTGCACTCTGGATAGCAAGATGAAGAAAAACTTGAGCTTCTTAGCAAAGAATGTCGATGAACACTTCGAGAAGGAATTAAATCCTTGATGAATCCATCATGTAGAACCTTCATGAATAACTCCGGTAATAAAAAAATGATCCAAAATAATTGAATGATGAAAAGAATAAGATTGAAGCCTCGCTATGATTTAGATAGAGATCTCCGAGATAATATAATTAAAAGAGGTTGGAACTCCGGGAAAAAGAGAAGATGAAACAAATGAAACCGAGAATTTGAAGGGCCTCCGGAATAAAGAATTAATCATTAGGATGAAATAAGAATAAGAATTACATTATGATTGTCCTTCGTCAATTAAATTGATGATAAACAATGGATTTGCCACACTACTTATCCTCGTAGAAAAGGATTAAGAGAGATATAACATAAACTTGAGAAGGTCTTCGACGGTATACCGGGAGGATTGAATCAATGAATAAATCGATATGATCACCCAAGAATAGAACTCTTGAACGAACCACCGTATGAATTGAAAATGAACGAAGTAAAGGGATGAATCACCAGGCAAGAATTGTGAAATGAAGGAAGATACCTGAGACAATCTAGATACATGAGAACGAAGAGATCACGAACTGATTATAGATCACTTGAACGATGCACCGGTAAGATTTGGAGAACGACAGCTGAAAGCTGAGAATGAATAACTCTGAGATGATGGGCTCCGGATAATCAACTGAAAAGACTCCTGAACTGCTCCGGATAGGTGAAAAGAATTCTCACAATCAAAACAATTATGAGAGGATGGCAACAAGCTAGAATGACGAATCTTTGAGAGAACGGGCCAAGATTTGAGAGAAACTCTTCTTCGGACTTCAAATCTCCGAGAATGACGACGACAAACACCACCATGAATTATTTAGATACTCCGGAAGAATCAAAACGAAGAGGTTGAGCCAACGATGAAAAGAATTTGAAAAATCTTGGAGAAAGACATTTGACTGATGATAAATCATTCTTACGTCAAACTTTGAAAAGAAAATTTGGGGATAGCTCCGGGAAAATAAGAAGAGTCAGGTAAGATCCTGGAAAAGACCTGTAGGTTAGGGCCCACTCAAAAGATACACCGTTGAATGATTTAAAAGAGAGAAAGCATCGGTTGAATTAAATGGCTTGAATGAGAGAACATTCTCGAAAGATCTTGAACGAATGCAGAGTGGAAACACGAATCTTCGAGATATCTTGAGCACTCCAGAGCAATTGAATAGCGAGAAATGACTGAATATGAGGTGCACCGGCAAGAGAAGGTATTTGAAACGAGGAAAAAGATATGATCAATAACGCTTGAATTGAAACCACCGGAGAAGAAAAAGAAACGAGGAATGTTGAACTAGTAGAACATCTTCATGAGAACCACCGGGTAAGAATATTGACGGAAAAGAATGGAGAGACTTCACATGAATAAAAAGATACTTGATTAAGGAATCCAAGTCCTTGAAGAAAAAGGGTGGGAGGGCGGGAAAAACAAAGGCAACTTGGAGACGGATGAAACAAAACACCGCTGAGAAGAAATATAATTGATCTTGCTGATGTTGAAATGATCGGATCCATTCGAAGAGAAACACGCCGGTGAAAAGGATTGACAAGACAATCTTGATGATCAAGAAGGATTAGTATTCACATAGGAGCCTGAGAACACCATTTGGGAAAGGTATGGAATCAACATTTGACTTCGAAGCAACTCGAATACCACAACTCAAAACAAAACAAAATATTGGCTTGCGAAATAAGCCGGAACAAACATATGATAGAGATTTCGTCCGAAGTTTTCGTGGTGGGGCCTACACGGGCTCGATCGTACAGCACCATCATGTACAAGGCAGTGCACATGACATACGAAGCGTCCCCGAGTCAGCATAGCCAAGGACTCTTTAAGACACAACGAGACCACTGTAAAACCAACCATGAATAGGCGGACCACTAGACGTCGAACCCCATTTTCATATCATACATCTGTCGGAAAGATATCCTAAGAGCTACTTGAATTCCCACTTATAAACTCCCGAAACTTTCTGGTTATGCAATCAGGTGTTGGGGATACAGGGGAAGCATAATATCTCACCCAAAACTAGCAAATCCTACATCCAGTCATGTCCATCCTTCAACACATAACCAAGAAACCTTCGGAAATCATCTACCTCAACCTTCGAAAAGCATCTGTTATATGAGTTATGGCAATACTCCCAAACTCCCGCCCCAGTACTGGGTGGCGTCGTGGTTATCTCACCAACAACTGCATAAAAGAGATTTTCGATGTCGGCGAAACTAAACTCAGGTATTCCAGAACTGCAACGATAAAATTGTGACGACAACACCTCGGAGCTCAACTCCCCGGGACACTGCCACAACCCCTAAATGACAGGAGGCACCAAGAACAATGTTCTCGTCACAAATCGATCGGAACGATTCCAAGATACCCGCGTGATCCTAAATTTTTTTTAGTGAAATTTGAGAAGAGAAGAGTCAAAACTCTATGTCAGGATGCCTTACCAGAGCGATGAAGGGACTGGGGAGTAAAAAGAATTCCTAAACTCTCTAATACATAATTCTTAATGACTCAAAACATTTTTCTAGACTCAATAACGGCTGCTAATTCGATCAAGCAATGGGGCTCCTAAGGTCGGGGAAGGCTCTGATACCAACTTATAACGCCCTCGATGCGGCTATATCTCCCACGTGTCGAAGCACGACTTAGAGGCATAACCGCATTGAAAGCAATGTAGCAAGTGAGGTAATCTTCACACAACCCATGTAATACATAAGGGAAAAGATACATAGTTGGCTTACAATCGCCACTTCACACAAATACATGAATAAAGCATTACATCATCCAAATACAATTAGGGCCCGACTACGGAACCAAAATAAAAGAAGAACCCCAAACGCGACAAGGTCCTCGATCGACCCCAACTGGGCTCCACTACTGATCAACTAGAACAAAACAACACAAAGGACAAGATCTTCATCGAGCTCCTCCTTGAGCTTGGTTGCGTCATCTGCACGGACTCATCGGCACCTGCAAGCTGGTTTTGGAAGTATCTGTGAGTCACGGAGACTCAGCAATCTCGCACCCTCGTGATCAAGACTATTTAAGCTTATGGGTAAGGTAAAGGTATGAGGTGGAGCTGCAGCAAGCGACTAGCATATATGGTGGCTAACATACGCAAATAAGAGCGAGAAGAGAAAGCAAAGCACGATCGAGAAACTATGATCAAGAAGTGATCCTAGAACAACCTACGTCAAGCATAACTCCAACACCGTGTTCACTTCCCGGACTCCGCCGGAAAGAGACCATCACGGTTACACACGCGGTTGATTCATTTTAATTAAGGTCAACTTCAGGTTTTCTACAACCGGACATTAACAAATTCCCATCTGCCCATAACCGCGGGCACGGCTTTCGAAAGTTCAAAACCCTGCAGGGGTGTCCCAACTTAGCCCATCACCAGCTCTCACGGTCAACGAAGGATATTCCTTCTAGCGGGAAGACCCGATCAGACTCGGAATCCCGGTTACAAGACATTTCGACAATGATAAAACAAATCCAGCAACACCGCTCGAATGTGCCGACAAATCCCGATAGGAGCTGCACATATCTCGTTCTCAGGGAACACTCAGATGAGCACTCCATACAACTAAAACCAAACCTCGAGTTCCCCCGAGGGGGCGCTGCACAATACTCTAGTTTGGACCAACACTCAGAGGAGCACTGGCCCGGGGGTAAAATAATGATGACCCTCAGGAGCGCGACTCCCAAGGGAAAAGAAAAGGCTAGGTGGCAAATGGTAAAACCAATGTTGGGCATTGCTGGAGGAGTTTTATTCAAGGCGAACTATCAAGGGGTTCCCATAATAGCCCAACCGCGTAAGGAACGCAAAATCCGGGAACATAACACTGATATGACGGAAACTAGGGCGGTAAGAGTGGAACAAAACACCAGGCATGTAACGCCCCGAATCCGATGCTCCAGATGCCTTCCTTTATTTTAGTTATTGTCGTGTGATCATTATGTTTGTGCATTATCATAATTGTTTTGCATATTTCTTTTTCCTATGTTGTTGCCATGTTCATGATGAGTGCCTTGTTGTCTTGCTTCTTGCTTCATGTTCATCTTTTATTATATTACATTGTGCCTCCTTGCCTTTTTATATGCTTCATGATGTCATGTTGCCTTTGTCATTTATGTTGCATTTGCATCATGATCATCGTTGTGGTTTGGATATCTATCGTGTGTATATTTGTGGTGGGCTTGTTATATTTATGAACTCCTTCTCCTCATCTTCTTTGCTGTTCCATCTTTCCCTTCCATCTAAACCATCATCAAGTGCAACACCGCATGATTAGCTTCTTCTTTTCAATTCTCACACATTTATTGTAAGTGGCATTTTCCTGTCCCAGTCAAATGTTCACTTATTTTCGGTAAATCTTGCTCCATGCCTTATACCTCTCTGTCAAATTTCATTCATTTTGGAGTTGTTTTGGTTGGGTTCAAAAATGGCTCAAGTTTGAATTAAATTCAAACTTGAATTATTTTTATACCTTTAAAAATGGCCAAAACAATTTATTCAAATACTTCATAAATCCAGGACTGCATATATATCTTTATCCCTGTGAGTTTCCTTCCCAAAAACCCCTGGCCTTTTCAATCTTGGAGATGTCTAATTATTTTAGGCAGAATAAAAGAAAGGAAGGAAGGCCTCAATTCCATCCGTAGCCGACCTGGGCCTTTCTTTCCCTGGCCCAGCCGAGCCGAACGGCCACCTGCTCCCTCTCTCACGGCGTCTCCTTCCTCCAGAGTACAGCAGCAGCAGCGCCGTGAGCAGGAGGCTCACGGACGTCGAGGCTAGAGCCTGCCTGCGCCCCTATAAAGCCCTGCAGGGACCCCTAGGGTTTCCTCCTCCCTCCTCCTTCCCTCCTCGCGCCGCCATCTCTCTTCCTCCCCTCCGTTTTCCCTTCTTCTTCAAGATCAGAGAGCACCACCGAGAGCAGAGGAATAAACCGTCAATGCCCGTTGTCGTTCTCACGGCCGGAGGGCCTCAAGCTCGTCTTCGACATGTCGTCCTGCACCCCGTCACCCTCCTCGACCGATCCCCGCAATTAGTTGGGCGGGAGCCTCCTCAACGCGCCTCCCTGCCGTCACCGTCACCATGGCCGATTGAGCCAAGCCGAGCTCGAGCCCGGTGTCGTCCATGTCGTGGTGGCCTTCTTCTTCCTCTGGAGCGACCTCCACGAGCCGGATCGCCAAGTCCAGTGCCCCGTCGCGGTCTTCTTCCCCTGCTTCCTCTACGTCACGGATCGAACACCATCTCGCCTTCACGCCATCGTCCACGTCGTCTCCCTCCTCTGCTTCCTCTGCTTCCACTTCCTTCACGGTCAGAATTTCGACAAGGTTCAGAGCTCCCTCCCCTCGTCTCCGGCGTGTATCCGTCGACCTCGTCGTGTCATATGGTGAGCTGGTAACGCACCTTCCTCTCCGTTCCTTCCTCTCGATGTTTGATCACCCGCATGCCTCGCCTGATCATCACCGTGCCGCGCACTCGAGACGAGCTGCTGCTCGACCTCGAGTTCCCTCGCACCCGAGACGCTCGCTCACTGCGCGCCTGCTCCACACACGCACACACCCCCGCACGCGAGTGCACACGCAAGGGCCTCGCCTTGCCCCGATTGCATCTGTCGACTGCATCATGTACGCCATGGTTGAGGTACTCGAGCTCCTCACACCCATGCGCCCTTCCTGCATAGCACACACATCATGCGCACATCCCACCGCGGCCACCGCAAGCCTTTTCCGCAGCCCCTCCGGCGCATGGTAGCCGCAGCAGTCGCCGCTGCTGTTCCTGTCGCCGACGAAAATCAGTCGTCCGCCATGTAGAAGAAAGCCCCGGCCTTCGCCATAGAACAATAGGTTCATCTGCAGCCGATCCCCCTATGTACCACAATCACCATACTAGCACAGTGGCTAGTGCCCTCGGTTCTCAATCGAGAGGTTGCGGGTTTGAGTCCCAGGCGCCCCAATTTTGCCATGTTTTTCTTTTCTTTTGCACACGCACACTTGGGCCCGATTCCACTTCTGGCCGCAGCACTCTAATGCTTCGGGCCCATGCTTGTTTTTTTCCTGCCTGTGGATTTAGTTATTTTCCATTGCATGCATAATTACAGGAATGCCATCATTTTGAATTGCTAATAACTAAATATGCATGCATCCAAATTACACAAACTATATATGTAAAATGCTTAGAATTTTGTCTAGTTTCATAATAGGCAACTTTCACCCATGTTTAAAATGCTTAAAATGTTGTTTGACTAAATTTGCTTCTATGCCATGTTAAAAATGATTTAATTCATAACTAAATAACCGTAACTCGGATTTTAATAAACTTTATATGTAAATGGGGTGGAAAAATACCTAGTTTAACATGGTGGCCTTACTTCGCATGTTTAACAACTCTAAAATTGTGTTTAGGTCAGATCAGTACCAAACCTAAAATATGCATATGCGGATTTTTCCGGACTTGTTGTTTGTTGTTCCGGCCTCATTTAAACTTGCCTAGTTAGGTAGTTTTCATTTGCTTCACCCTCTTGCCATGCTAACAACATTTAATCTTGTTGGGTACATAAATGAGAGAGAACTAAATAAGTCATGTGGTGTTTTCTTCAATATGCAACTCAGTTGCATAATGAGCTCCACTTAATTTGTAGGATTGTTTGTGCACCTTTGCCATGCCATGCTTCATTAAACCGGACATGCATCATACTTGATTGTGCATCATACCATGTTCATGTGTTGGTTGTTTACTATGTTGTGTGCTTCTTTCCGGTGTTTGCTTCTTCGGGTTGGTTCCGATCACGTCGCGTTTGTGAGGACCCGTTCGTCTACGTTCGTTTGTCTTCTTCATGGACTCGTTCTTCTTCTTTGCGGGATTTCAGGAAAGATGATCATACCCTCGAAATCACATCTATCTTTGCTTGCTAGATGCTCGCTCTTTTGCTATGCCTATGCTGCGATACCTACCACTTGCTTATCATGCCTCCTATATTGTGAACCAAGCCTCTAACCCACCTTGTCCTAGCAAACCGTTGATCGGCTATGTTACCGCTTTGCTCAGCCCCTCTTATAGCGTTGTTAGTTGCAGGTGAAGATTGAAGTTTGTTCCTTGTTGGAACATGGAGATGTTGTTCCTTGTTGGAACATGGTTACTTGTTAGGATATCACAATATCTCTTATTTAATTAATGCATCTATATACTTGGTAAAGGGTGGAGGGCTCGGCCTTATGCCTGGTGTTTTGTTCCACTCTTGCCGCCCTAGTTTCTGTCATATCGGTGTTATGTTCCCGGATTTTGCGTTCCTTACGCGGTTGGGCTATTATGGGAACCCCGTGACAGTTCGCCTTGGATAAGACTCTTCCAGCAATGCCCAACATTGGTTTTACCATTCGCCACCTAGCCTTTTCTTTTCCCTTGGGAGTCGCGCTCCTGAGGGTCATCATTATTTTAACCCCCCTAGGCCAGTGCTCCTCTAAGTGTTGGTCCAAACTGTCAGCCGCCGGTGGCCACCAGGGGCAACTCTGGGCTGGCCTATCAGAAGTTTGGACAATCTGAGTGTGCCCTGAGAACAAGATATGTGCAGCTCCTATCGGGATTTGTCGGCACATTCGGGCGGTGTTGCTGGACTTGTTTTACCATTGTCGAAATGTCTTGTAACCGGGATTCCGAGTCTGATCGGGTCTTCCCGCTAGAAGGAATATCCATTGTTGACCGTGAGAGATTGTTATGGGCTAAGTTGGGACTCCCCTGCAGGGATTTGAACTTTCGAAAGCCGTGCCCGCGATTATGGGCAGATGGGAATTTGTTAACGTCCATTGTAGAAAATCTGAAGTTGACCTTAACTAAAATACATCAACCGCGTGTGTAACCGTGATGGTCTCTTTCCGGCGGAGTCCGGGAAGTGAACACGGTGTTGGTGTTATGCTTGACGTAGGTTATCCTAGGATCACTTCTTGATCATAGTTTCTCGATCGTGCTTTGCCTTCTCTTCTCGCTCTCATTTGCGTATGTTAGCCACCATATATGCTAGTCGCTTGCTGCAGCTCCACCTCATACCTTTACCATACCCATAAGCTTAAATAGTCTTGATCGCGAGGGTGCGAGATTGCTGAGTCCCCGTGGCTCACAGATACTTCCAAAACCAGCTTGCAGGTGCCGATGAGACCGTGCAGATAACGCAACCAAGATCAAGGAGGAGCTCGATGAAGATCTTTTCCTTTGTGTTGTTTCGTTCTAGTTGATCAGTAGTGGAGCCCAGTTGGGGTCGATCGGGGGCCTTGTCACATTTGGGGTTCTTCTTTTATTTTGGTTCTGTAGTCGGACCTTGATTGTATTTGGATGATGTAATGCTTTATTCATGTAATTGTGTGAAGTGGCGATTGTAAGCCAACTATGTATCTCTTTCCCTTATGTATTACATGGGTTGTGTGAAGATTACCTCACTTCCGACATTGCTTTCAATGCGGTTATGCCTCTAAGTCGTGCTTCGACACGTCGGAGATATAGCCGCATCGAGGTTACAAGGCATAAGGCCGAGCCTTCCACCCTTTACCATGTATATAGATGCATTAATTAAATAAGATATATTGTGATGTCCCAACAAGTAAACATGTTCCAACAAGGAACAACATCTCCATGTTCCAACAAGAAACAAACTTCAATCTTCACCTACAACTAACAACGCTATAAGAGGGGCTGAGCAAAGCGGTAACATAGCCAAACAACGGTTTGCTAAGACAAGGTGGGTTAGAGGCTTGGCTCAACAATATGAGAGGCATGATAAGCAAGTGGTAGGTATCGCAGCATAGGCATAGCAAAAGAGCGAGCAACTAGCAAGCAAAGATAGAAGTGATTTCGAGGGTGTCATCATCTTGCCTCAGATCCCGCAAGGGAGAAGAACGAGTCCATGAAGAAGACAAACGGACATAGTCGAACGGATCCTCACAAACGCGACGTTACCGGATCCAACCCGAAGAAGAAACACCGTAAAGAGGCAAACAATCATGGTAAACAACCATCACATAATCATGGCATGATGCACAAACAAGTATGATGCATGTCCGGTTTAATGAAGCATGGCACGGCAAAGTGCACAAACAATCCTACAAATTAAGAGGAGCTCAATATGCAACTCCGTTGCATATTGACGAAACACCACATTCAAGTTATTTAGTTCGATCTCGTTTATGTACCCAACAATACTAAATGTTATTAAGCATGGCAAGAGGTGCGGCATAAAAGAAACTATCTAACTAAGCAATTTAAATGAGGCCGGAAGCAACGAACAACAATTCCGGTAACTCCTCATGTGCATATATTAGGTTTGGTACTGTTCTGCCCTAAACCATATTCTAGAGTTGTTAAACATGCAAGATGATGCCACCATGTTAAACTAAGAAAAATTCTACCCCATTTACATATAAAGATTATTAAAATCCGAGTTACGGTTATTTAGTTATGAATTAAATCATTTTAGCATGTTATTTAAGCAAATTAAAGCAAACAGCAAGTTAAACACCTCAAACATGCATGAAAGTTGGATATTGTGAAACTAGATGAAATTCTAGTCAAGTTACATATATAAATCATTTCCATCCGATGCACGGTTTGAGAGTTATGTTATGCATGAACTAGGAGGACTTTACTATAAAACTTCAGTCTCAGGATAAATGGCTAAAACGCAGATCTGAAAAAAAAACAGGAACTGGGCCGAATCTGGCTGGCCCGAAGGTATACAGGAGAGGGGCTGGAGGGGTTGCTCACATTGGGCCTGACCCGGTCGGTGCTGTAGGGGCAGGCCGGTGCTGGATCTGGGCCTCGCGTGGGAGCTGGGCCAGCATGCGCAGGGTGGAAAACGGGACAAGGCGAGGCGAATGGTCAACGGGGTCGAGGCAAGGGGATCGAGCCGGTGTTGCTGTCTCGCTCGATACAGAGGACGCCATGGCGGGGCGGCGCTAGACGAAGACGGACGCGCGGTGACCGGGTCAGGTGAGGCCGGATCTGCCAGGTGGGGAGGAGGAGGTCCACGCAACAAGGCTGGTCAGAGGCTCTCGTGGCCAGAGGAAGCGAGCGCGCTCCCGTGATGAAGGCGACGGGACAGGGGAGCTGCAGCGGCGAGAAGGAGGACTCCAGCGAGGGGCCGACAAGGACGCAATCCCTGCAGGCGGCGAGGTGCAGGGGTGGTCTGGCACCGGATCATGGCAGAGAAGAAGCGGGGCGGACACATAGAAGAACTACAGCGGCGGCATGGGCTCCTGGTGGCCGGTGGCTCGTGGCGTCGCCGTGGGACTCGGTTTCCTGCGAAGAAGAGGACACGAGCAGAGCTTAGAGAGAGAGCCACGGGAGGAAGGAGAAGAGGAGGGCAGAGAGAAAGAGCAGGGACGGCGAGGATGGCCTGCGGGTTGCTGCTGCTCGCCGGTAGCGGTTGGGACGGCGACGAGGACGGGTTGTAGGCGGCTCCGACGCGGGACTTGGGGCGTAGGGGCAAGGCGAGCATCGAGCGGATCCGGCGGGCGCGGGGTTGAGGACGAGGTGGAGGCAGCACGGTCGCCGGTTGCTGCTACTACTCTGGCGAGGTGGCTCGGGCACGCTGGTTCTCGGGCACGAGGGATCGAGCAAGGAGGAGGGGGTGCGCTGGTTGGTGGGTTGGAAAAAACGAGGGGGGATTTTTGGACTTGGAGAGATCCCGAGGTGGGAGATAGAGCGGCGGCGGTGGCAGGGACAAATCCCCTAGATTTTAGGGTTGGTTTGATTGGTAGGTGGTGGACTATATATATAGGGACAATCGGATTAGGTTTGGACCCTCCGATCAAAATCAGACGGTTTCGGATAAATAGGTTAGGGAGCCCAATTAAGAAAACGGAGATGTTTTGTAGATGTTCGGGGATGATCCGGACACAACGGTGGCGACAGTCCGGGTCCGGGACAGCTACCGGACGCGCGCGCGAGGGGGGTTGCGGGCTGACGAGAGAGGTTAGGTTGGACCTGGCGGTAGGTAGTGAGTTGTGTAGATGGTCTCGAGCTGAGAGAAGAGAAGAGAGGGAGGCCCGGAGACTGTTTCCGGAGACCGAAAATGTCCGACATTAGACCGGCTATAATTCGCTATAGTTTAACGGTTGGGCTATCAAACGAGCTCCGAATGCGATGAAACTTGGCAGGCGACCTACTAACAACATAACAACACCACATGCCAACTTTCAACCCATTCCGAGAACATTTTTCGGCCACTAATAAAATACTATTTCGGACATGCCGCGGGCGCATGCGAGTGTATCTGGGCTCAGAACGGACAACGGAAGGAATTGGGAAACCCGGATGAATGCAAGTTTCGAAAACATGATGATGCAATGCACATGATGACATGACAAGATGCAACACGCAAGCAAAAGACATGGCAACAACAACGAATAACTCGAAGACACCTGGCACATCGGTCTCGGGGCGTTACAAGTTGATACTGTTGCAGGACATTTTAAAGGTTATCAGGTGGAACACATTGACTGTAGGAAGAACGAAGCAGCTGATGCTTTAAGCCGGTTGGGATCTCAGCGTAAGCTAGTGCCACCTAACATCTTTTCGGATGTTTTGCATAACCCGTCTGTTAAGTTGCCTACAGAAGCAGATCTGGCCGTTCATGACCCGGAGGCACAGTTGGTGGCGGCTCTTCACGTCATCCCAGATTGGACATCGCCGTTCTTGGCTTACATGACCCGGGGCGAGTTACCAGCGGATGAGACCCTGGCCCGGCAGATAACCCGGCGGTCTAAGTCAATGACGATTTCTGATGGAGAATTAGGGCATGTACAATGGTTGATAAGACAGCCTTATCTTAAGTCTTGCATGCAATTTAGAGATGACAAAAAAATATGTCTACAATGGGATATATCTTAGCTTTATCTTCAATAACTAGTAATTCCTTAAAACATGGTGAGACAAATTGTGCTAAGAGATCATCTCTTGTCTTATCTTAAATAAAAGAAGACAAGTCTTTTCTTATGTCCCCACAAAAAAATTCTTTTCTTATGAGTTCTCTCTCCTCCACCTCATCATTTATCCTATGTGGCACTTCTAAGATAGCACCATTGTACATGCCCTTATACCATCGCAGCGTCTCCGGAGCGTTTCAGCGGTGTGTTTCTCCTGAAGAAGGCCAAGAAATACTTCGTGAGATCCATGAAGGCGATTGTGGTCATCACGCTGGGTCAAAATCTCTTGTGGCCAAGGCTTTTCGTCATGGTTTTTACTGGTTAACGGCTCATGCTGATGCAGAAGATCTGGTCAGTAGGTGTGATGGATGTCAAAAATTTGCACGGCGAGCACATGTGCCGGCTCAAGAGTTGCGAATGATTCCAATTACCTGGTCATTTGCGGTCTGGGGGCTTGACATGGTTGGACCTTTCAAAAGGTCTAAGGATAAAAAGACACATCTGTTAGTGGCAGTTGACAAATTCACAAAGTGGGTTGAGGCAGAGCCAGTGAGTAAGTGTGATGCGGCCACGACGGTTCAGTTCATGAAAAAGGTGATTTTTCGTTTTGGTTTTCCACACAGCATTATCACTGACAATGGCACTAATCTATCCCAAGGGGCTATGGAGGAGTTTTGTCAATGTGAGCATATCCGGCTTGATGTTTCTTCTGTAGCTCATCCTCAATCCAATGGTTAAGCTGAAAGAGCAAATTAGGAAATCTTAAAAGGTCTCAAGCCCCGGCTTATGGTTCCCTTGCAGCGAACGTCGGGTTGTTGGGTAGAGGAGTTACCCTCGGTGCTGTCGAGTATCAACACCACTCCTAACAGGTCTACAAGTTATACACCTTTCTTCATGGTTTATGGAGCGGAAGCAGTGTTGCCTAGTGACATCCGTCATGACTCACACCGTGTGGCGGCTTATGTTGAAGCTAATAACGAGAAAGCCATATAGGATGCACTTGACTTGTTGGATGAGGAAAGAGACTTAGCAGTAGCTCGATCAGCAATTTATCAACAGGACCTGCGCCGTTATCACAGCCGCCGGGTTAAGTCCAGGACTTTTCAAGAAGGTGACCTGGTGCTCCGGCTCATCCAGGATCTGTCAGATGCACACAAGCTATCCCCACCTTGGGAAGGACCCTTTGTGGTTAGCAAGAACTTAAACAATGGGTCATATTACCTCATTGATGTTCGAGAGCACAAAGACTCACGAAAGTCGGAGGAGGAGACCCGCCGGCCGTGGAACATTGCTCAACTTCGGACATACTACACCTGAGCCACCGGCTCTCATCATGTACATACTTTAACGTTGTATATACTATGATAAGTAATAAAGCAGGACCTCGGTCTTTTTTCTTTCCAAAGATTACATATCTTTACTATCTTTTATTTACTATGACTACTAAGGAACTGATCATATCTGAATCAAGTCTAACCTTTTTTGTCCGGCTTATGATCATATTAGAATCTAGCTGTAAACTATCATGGTCACTTGGGGGCTTCCTGTTCAAACATAGGTCGTAGTCGAACCAAAGAGAACATAGCTGTCGTAACCCTTTTGATCGGCTCAAAAGCCAAACTCACTAGGGGGCTTCTTGATCGTATTCGAATCATAGCTTAACCCCTTTTGGGTCCGACTTGGATCGTATTCGAATCATGGTCGTTAAAAACCTCTCAAGGTCATTTGGGGGCTTCATGTTCAAACATATGTCGTATTCGAACCAAAGAGAACATAGCTGTCGGTACCCTCTTGATCGGCGCAACGCCAAAGCCACTAGGGGCTATATGGTCGTATTCGAATCTTAGCTTAACCCCTTTGGTCCGGTTTACTGATCATATTCGAATCAGAACCCCCCAACTTTTAACTACAAGGTTAAGTTATATTGATTATTAACTGTTATTTGTCTTATTTGTTTTATTGGTCTTTTATTGTCTCAATTTTAAAACAAGTCAGCACAATCTTTTTACCGGCTTTGACAATAAACTGCCAAGGCATTAAAGTAATCAGTCATACAGAAGCATTGACTTCTCAAAAGGTTTGGATCATCAACCTCATCACCCGGATCACATAAACCGGTGGTCCAGAGGTAAAAAATACAGTTTTGACTGTTATTCGAAGAACAGTTGTTTTCTATATTAATCAAAGGTTGTTTCAACCTTGGATATTTTCACATCTATTTTCTGTTTTTCCTCTATTATAATAAAATATTGGTTATAAACCGGGTGTTCTGACCCGTTCGGTACTAAACCGCCAAGACAACTTTTTTCCTTTTTATCTACAGGAACAGAGCTGAAGAATTGCAGAGATAACCATAAATATGATGCATATATTAACATCAGAAAGCACAGAGTAACACACGGTATCTTATGCGCGATGGCATAGGCAAAATATACAGTGTTTTCAAAGCTAATCTATTACAAGGCTTTTAAAAGCCCATGAAGATGGTCCTCACTCCTTCCTCGCCGGTTCACCGCCTTCTGCTGATTGGAAGCTGGGTTTTGACCAGTCAAATCCGTTCACAGCAATAAATTCTGCTTCTTCATCAATCAAGCCGGCTGGATCAACATCCGGAGCAAAGGTATGTTGACGAACTGGCGGGATAAGGTCGGTCACCTTGTAGGAGGGAGTCGCCATCTTCTTATTGTCCAAATCAAAACCCGGCTGGTATTTATTGATATTTGTTTCATCTCCGAGAATGGTGGCCTGAGTTCGCACCTCCCTCACGCAAGCAACGGAGTCATCCTGTTCAAACAGAGACCCGTCTTCCTTTACTGTGGGGTACCCTCTGCTACATCCGCCGGGTCTAGATCTGGCACCCAAGCCTTGGAGCGGCTCAGGGCAGTCAAAGCTCCGGCTCTGGCACAGGATCGCTTGACTTCTTGGAACCTGGCGGGTAAGATTGACAGCTTTTTTAAGACATCACTGAGTCGGTTGGGTCCTTGATTGGCAGGAGAGATAACGGCAAGTGCCCGTTGTGCGCCAATGTACAATTGCTCCACTAAAGTATACGCCGCCTTCAGTTTAGTCACGTTGTCTTGGCTCAGATTCTTGCTTCATGGGCCTGCACATGTTTTGTAAACAAAAGGTCAGCTAGCGGTTTATATTTCGGGTCAAAAGAAGGTAAAAAAAGGTCAGTACAGATGACTTACCAAAGATGGCGGACACCATTTGAGATATCCGGTCCTTTAAGCCGGTCAGCTCTGTAGTAACCTCCTCAAGAGCTGCTTCAGCCTTTTCGCGTGTTGTGGCAGCAGCGTTTTTTCTTCAGCCCAGGGTTTCTTCTTGGTGGTAAAGCTGGTTCTCAATTTCTCCGTCTCAGCAAGACTCAATTGCAGTTTGGAGTCAGCAGACTTGATTTCTGCCTCCTGATCCGACAGCCGGGTCTTCGCGTCAGTTAGTTGCAAGCTCAATTCAGACAAGGCATTCTACAAAACATACCTAGGTGTATCAAGATTTCGATTAAAGTTCAAGAGTCAAGATTCAAGTCTCAAGTACTTTGCACTGCAAAACCACTTGACACTTGGGGGCTAATGTATGCCAAAACAATTTCTTATGACTATAAACATACTTCAAGTCCCAAGTACTTTACAAAGTAACATCACTTGGCACTTGGGGGTTAATGTATGCTATTCAGCAAGTTTCTCAAGGTTAAGCCGGATTACAATATTTGTTGGGTTTGGCACAAGGCACTGATGAAATTTAAAGTACCGGCTCATTTCTGGTCAAATGAGCCGGCCCTTGGGGACTACCGGTGAAGTTTGTTCTATTGTATTAGATTTCAAAAAAATCTAAAGGTAAAGCTTCAGCCTATATTCTAAAGTCTACAGACCATTTAGGTTTTTTTTTCATAATCTACAGACTTGGGGGCTGACAGAATATAAGTAAGCCGGAAGAGCATACCTCATACTTCAGCTGCAACTACTTGACCATTTCGATTTCTGAGTCACGGTCGGAATGCACACGGCTCAGATAACCAGACAATATATCATTGGCATTCAGATGGCCATAATGTGAAATGTCAAAACACACTTTTTGTCTTTCCAACGCTTCTAGTTTTGTGGTATGACAAGCCAACACGGTGGGATTCCCCGATTCAACAAAGCGGCTTCCGGTGATAAGGACGTCCGGAGCAAACGGTGATGGTGGGTTGGCCGAGCTAGATGGTCCGGTAGCAGAAGGGTTAACGATGGCATCCTCAGCTGACGGCTCAGGAGGATTTAGTTCAGCGTTGGCGGCCGGGTCTTCTGGTGTTTCAGTTGGAGGAGGAGAAGGTGGCATGGCCGGTTCAGGTGCAAGGACTGGCAGGTCTTCCGCTGGCCTAGTCACCTTAGCTTTCTTGGATTTGGCTTGGCCACTAAGCAAGATGTTATGAAACAGTTAGTATAAAGAAGCAGTTTGAAAGACACAGAGGAAAGATAATTTCTTACTTACCCAGGGGCAGTCTTAAAAGCCGGGAATTGAGTTTGAGATGAGTCGTCGGAAGAGCGAGACACCTCCTGCAAAGATAAAAATAAAGTTAGTAATGCAAGGGAGAAGATCCAGTAATGAAAAGTAAAGGACGAAGGAATAAACCTCATTCTAGCGCTTTTGAGGCGTTTGTTAAAGAACAGCAGGCAGTTCATCGATGTTCCGGGCCTGACGACGGCTCTCATGTTGCTACTTTTTCAAAAGAAAATGAGGGTCCAGATAAGCCAAAGGGTGTGAAAACCTTACTTTCCGGGTTACGACTCAAAGTTTCTGTCTTGGCAAATGGGCTGAGTCGAAGGAAATAGTTACCTCTTCTTCCACGGCCTAACTGGCCCCCATGTCGTCCTGGCAATGATCAGTGTTAATAAGATTGTTAAAAAGCTGGCCAAGGGCTACCTCCGACTCAGAAGTATCATCATCAAGCTTCAACAGATCTTCAGCGGTGCTCTTCTTCTTCTTCTTAGATCTCCGGGTCATCTTCTTGGCGGTTATGGCAGTGGCTCTGGCTTTCTTGGCGACTTCGTGATCGTACTTGGCTTTCCAGAAATCAGATTTGGCCTATAAACAAACAAGCAAGATGAAAGGTCATGCAAGTATTTAAAATAGCTGAGAAAAATGCAAAGAGGAAGAGAGCAGAGGTTCTTTACCTCTGGCACCGGGTTAAGCTTGCAGAAAGGGTTTAACCTGACTTTACTGCAGTTTTCGTATTTACCGTTCACCAGAAGAGTTGACATTGAAACAATATCTTGTTTAGTTAATTGAACAGAGCTATGGCGAAGAGAGTCATCTGGGCCTCCGCCATATTCGTACATCAGTTTAGATTGGCGGCTTAAGAGGGATGACCAGCCACACAACCCAGCAACGTGTTAAGTCAACTCCGGTTAAGCCGTTCCCTGGTAAAGCGTTAATCCTTTTAATGGATGGTATTAGCTTCTTGCGTTCGGCGGCAGTGAGTTTATCAGGGAGTACAAATTTGGAGTCAAGACGCTATGAGCGATAACCCGGTAGTGGATGCTCATTTGCTGGTGAAGTATTTTGACAATAGAACCAAGTCTGATTCTAGTCCTTGATGACTTGGCAAGACTATTAGGGGGAAGACGGCGCCTTGTCGACGCTGAATTGAGATACCTCCAAGTTCCAGGCTAGGGCCATTGGTGCACTCATTCTAGGTTCAGATAAAAATACTCTCTAAAGAGTTCCACAGTCGGTTCTTCTTGAAGGTACACCTCGCAGAGAACTTGGAAGTTGCAGATATTGGATATGGAATTAGGCCCGATGTCTTGAGGGTGGAGTTTGAAAAATGGAGGACATCTCTGAAGAACTTTGAGCCGGGTGGGGAAAATCCACGGTTCATGTGATCAGAAAAGACGATAACTTCACCATCTTTTGGATTGGACGTTCCTCCTCCGGGTCAGGCGCACGGTAGGACATAACATTCTTCCCTGGCAAAAACCCTATGGTAAAGAATTCCTTCGGGTTGTCCTCAATGACTGTTGAGGGAACCCAGTTACAGACAATCGGTGCTTTGGACGGCATGATGTTCAAAAGATAAACTGAGAAGAAAGCAACATACCGGCTTAATTCAATGACGATGATGAAAGTAAATGATGATGATACAGGGGAGTAATGGCGGCTTAAATAAGGGCTAATGTCATATAAGGAAAAGTAAGCCGACACAATAAGCCGCCATGACTACAGATATTTGAGAAAGCAGATTCAGCTAAGTGTTGAGACAAACAAGTTTCCCAAATTGCTTGATATTATTCCAGATCAAATGGCTGTTCAAAATGGAAAAAATTCTAGACCTAAAAGTTTAGCGCAGATGAATTTGTAAGTCCTAATGAGGCCTTATATTGGGGGAAAGGGATCTACTAGTGTCAAGAGCAAGCACAAAACAACTACTGCACAAACATGTATCTCTTTTTGGATCAAGAAGAGGCTGCAGTGAAGAACTACGGAGAAGCTACAATGAACTACGAAGAACATGCAGAAACCTAGAAAGCCCTAATGCAGATCTGAGGGGCAAGAAGGAAAACGCTTACAGCCACAGAGTTTCCATGGAAGGTCGCCGCCGTTTTGCTGAACTGATTCCGATCGATGCAGCGGCCGAGGTCGATGGAGGTGAGAGGCTCTCTAGCGGCGGCGGAGCTCGAGCAGCGGCGGAGGTTGCGATAGAAGGAAGACGAAGGAGAGAGAAGAATAAGGAAGACCGGGGCGTCCCTATTTATAAAGGGATAAGCCAACAGGTAGGCGCGAAGATCGAGGAAGACACAATAATGGCCATCCAACTAAACGGACGCCTCGATTCTCGGAAGACACTAAAAGATAAAGATCCATTGAGGATGACGTCATAACCGTCTTTTGTGTTTTCAGAAGATGACATCATGGCGGGTCACGAAATTTTTTCGTGAGAGAGGAAGATGGATTTTTTGTTTAAGTGTTGAAGATTGACAAAGAACAAAGTTCAAGATTAACCTGGGGCCTAATGTTGGGGATATAGCTATCAGCTATGACCCGCCCAGGAGAGGCCGGGTCAGCCCCAATGGCGGGTCATAAAGGAAGCCCAATAAACATTCAAGACGATAGTTTATTAAAGATTATAGAAGGCCTAAGGCCTAGAGGCGGCTTAAGGCCCAATATTGTAAACCGCCGTATGTAAGAAAAGACTTGTAAGGAAAGGCATGTAAAAGAAGTCACCGAGCCGGACACGCTGTATGAACCGGCCGGGACTCTGTAGGCCGCCAGGCATCATCCCGTGTATATAAGGGGACGACCCGGTGGCAACTTAGGACAAGAAACAAGAGATCGATAACCAAGCCGGCAAACTAGTCTCTTGGTGATCGAAACCCCAACAATATCAACACAACTAGACGTAGGCTTTTACCTTCATCGTAAGGGGCCGAATTAGTATAAAACCTCTCATGTCCTTTGTCCCGATTAACCCATTTAAACTTCCTAATTGCGATGGCCCTACGACTAAGTTCTTTTGCTAGTACATCTGCCGTGATAATTCCACGACAAAAACCGAGACGCCGCGGTCTATGTATTGTTGTGCTGGTGATTTTTTCTTGGCTGATTTGTCAACCGACTTTTTTATTCTGTCCGATTTTTCTATTAAAATGATTTTCATTAAAAAAATAGAATTGTGAGCAAACGCGCCGGTCCGCACCCCCTATTGCGTTGGCGATTCTTGTTTCATCCAGTTTTTCTATTGAAATGCTTTGATGTTTTCTAAACATAGTCAGGATTATTTATAATTTTGGAAAATAATCACATTTTTAAGAAACATACACGAATTTAAATATTCTTTGTTAATTTTAAAATTGTTCATGAATATGAAAAGTATATTCACCAATTCTAAAAAATTATCATAGTTTCAAAATTGGTCAAAAGAATTTAAAAACTGTTCATGGATTAAAAAAGATTTGTGAATTTAAAAATTGTTCCTGAATATGAAAATATATTCACGAATTTGGAGAATATGTTCCAAAATTTCAAAATCTATTCAAAAAATTAAAAATATTTTAAATGTGAAATGGAAAAAAAAATCATAAATTTAACAGCGTGTGTCCGCAGCCCCGTGCTTCATGGGATCCTTGATGCTTCATGGGAGAACCACTTGTCTGACGGGAAGCGAGGTTCTTTTCTTTTTTGACAACGGGACGTGAGGTTTCTTGCGGGCGGGCGACGAGGCGATATTCCTCGATGGGGAACAGGAATTGCGGTGCGTGGGGTCTAGGCCTCTAGGGCATCCCCTCTTACGTATCCACCGTCCACTGGTCCTGGATCAGAGTCCCTTCCCTCTTGCCACTTCCCGATCTCGATCGCTGTCCCTTCGTCGAACGGGATCAATGGTTTCCAAGTCGCGGCTTGCCTCTTTAGGGCATGTTCAATGCAAGCCGGTTATATGGGCGCTTAGAGAAATAAAATTATAACATAGAATTAAAAAACTACGCAAGCGCTGGTACGCTACAATGCATGGCGCTAATTTTTAGGCGCTAACAAAGTAGGCAGGTGCAGTAGCGTAATTATACCTTACAGCAAAACCGGCTCAAGCGCTCGCCTCCACTTCTTGCGTCGATGCCTGACCGACGCCAGGAATTAAAAGCCGAACTGCCGATTGAACAGGATATATGTCGTGGCGCCTCTTCGCTAGCGTCCCCATTGGACATGCTTATAGCCTACTAAACCTAGATCTCCTTCTTGGTTTCTCGACATAACCCTAGCTGCCATGGCTGCCATCGAGGGTTCCCCAACCAACAGCTGGGTCTTGCTCAAGCGCAGGATATACATCGAGCACGACCCGACCGAAACAGGAGGAGACTCGTACTCGTCGATCGTCGCCGGCGCCGCGAACAGGGGAGCACGAAGCCGCCAGCAGGACATAGCAGACGCCAACCTCGCCTACCTGCGGACCCTGAAACCGGATGCCCGCTTCGCCGATCCGCCGGCGCTGTCCTCCCTCCGCATACTGCGCCCGACGGAATCCATCCCGGGGCTATGCGGGCAAATCACATCCGCCCACGTCGCCAGCGCGGACAAGAGCCTGGTCGCCCTTTTCGCCGGCCCTTACCGCCCCGGCTCCAATTTGCAAGGAGCCTATCTCATGTACGACGCCAGCAAGAACTCCCTCTCGACGATCCCGCAGCCCCCCTACGACCACGACCGTCTCGGCGTCGGGGGAGGAGCCGTCGTCATGTACCTCGACGACGGCGGCTACGTTCTTGCCGAGCTCGCCAAGGTTAGGGGCCCCAACCCCACCGAAGCCGTGATCTGCACGTGGCAGTCTTCCACCGCGAACTGGGTCGTCACCAAGGCCGCGGGCTTTCCCTCCGAGCTTTGCTATCCCTACCACCTCTTCCAGGTAGACACCTGTTTCGCGTTTCGAGGCTCTAGTTGCCTCTGCTGGGTGGATCTGTCCAAAGGCATGGTGGTCTGTGATCTGCGCGCGGTGATCCAGCATGGCGTCCGCCCAGAGCTCCGCTTCGTTCCGTTGCCTGAAGAGTGTCGGACCTATGATCGTGGCCGGCGCGAGCGGCCACCGATCGAACCCGGAGGAGTTCCGTAACATGTCCTGCGTCGGTGGCAGCATCAAGTTCGTCACCATGGACGGCTACGGCGAGCGGCCCGGCAGCCAAGTGACCATGACCGTCTGGACGCTGTCGCCGGACCTCTGCAGTTGGAAGAAAGGCATGGTGTACCATGTCAGGGACATCTGGGCAAGCGAGAGCCACCTCTCGCTGGGCTTGCTGCAGGCCTTGCCGTCATTCCCGGTGCTGAGCGTGGACGAAGACGACGTCGTCTACCTATCCTTCACTGATCTGGACGTGACGGTCGAAGGTCGCGTGGAGTTGAAAGGCCAGTATTTGCTTCGCGTCGACATGCAGCACAACGAGGTCTCCCACCATCCGAAAAGTATAGAGGAGATGCCTTCTCAACCCTCCCAAAGTGGAATTCTCGCCAGTGACTGCAGTGCGTACCTCCAAAGTTAGCTGCTTAGAGGACCATCTGGTACTAGGTTCTTGTTACTAGGGCTAACCATACATGTGAGGTGTCTTTTTATTTTGTCGTACATCCACGCCTGAAAATCAATAAAATTAAGCAGCACATATAGTAGATGAGAATCGTGTAATAGTGTCATCAATCTGCAATGCAACTCTCAGTTATGTAGTCTGTCGTAGTCGTACGTAGTCAGTTTTTATTTAAAAGCACTCAGATCTGTACGTAGTAGTACTGATCGAAAGCATTTGATGTTCACTGCAAGATGTTCAGAACTTTTGAGTGTTATTGCATTTCTTCAAAATCTATCTCACTACAGTAACTTGGCAACCAATTATAAAAACAACAATCGAACATGCACTATGTTAGTAGTGCGTAGTACGGAATATAAGATCGAAAACATCATTCAACGAATATAGAAGATCAGAAAATTCTGGAGCCATGGCCGGTCACTGCAAGATGTTCAGAACTTTTCAGTGTGACTTCATTTCTACAAATTTTATATCATTGCGATCAAATGTTGGAACTTAAAAAAACGGAAATGTTAACGCCCACACATGTGGGCGTTGACCATCTCGACCACACGCATCCATCACCGTCCAGTACTATATGCACGAATCTTGACATAATCTGGCTGATTTTCTGTGCCACGTAGGACAAGGCGTGTGTGTGGTGTGTGACATAGTTCGCCCACACATCCGTTTTACCACACGGAGGGGCCGGTGTATGAGCGTTTAGCAGTTCACCCACACACCAATTTTCAGTCACGCACAAGGGCTGGTGTGTGGGCATTTGCCATCTCGCCCACACGCCCGTCTCCTCTCCCACACGTAAGCTGCTAGTTGCCATGTGTTTTTGCAGCGCACATGGCAACTGCCTCTAGTGTGCTTTATAAGCAGGTGGCAACTCTCTTTTTTTACCCGAGTTGTCATGTGTTTTTGCAGGGTACACGGCAACTGCCTAGTGTGCACGTAAGCAGATGGCAACTGTCTTTTACCGAGTTGCCATGTGTTTTTGCATGGTACATGGCAACTGCCCCAACGTGCACGTACATGGCAACTGCCCTAACGTGCACGTAAGCAGATGGCAACTCTTTCTTTTTACATGGCAACTGCCCTAGCATGCTTGTGAGCACATGGCAACTCTCTCAACTGCCTAGTGTTAGTATGTGGCAACTCCTAAAGTTATGAAATCATGGCAATTATATTAGATCAGACCATACATGGCAACTGCAGTTGAGCAACCATGGCAACTACAGTTGTCCGACATGGCAACCGTAGTTCAGGAACATGGCAACTGCAGATAAACGAACATGGATGAGGGTCTGGACCATGGCAACTGCGGGCGCGCGATGGGCGTCACGCGTCGCGTGCGGGACCAGAAGGGTACGAGGCCTGACATACGGGCGTGTGGGCGTTATCAACTTCGCCCACACGCACGCGTGTGAGAGGGTTCAGGAGGGAATAAAGATGTGTGTGGGCATTAGTTATTTTGCCCACACATAGGTGTGTGGGCTGGTTGCTGTCCATGCTACACGAGGCGTGCGGCACAACTATCTGATACACCACACGTGTGGCAGTTATCGGCACCCTAAAAAAAACTAATGAAAAATTGAAAACTATTTTGAACTTTTAAAGTCATGATTATCTTCGGGGGTTTCCATCATGTTTTTTTTCTAGTACATGCATAATATTGCTATAATAGCTCACCAACCTCAAAGCATCTATGGTTGTCTGGTTCTGATCTGCTACCTATTGGAGCCATTAGAAAATCTGAGTTGACCCAGCATATAGTATTGCAACATTTCAAACTCGCCCATGTAGCTAGCAAACAATTGAACATACACAACAAATCCTCATTGGTGTAATGTAGTTGAGATAATTCGTAGCAACATAGAAACCAACATTCACAATAATGTGAAAAGTCTGTGGCATGGACAAAACATCTTCGACAAAATATACGACGCTTTGTGACAAGATTTTGATTAATGTGTCCTAAAATAAAGTACAGATTGAGTACCTCACATGTTTTCCAAACTGTTTTGAGGAAAGGAATGAAGCGGGGCATAAACCCCTGTTTCTTGTTTTTTTAAGCAACAAATCCTTGTTTCTTTTGCGTTTCTATAGTCGAGCCGGACCACCCTGCTCTTTGTTCTTCTTGTTCTTCTTGGTTTGTATCTGATCGTTACGTATCCACCGTCCCTCCCTTGCCACTTACCGATCACATCTCACGACGCCGCCCTTTCCTCGAGCGGGATCGAGAGTTTCCTTCCTTCCTAAACCTAAACCTAAACCTAAACCTAAACCTAAATCGTCTCCTTCCTGTTTTTCTCGACACACCCATACTAGCTGCTGCCATGGCCCCAACCAACAGCTGGGTCTTGCTCAAGCGCCGGATTTTCATCGAGCACGACGCGAGCGAGACAGGAGGGGATTCGTTGGTCGGCGAGCGAAACAGAAGAGACGCCGTCCTCGCCTACCTGCGGATCTTGAAACCAGAGGCCCGCTTCGCCAATCCACCGGAGCTGTCCTCCCTCCGCATACTGCGGCCGGCGAGGCCCACCCCGGGGACGCGCGTAGATGTCAAATCCGCCTACATCGCCAGCGGGGACAAGAACCTGCTCGCGCTCTTCGCCGGTCCTTACCGCCCCGGCACCAATTCGAAAGGAGGCTATCTGATCTACGACGCGAGTAAGAATTCCCTCTCGACGATCCCACCGCCCCCCTATGACTACGGCCGCGCCGACGTCGGGATGGGGGCCGCCATCATGTGCCTCGAGGAGGGAGCGTACGTTCTTGTCGAGCTCACCAAGGTAAGAGACTCCGACCCTTGTGAAGCCGCGCTCTGCACATGATGGCGGCTTCACAAGGCGTACCATGTCAAGGACATCTGGGCAAGCGAGAGCCACCGCTCGCTAGGATTGCCGGAGGTCTTGCCGTCGTTCCCGGTGCTGAGCATGGACGAAGAAGACGTTGTCTACCTGTTCTTCACTGACGTGCTCGTGACAGAGGACGGTGACTCGGTGTTCCGAAGCCATTGTTTGATTCGTGTGGACATGAAGCATAACAAGGTCTCCCACCATCCAAAAAGTGCAGATGAGATGCCTTTTCAACTCTTCAGCAGTGAAATTCTTGCCACCGAGTGCAGTGCGTACCTAGTACTACGGCAAACCATAGATATAGATAGGTTTCTGTTTTCCCTCTTATATGTCAGACTCATCACCATAGAGTAGCAGAGAATCATCATGTAATAGTGTCATGAAGCTGCAACCAACTCTGTCCTTGATCTGTAAAAAAGTACAGAAAATAACATCGAGAACATCATTTAAGCATGTTGTATAAAAGATCAGAAAATTTTGGGGTCGTGTCAGCAATGCAACTAATCTAGTCCTTTCAAGATGTAGTTGTGAATCTGCAGAAATGTTGGTCGGAACCCGCCGAACCTATGCTCAGTGCCACACGTCTCCATGCAAGTTCTATTGGGATTTGTGTCTGACACATATCATCAATTGCAGCGGGAATCATCAAGAGGCGCTTAATGGGCCTACAAGTGCTAATAAAACCTATGGCATGCCAACACTAGGGAATAAAATACTAGCAGATTTGCTTTGGACGACGTGAGCTGTGTGCATGCGGCTGCACTGTTGAAGACTTTTTTTATTGAATTAAATACACCTATAGTACATAAACTTGCGTGATAGTTACATAATCATACATAAAGTTGAAAAATGATGCAAATGGGTCACTGAACTATAATTTCGGGTACATTTTGCTACACCTGCTGTTAAATCTAACGGTAATTGCAAGGCTTGCCGTTAACTCGCAGGCCAGCATGGTAGTGGGTATATGTATATGCTGGGTCCACTTGTCAGTTGACTAGAGATGGAGAAGCAAATAAAAATATGTAGACGCAGGATTCGACCTTCGGACTTGAGATGTTTCAAGCACAGGGCTATGGGCATTTCCAACGCCGACGCAAACCTCATGCAACGATCCGAACCGAGGAAGTCATCCAACGCGCGGCTGTATCGGTCCGCGGCGCGATTCAGACGTGATTTTTTTTCCACAAATTGGAAATAAAATTAGGAGAGGTTTACGAGAGTCCGGACTGATCCCAAACCCGTTTCTGACCATCCTGACCCACTAAAAACCCCTCCCCCTTCCGCGCGTTTTTGGTCAGCGCCGCTTCAGAGCACCAACGCCCACATTCATGCTCGGTCAAAGCGGATGCGAACGCTCACTGGCGCCGGCATTGAAACAGCGCGCGGGCCGAGAGAGCGCCACCTGCATTGCTTCCCAGTGCAGGCGATTGGCGTGCATTCAAACGGCACGACGGACTCCCATCTGTCCGTCTGTCGCCCGCATTAATGGCACGCGGTTGCCGAGGTGACTCCTCCGGCGCCATCCGTCTGGCCCTCTGCCACCCATCGGTGCTATATGAACTGCTGGCCCGTTGCCCCGGCAATAGCCACGATCATCTCTCTCCACACCGCTCCCCGCCAAGGATCCCTCCGCGGCCAAATCTCTCTAGGACAGGCTTACGTTGGAGCGGAAGAAGGTCATGCCCGCCACGGACTTACATCCACGAGCGCCGCCGACAGCGTGGAAGAGTAGTGCACGGTAGGCCGCCGCCGCTCGTGTCCCTGGAAGGCCACTGCTCGTCCCCTCCCGTTGGCGTCAAGCTTGGTGGGCTGAGCATCTTCGGCCGATTAGTAGCTTGGCGGCGATGTCGAGGCAGACAACGTCAGTTCTCGGGGCTTCGGAAACGAAGGTCACAGAGGCGGAGCTGGAGAGCACCGAGGCAGAACTGGAGATGGCGAAGCTTCAGTTCTCGGTGCTGATGGCCGGAGACGGGGACCGAACACCGGCGATCATTTAGATTAGATATTAATTATACTTCAGAGCCCGCTTAGAACCGCTTTAATTGTATTTGTAATATCCGTCATGTTTATATGAAATCTGATATGTTTATATAAAATCCGGCCGTGTTTATATGAATTTTGGACATGTTTGAACGAATTTTGTCCGGCTGGTTCAAGTTGTTGTGAAAATGTATCCGACTAGCGTTGGATGGCTGTCTCTCTGTCTACAAACCGTTTTCCCTGTCTACGAACAGATGCAGGAGAAAATTTACGGCTTACCGTTGAAGATGCCCTAACCACTGACCGCATAAATTGTTGTAAGTATGGTCATTTACAGTTTTATGTAAAGAAGGATACCTGGTCGATCTTTTTGCAATTGAATGAACTCAATATCTCACGTACAAGCATGTGGCTTCTCAATCAGGCTAGTGGATTGATATTGCAGCTCGACACGTTAAAGCTAGCTAGCTTTGTACACCAGTGAGATCGTATTGCCAACGGGCCACATACCGAATACACAGGCCGGTGAAGGTCAAGGCCGCACGTATGATACCCTCGTCAACTTTGCTCTACGAGAAGTCCAACCTCTCTGCCGTCGTCACCAGCACATATCTAGTCAGCTGACAGGTGGACCAGCATGCGTATATACAGAACATAGTGGGCTGCAAGTTAATGTCACACCGTTAGATTTAACAGCAAATGTATCAAAATGTACCTGAAATTATAGTTTAGGGACCCATTTGTATCATTTTTTAAGTTTATGTATGAATCTGTACCCACCGTGCAAGTTCATGTACTACAAGTGTAATTAGCTCTTTTTTATTTTGCCTGTCCCACTGAAACCCATTTGTGCACAGGATGGTTGCTTCAGAAAAATAAACTACATGTGTTCTTTTATTTGAAAAACAGAACGAACAAACTTTGGAAAATAAAATGTTAGCAATCAACAAAATAGAGTTGCTGCAATTCCTGGCTGCTTGTTTTTTTGTACAACATACAAATATCAATAATATTTTCTGAAACTTTTGCAAGGGTACATAACATCCAAATCTGCATGCACAATTTTTTGGATGACTTTTGTGTGTTGTTACGAATTTTTGAATTATTTTAATGCACCATCACTACTAGAAAAAGGGCTATAGATGAGATTGACACTAATGGCGCACCAGACAAGCGGTGCGTCATTAGTATATACTAATGGCGCATCACCTTCTGATACGCTATTAGAGTTGAAACTACTAATGGCGCACCTGGCCCAAGGTGCGCCATTAGTATTAAATTTTTTTTGAACTAGTGCACCTGTCCAAACATACTAATAGCGCATCCAGACACAGTGCGCCATTACTAGTTGTAACTAGTAATGGCGCACCTGTCGGAAAGTGCGCCACTAATGTTGTTTTTTTTTAATATTTTTTATTCCTTTTTTTGCAAAACTACTAATGGCGCACTGTTCCACCGTGCGCCATTACTAATTTTAACTAGTAATGGCGCACTAGTACGAGATGCGCCATTGCTATCTACACGTATAGCGCACGCCTACCAGTGCGCCATTGCTATCACCCCTTATCCCCTCCCTCTAGTCACGTTCTCTCCCCTCCCCCTTCCTCCTGACACACCCACCCACCTCCCTCGACTTCGATCTAGATCGGGAAGCCCCGGCCGCCCGCCTATTCCTCTCCTTCCCGACCACGGCGAGCCCCCTTCCCCCTCACTCACACCAGATCCAGGGCATGGAGCCGTGGTGAGCTCCTTCCCCAACCCTCCTCATCGGATCCAGAGGAGAGCTGGTGACCACGTCCTCCGGCGAGGGCGTTGCTCCGGGGTGTGGAGGCCGCCGAGCTGCAGGAGGAGGAGCTCCCCGCCACCCCAAGGCCCCAGATCCAGCCGCCACCCCAAGGCCCCAGATCCAGCCGCCACGGCCATAGCCGGGCTTCCAGATCCTCGTCTAGCTTCCCGATTATGCGGTCCTTCGACGGGCCGCTGGAGGCTGACCTCCACAGCATGCAGGAATTGGAGCAGGTTCGAACCGATGTGCCGCTCTGATTCGATTATTGCCACAGGTTGGCCGCTCCGAGGCTATGATTCTGTTTCTTACAAGTATCATCGCAGCTTGAACTTCTGGCCCTTGCGGCAGCGCCCCGGGGCGGCGCTGCTGAAGTAGGCCCGCCCGGGCTTGGTGAGGTTGAAGACGGAGTTGCCGTCATCCAGCTTGAGCAGCGGGTCGGACACGTCGCAGGCGGCGAAGGCCTTGGCGGTGAGCTGCACGGCGCTGTCCTGGCTGGGTGGGTAGAGGAAGAAGAGGGCGTCGCCGAGCTTGACGGGGATGGACTTGGCCCACCGCACATACACGTCCGGCTTGCTGGACGGCGGCACCCCCCACGCGTCCTGCCCGCCCACCTTGTACTGAGCGGCGGCGCACCCGTCCATGGAGGTCATGGAGATGCACAGAAGCAGCGCCAGAGCCGCTAGGGTCGCCATTCCCACCGGCGCCGCCAAGTTGAGCGCTTCGTATCGTCGTCTCCTGCGCGCATCCGTCCACTTCTTCGTTTCCCAGGTGAGCTAAGTAACACCCGCTCCCTCCCTGCCGTTTCTCGCGTGCTCTCATTTAGCTAGGAGTCACCTACATCATGCCATCTGAATCTTGGGTTCTGAACTTCTGATCCAAGTTTCCCTGAGCAACATGAACGGCATATAACATCTGAATCTTGGGCTGTCAGGTTGTATAATTCTGGCGTTCTTCACCTCCCGCTTACAACCAAGTAAATTTTGACAACAAATTCACTTCTGCACTAGTAGAGTATACTGGATAGGGATGAATAAAGTCACTGCAGTCTTGAGCTTATTATAACTTGTCAGTTCAGACTTCAGACAGAACCCGGGTCTAGCTTTAGCCTGAAACTTGGTGAAATACCAACAACTTCACAATCATATGTGTCACCAACCAAGTTTACCAGCTACCAATTCTCTATGGTGAGCTGAAAAAAAAACACTCCACAGAACTCGTATATTCTGGTCTTCTTTACCTTCCTATTTCAACCAAGTACTAGATGAGCCGATTGAAGCCTTGCTCGTTGATCAAAATCGCAGCTTTTGGCCCAGCTGGGTCTGTACAAGAGCAAGGAGGAGGCCGCCAGGCAAGAAGAGGTGCTGGGGAAGCTTGACAAGGTGGCTGTTTCCTCCTGCCATATGCAAGTTGGCGTTACCTTTCGGTAATTTATCGTCTGGTGAACAATATGCATGTTTGAAATGCAGATTGTGAAAGAGTGGGTTAAGGAGTTGGCTATTCAGAGAGGCCAAGTCAACGCAAATGTCGTGCTTTTCACCTTCGGGTCATACCATCTAGGGGTAATGTACATGCTTTGCGTTGCTTATTTTGGAATCAGCGCTGTTCTAGAGAATAGGTAACATATTTGAGCATGTATTTGTTTAGCTGCACTAAAAGAGGCTTCCGGTTAGTAACTTAATATTACCAAACAGAGTATTAGTGTTCTTTAGAGATAAATACACCAGGATATGGAAATGCCACACACCCTTAATTTGATTCTTAACAACTGTTGAATTGTATGCCAACTGGCTCAACTGCATTTGGCTGAACTATTCCTGTTTTCCGTCTATGTTGCTGCTTGTGTTCTAGTACTTTTTTCGGATAGTCTGTTTTCAGTTCTCGCAGTGATAGATATAGAGCACCGCGTTGATTGGTGAACATCATAGACTCTGGAATCAGTCCTGCTTTAAAGGGTATTTTACCTATCACAACATATGTTTGTTTAGCTGCATTAAAGAACAGGCTTCGACTTAGTAAGTAACCCTTTTTTTTGCTGATACTTGTTTGAGATTGCTTGCTGGTGAGTTAGTAACTTAGTATAACCACAATACCACAAAGAGTATGTGCTCCTTAGAAGAAGAAAAAAGGACACCATCGTATGGGAATGCTAAACACATCGTATGACCACTTCTAAAGCATATGAGCTCAAATGCATCAGCTAAATTATTCCTTTTTTTCTATGTTGTTGCATAGAATTGGGTGTTCTCCTTTTTCTTATACTTGAGCATGTTTATGTTTGCCCTACTCATGAATTGTTAGTTCTTTCAATTCTAGCCCTCCTATCTTTAATTCCTGGCTGTTGGACTACCTGCAGGACAACAAGTTCATCTGCGGCAGCTATCACTGTGAGCAGTCCGTCTGCACGGCAGCTATCACTGTGAGCAGTCCGTCTGCAACGCGCTCCGCAGCGTCTTCGCCGGTCACAACAAGATCCTCAACGTCTGCAAGTAAGTCGTCGGCCATCTGTTTCCTGATGAATTTTCTTTCTAGCTCAATGTGATCAGATCTGACTAGTACGTTCAGATTTGCTCTTGTTTTCTTTTCAAATAGTACTAGTAGTCTATATTCCAGCTGTGCGACTACCTGTAGCCACTTGAACCGATGAGAATTCTTCAAGCCTACCTATAGCCACTTGAACATATGTCTATCTCAGATCTGCTCATCTAAAAAATCCAAGTGGAGTAGTATACTGGTAGTATAGTATAATAATATTATCAAAAGGTAAACGCCCTGATTACCTAGCTCTGTGAGATAAATACTCGTCGAAAGTGGGCTCCTATCAAAATTCATTTCCATTATAATCTTACTCATACAATATTCACACCATGTAATTCTGGAAATATATGCTCATATCTAGTTCTGCATAAAAAATGACAGTATTGACATGTTATAAATAGTTTGTTTGTGTTTCTGTTTATTTTGTTCCATTTTGCAGGGATAAAGTGAAGAAAAAGAAGAAAATATTAGAAGATTAGTTTTAGGATTTTCTTTTATTTCCTTGCAATTTTCCTTTTATTGGAAACTGTAAAGACATTGTAATATTCTTACTATAATAAAAATTATGATTTTATTTCATTTTTTGTTTTTAAATTATTTTCCTTATAGGTTGTTTTCTGTAAATTTAGATTTTTTTTTTGTTTTCCAAATACATTACTAGTGGCGCATTAAGCCCTTATTAGTGGCGCACCTTCCTTTATTACTAGTGGCGCACCTGTAAGGTTATTAGTGGCGCATCTGGAGGGAATACTAGTGGAGCACCGAATGGTATACTAATGGCGCACCACATGGTGCGCCATTAGTATC
>NC_041386.1:46947625-46963523 GCF_002162155.2 Triticum dicoccoides
ATTAGTATCTGGTATACTAATGGCGCACCAGTGGTGCGCCATTAGTAAAATATACTAATGGCGTGGCACTAATGACGCACCACTAATGCGCCATTAATGGCCAAATTAGGTGCGCCATTAGTAGGCCTTTTCCTAGTAGTGCATGGTTTATCTCCTTCGCTTGTAGTCATTTATCATTGAATTAGTGAAGCATAAATTCATTTGATCTCCCGATATTAATATTAATCAAATTAGCAAGGGCTTGGGCAGTTGGGTTCCTCTACATCAATACATTGATAAGTGTGCCAGCTCACTAGATTAAAAAAAATAGGAGCCTACCCAGGCCTATGAGTAGCCCCTTGAGAGATGGATTAAGTCAAATAATACAAAATCAAAGAAATTTGAATACTGACAGGGTTCAGATCCACATGAAAGTTGTATTAGATCGGACGATGATCCTAAATCTCATCTCTCCTGAATCTGGGTGTACGCATGGACGCGTCCGTGTTAAATACACAAAGGATCAAGTACAACATGCACAGGTTGTTGCTAGGCTTTGCCTCTACTCCAAGCTATACAAGATAAGGCTAATCCTACGCTAACAACCTGTGCCATCTCTTTACAAGTCAAAGATTCACCGAAAAACTAGGAGACCTCGCTAGAGGCGATTAGGGTTTCTGGTGGAAATAGCGGCGCCTGTCGATCTCCATTGACGGGGCGCGTTGATCTCTGCTCGGAGGATGGCAACGTCCTCAGAAGCGGATGCGGGCAAGAAGATGCCCTACTCGCCTAGGGCAGCGAGGGCACAGTCGGAGGAAGCCATGGGTAAGCTGGATCTCACCGAAGCAGAAGCTATGCCCCTTGTACTTGATGATTTTGAGGAGGGGATCCAGCAGAAGTGGGCAATTGCTGGTAGGGTTTTGCGTCAGAAGATCTACCATATCCAGACAATTGCGAACGCTCTCAGGCCGGCTTGGGGTAATCCAAAGGGTTTGTCCTTTCGGCCAGTGGGGGAAAACACCTTTGTGGCGGAGTTTGCCACCCGCCGCGATCGTGATCGTGTGTGGGAAGGATCTCCATGGCACGTTAGTCGGCATGCTGTGATTCTCGCTGAGTTTGATGACTGCATGAGGCCGTCTGAACTGAAATTTGATAAATTGCAGTTACGGGCTAGGGTCCATAACCTTCCCTTCAATCTGCAGAACGAGAAGTGGGGTCTAGCAATTGCCAAGCAGTTAGATGAAAGTGTGACTTCAGTACAATTTGACCCTGTTGGGGGTTTCCTGAGAGCAAGGGTGACAATTGATGTAGATAAACCATTGAGGAGGTGGATTCTCATCGATTCAGCAAGAAGGAAGAGTAGGGATTGGTATGATATTCAGTATGAACACGTCCCTAATTTCTGCTTTTCGTGTGGTCGCCTCGGCCACTCGGATCTCGTATGTCCTACCCCGGGTACACGTGATGAACAAGGAGATCTGCCCTTCAAAACTAGTCTGCGTGCATCCGAGGATAGATATGGTCCTGCCTCAAGTGGTAGCTCGTCCAAAGAGCCTCAATTCTTTACAACAAGCAAGAAAGATGCTACTACTTCAGGGAGTAAACCTGATGGTACAGCTGAGGTAAACTCTCCTGTTAAAGGAAAAGAGAAGCCGAGCAAGCGTAAAGGAGGACCTCAAGCAAACATGGTGTACCGTAGGGTAGAGCTGCCGGCCCTCCCAAGCAATGAAACTGTTATCAATCTCGGTGCTGCTCCTACTGATATGGTTGTGTTCAAGGCAAAGAAAGATGATAGCTCAAGTGGCATAGATGGGGGCAGTCTGGTAGCAGATTTTGAGCAACATGGACCGTCTTCAAAGAAGAAGAAACCGACTCCCCCCTCATCTGAAAATTCGGCAGCGGCTGCGGGACAGCCCTGCCCAACCCAATGAGATGCTTAAGCTGGAACTGCCGGGGGCTTGGGAACCCAGAGGCAGTTCGGGAGCTTCGCAAAATTGTGAAGCAGGAAGGGCCCGCCTTACTTTTTGTTATGGAGACAAAAATTAGGGCAAAGAGGGTGGAGGTTTTACAACACAGTTTGGGTTTTGCTGGTTGTTTCGCGGTGGATAGTACTGGACTCAGCGGTGGAATCGGGCTATTTTGGTCAAGGGATTTCAAAATTGAGTTGAAAAACTTCAGCTCTGGCCACATCGACGTGTTGGTTCAGAAGGCTGGTCATCCTTCCCAAGTGTGGAGGTTTACGGGGTTCTACGGAGCTCCGAGAGTTGAGGACCGACATCATAGCTGGAGGTGCTTGCGCACTTTACATGCAATACAACATCAAGCTTGGCTCTGCATTAGAGATTTCAACGAAACATTATTTGCGAACGAGCATTTTAGCAGAGCAGAGAGACCAGAATGGCAAATGCGTGCTTTTCGAGAAGCATTAGAGGATTGCTCCCTGCAGGATCTTGGATGGGCAGGGGTGCCATACACATGGGACAACAAGCAGATGGGTGAATCTAACGTTAAAGCACGACTAGACAGAGGCGTTGCGAATGAGGCCTTTCTGCAGATGTTTGATCTCACTAAAGTACGACATATAAGCTCAGTGGAGTCGGACCACTGTTACGTCTTGGTTGAGACCAGGGAATCTCAATATACAAGGGGACCTAGACAATTTCGGTACGAGGATGTGTGGAAGTCTCATGCGGACTATGATAACTTTGTTGTTGATGCTTGGAAGAGAAACCATAGTGGACAGGGACTAGCAGCTTTCACGGACACCTTACAGAAACTCCAAGGAGAGCTTGGGGTGTGGGGTGCACGAGAATTTGGATGTTTAGCCAAAACAGTTCGGAAACTGCAGCAAAAACTTGAGAAGCTTAGAGCTCAATCCATTGGCCGAGGCCCTTCGGATGAAGAGAAGGCTACTGTTCTGAAACTACGTGAGGCTTTGAGACAGGAAGAAGTTTGGATTCGGCAGCGTTCTCGTGTGCCGTGGCTCCGTCAAGGCGATCGTAATACCGCGTACTATCATGCTCAAGCGGCGCAGCGGAAGAGATTGAATCGCATTGCAAACCTGTATCGGGCGGATGGCTCCATCTGCGCCAATGAGGATGAAGATCGAGCGGAGGTGCAGTCGTTTTACCAGTCATTGTATACCTCACAAGGTCATAATGACATGAGCGAGCTGCTACAGTTCGTACCAACCCGTGTAACAGAAGAGATGAACTATGCTCTGGACAAACCTTTCGAGCCTGAGGAGGTCAAAACGGCCTTATTCCAAATGGCTTCGTCAAAAGCCCCGGGCGTCGACGGGTTCACGGCTGGCTTTTTTCAAAGGCACTGGGATCTTATCAAAGATGATCTGGTGCCGGCGATTCTTGGTTTCGTTAATGGCGGAGATCTACCCTTGGGATTCAATGATACATCGATTACACTTATACCAAAGGTACGACACCCCCAGTCTATATCGCAATATCGACCTATATCTTTGTGTTCTGTGCCCTACAAAATTGCGTCAAAGATGATCACTAACCGATTCAAAGAGTTGATGGATATAGTTGTGGGAGAAGAACAGAGCGCTTTCGTCCCCGGGCGCCTCATCACGGATAATATTTTGGTGGCCTTTGAGAGTATTCACTCGATGAGAAGGAGAAAGAAGGGGAGGAATTTTTCGTGTGCAGTAAAATTAGACATGATGAAAGCTTATGATCGGGTTGAGTGGCATTATTTGGAGGCTATCACGTTGAAGTTTGGCTTCAGTCCATCCTTTGTGAGCTTGATAATGAAGTGTGTTTCTTCCGTCAGGTTCACTGTGAGAGTTAATGGGGAGCTCCTACCATATTTTACACCCTCTAGGGGGTTTCGTCAAGGAGATCCCGTGTCCCCTTTTTTATTCCTCATTTGTGCAGAAGGCCTCACGTCCTTGCTGAATCACTATGGAAGTCCACATATTGACAAGGGTATTCGAGTGTCCTTTCGAGCACCATGGGTGAATCATCTTCTTTTTGCCGATGATAGCCTCATATTCATCAGTGCAACAGTTGAAAGTGCGCAAAGATTGAATAGAATTTTGCATATATATGGCGCATGTTCAGGACAAGCAGTGAATCGTGAAAAAAGTGCAGTTTTTTTCTCCCCTGATACCCCGGATGATAGGAGGCAGGAGGTAAAATTAGTGCTGGGAATTATGGTGGAGGCTTTTTCCAATAGATATCTGGGACTCCCAACAGCAGTGGGGAAGATAACCAGCGGCACTTTCGATCATATTGGAGAAAGATCGAGAAGTAAGATGGGTGGTTGGGCGGAACGCCTGCTGGCATGTGCAGGCAGAGAGACTCTAATAAAATCTGTCATTCAAGCAATCCCAACATTCAGCATGAGTTGTTTTCTTTTGACGAAGAAAGTTTGCAAAAGCTTGACTTCTGCTATGGCAAAATTTTGGTGGAGTGGATCCCTTGACAGAAGGTCCTTGCATTGGTTATCATGGGATAAGCTTGCATCTCCTAAGGCTCGAGGTGGCATGGGATTTCGTGACCTCGAGCTCTTTAACTTGGCTCTGTTAGGCAAACATGGTTGGCGGTTCATAACTACGCCTAATTCCTTATGTGCAAGGGTCATGAAAGGTCGATACTTCCCTAATTGTGACTTCATGGAGGCCACCGTACCACGCTCCTCTTCAGCTATTTGGCGGGCGATAGTGGCCGGGAGAGAAGCTTTACAGTCGGGTTTGATCAAGAGAGTTGGCGATGGTAGTACTATATCCATCTGGCAAGACCGGTGGATTCCGAGTACACCTACGTTATGCCCACAGATTATGCCGGGGGGAACCACCCTGGACCGGGTTAGTGAGTTAATTGACACAGAAAACTGGACATGGCGGGTTGATTTGGTCCGGTCTGTGTTTATTCGACCTGATGCGGATGCAATATTGAACATTCCTCTACGTAACGGTGGGGGCGAGGATTTTCTTGCGTGGGCTCATGAAGGCAATGGAATCTACTCTGTAAAATCTGCGTACCGTGCTCTAGTGAATCGTAACAAGCGTGTCGCTCTAGATGAAGGGACGGTTACGGATACTTCAAAGACTAACGAACAGATGTGGAAACTGTTGTGGAAGCTCAAAGTGTTACCAAAGGTACGCGTCTTCTGGTGGAGGGTCGTCCGAGGCATTCTTCCTGATGAATGTACGCTTAAGGTCCGGCATATACGTCAGATTAGCAGATGTAATGTCTGTTTTGCGATGGATGAGGACTTGATGCACGCGCTAGTGCATTGCTCTCATGCGAAATTGTTTTGGGAACAAGCATATGAGTTACTTGGTGTTCGTAGACCTCACTTGCACCCAGATACATGGTCCAGAGATATAATTTGTGACACCCAGTTCACAGATATTGAGAGAGCTCAAATGATCTCCATTATGTGGGCAATATGGCACTCCAGGAACAGAATTACTCATGAGGGAGAACAACTTGACCCTCTTATAACAGTGAGACGCATCAGAGAAGACTTGGCGGTGCTTGATATTCCTTCTACACATGCTTCGGTCCTCCCTGGACATGGTTGGCGGCCGCCAGATGTGGGCTTTGTGAAAATTAACACTGATGCCGCTCTCAGCATGGATTCAGACAAGGTAGGAGCTGGTGATGTGGCACGCTCTGACTCTGCCTTGTTGGGAGCTTGGAGTAAACCCCACGTTGGGGTAACGGATCCATTCATCGGTGAGACTTTGGTAATTCGTGATGGTGTTATCTTTGCTACTCTACGGGGTTTTTCACATGTGATAATGGAGACAGACTGCCTGGAGGTCGTCCACCTCTGGAACACTCGCCACGATAGTCTTTCTATAGTGGCACCGTTATTGTTAGAAATTGAAGAGCTAGCTTCCTCTTTTTCTTCTTTTGTTATTCAACATGTAAACAGATCAGCCAATGTGCCGGCTCATCTTTGCGCGAAGCATGCTTGCTCGTTGATGGTCACCGAAAGTTGGACTGGTTCTAGACCTACCTTCCTACTCACCAGCCTGTTGGCTGATGATGCTAGGAGCTCTTTTGTTGAATAAAGGCTCTCAGTTGATCGCAAAAAAATAATCTCTTTACAAGTCACGCATACAATATTCGTGACAACATGTCACGTTTACACAACTACTAGCCTATCTTTTAACATATCAGACAAGTTTTTCTATTAATGTGTCTTAAAATGAAGTACAGATCGAGTACCTCGCATGTTTTCCAAATACTTTTGAGGAAAAGGATTGAAGCAGGCATAAACCCTTTGTTTTTTGTGTGTTTCTGATTCTGATGGAGCCGGTCCACCGTGCACCAGCTCCATGAGCCCCTTGTTCTTCTTGGTTTGTATCTCGTCCTTACGTATCCACCATCCAATGGCTGTGGATCCGCGTCCCTCTCCCCTTGCTACTTACCGATCACGACGCCGCCCCTTCATCGCGGGTTCATACCCCTCCCCGATCGAGGTTGCTGTCTCTTCCTTCCCCTGCTAAACCTAGATCGTCTCCTTCCTGTTTTCTCGACACAAGCGCTGCCATGGCCCCAACCAGCTGGGTGTTGCTGAAGCGGATGATTGACATCGAGCACGACCCGAGCGAAACAGCAGGAGATGCGTCCATCGGCGGCACCAAGAGCGTAGTGTCAAGCCAACAAGACAGAAGAGACGCCGTCCTCGCCTACCTGCGGACCCTGAAACCGGACGCCCGCTTCGCCGATCCGCCGGAGCTGTCCTCCCTCCGCATACTGCGGCCGGGGATATGCGACAGAGATGTCACATCCGCCTACGTCGCCAGCGCGGACAAGAACCTGGTCGCCCTCTTCGCCGATCCTTACCGCCCCGCGACCAACTCGGAAGGAGGCTATCTGATCTACGACGCCGGCAACAACTCCCTCTCGGCGATCCCCCCGCCCCCCTTTGACTACGACCGTGCCGACGTCGGTATGGGAGCCGCCGTCCTGTGCCTCGAGGAAGGCGGCTACGTCCTTGTCGAGCTGACCACGGTAATAGACTCCGACCCGTCCACCGCGGAATGGATCTTGAAGGTCTCGAGCTTCCCCCACGAGCTGTCCTGTCCCGGCCACTTCTTCAGGGCAGACACGTGCTTCTCGTATTGAGGCTCCAGCATCTGCTGGGTGGATCTGTTCAAAGGCATGGCCGTCTGCGATGTGCGCGGGCTGCTCCGGCACGGCGCCGACCCAGGGTTCCGCTTCGTTCCGCTGCCCGGAGAGTGCCCGGCGTATGACCGCGGCCAGATGTACAAACGGGAATCGCCACTTGAGGCGGAGGAGTTCCGCTGCATGGCCTGCGTCGGCGGCAGCATCAAGTTCGTCGCCATGGATGGCTACGGCGATCGGCCCGGCGACGAGGTAACGCTGGCCATCTGGACGCTGTCGCCGGACCTCTGCGGTTGGAAGAAAGGCGCGGTGTACCACGTGAGGGACATCTGGGCAAGCGAGAGCCACCGCTCGCTGGGCTTGCCGCAGAACCTGCCGTCGTTCCCGGTGCTGAGCGTCGACGAGGACGACGTCGTCTACCTCTTCTTGGTCGACCTGGACGTGACGGAGGACGGTGACGCGGAGTTCAAAAACCACCATGTGCTTCGCGTCGACATGCAGAACAAGAAGGTCTCCCACCATTCAAAGAGTGCAGAGGAGATGCCTGTTCAACTCTACAGCAGTGAAATTCTTGCCACCGAGTGCAGCGCATACCTGCAGTAATTAATCTACTAGTACTACGGCAAACCATAGATATAGATAGGTTTCTGTTGTTTCTCTTATGAGACTCATCACCATAGAGTAGCAGAGAAACGTGTAATAGTGTCATGAAGCTGCAACCAACTCTGTCGTCGATCTGTAAAAAAGTACAGAAAATAAGATGGAGAACATCATTTAATAAGCAAGTAGTATAAAAGATCAGAATATTTTGGGGTAGTACGTGTCAGCAATGCAACTAATCTAGGCCTTTCAAGATGTAGTTCCTAATGTAGTTCTGAAACTATTTAACTCTGAATCTGGATGCACGCACTGTCAACTCTGCATACTAACAACATAATTCTGAAACTTTGTGAACATAGCCCGGGCAAGCTTCCTAGATCGACACGGATCTGGGCCTGGTTGATTCTCCCATCTGTGAGGAATAACGCTGTCTCGCGTAGGCACTAAAAGAGATGAAATTTAGAATATATTACTACCAAGAGAAAGAACCATCATTGTAGGCTTGTGAGAAGTCTACAACTTTGTTAACCAGTATCACTTGGTTTTGGAAAACTTTCTGCTGCCTGCAGATGTCTATCTTGCGATCTGGTAGCAATTTGCCTGACTACGGTCATACTAGAATAGACGTTCTAAATTTCATCTGACTTCTGTGTAAAAAAACCGCTCAATCTGAATTTCTTTGTCAACAACGGCGCCAAATCCGTTGAACTTACGAGATGAGATATGACAGGCTTCAGCATTAATCATGCAATCTGCAGGCGCGTGCACAGTGGAGTCTTACATCTGGACAAAGGCTACCTACGATCAACTGCACAAGCACGTGAACGGTTGCTTGCTGGTGCCATGTTTTGGATGTGGCCGGTGGAAGCTTAAAGTGCTGGATGCCGTTTCAGGGGGTGGATGGGCCGGCCTTTTGATCAACTTACTTACCATTCAGAGAAAAACTCAGGCATCGTAAAGGAGTTGCCAATTGGGGAAGAGATCGGGGAGGAAGAGATGGATGCGCGCGCGCGCGTGTGTGTGTTATCAAGGGCATGAGGGGGCTGTCATTTCCCTCGGCAGCGACCGAAATCATGGGCTACTCCGGTAAGAAGATCGACCTAGAATTGACCAAGACAGAGGATAATTTGGTGCAATAATGCTTTCCATAAGGTGGCCTTTGGTCCACACCACACCTAACCTACTGGATTTCAGGCAGAGGCAGCCATGGTAAAATCTCAAATGTATGAGCGTCACACACACACACACACACACACACACACACACACACACACACACACACACACATTGTCATCCCCTGCCAATGTCATCAGCACATTATTTTTCATTGTGTAATCGAGGGTCGCGAAGTGAAAGTATGAGAAGGCATCCAGGCCTCATTCATGAGTCTGAGAAGTCGAGATCAAGCGAACCCGCAGAACATGATGGCAGAAGATATCTTTTCTAAAAACTGTGTATACTTCCAAGGGAGCTCCAGGCACCCATCACACTGCCTTGCAAGGCAAAGAAATTATGCTCTCCTTCCCCTGTGGGCCTGTCAGCGTCTGACTATCCCTATCGGCTTCTTCTTCTTTTTTTCTCTTGGACGATCGAATCATGTTCACGCCTGGTAAGGAATATAGTACTCGTTGTTATGGGTTGCGTTACACATACAAGTTCTTTCTCAAAACAAACTTTGGCTCACTTTGCTGAATTTTCCAGCTATTATGCTGCCCATTTTGACACTATTGCCGAAAATTTGCCCCAAAATCGACTTTGTTCTAGGCTAAATTAAACATGCAGGTTACGGAAATAGTTGAGATTTACAGCACAAAAAGGGTTATGCACGCTTTGTTGCGCCATTTGTATTGCTGGGGTTTCATGTTTTTTTTGTTTTTTTGGTTTGGCGCGTGGGGGAGATGATGTTGTATGTTTTTTAATAATGCGGTGTTGTGGTGGGTTTTTTTTCTTTCTTTTTCTTGAAGGTATGATTCTATGTTATTTACTGATCAACCCACATGTATGTGCGAAAGCTTCTCGCGCTAATTGTACCATATTCATGCTATAGTGTGGCATGTTGACGATTCTTGTTTGCCAGGCGAGGAGAAGGTGCGCATGACTCATATGTTTTTGTAGACTGGTTGTTGCCAATTGATTTGAGAAATCATTAATCCGGTCAAAATTATGAACCAAATTCAAAATTGAAAACCTCAATCGGAATTGTTGACCTAGTCAAAATTATGAACCAGATCCGAAATTGAACATCTCAATTGAATAAATACGATGAAACAAATTCAAAATAATCTCAATGAAAATCATTGAACCAGTCTAAAATGACGAATCGTGTTTCATCCAAGTCTAATACGATGACTTGTGATTTTAGTTGCACTGTTCCAAGTTCAATCCAAATGTACACTGATAACTTTTCATATGACTAGATAATGTTGGAAATATGAGCAATTTACCAAATGATTTTATTAACAGAAATACTAGATAAAGCATGACTAATATAGAAGAGATAAAACAAGTCATGCGTTCTGACAGAGAGAAGGTAAATAGCTTCTGCATATATGAACTGTAGCCTATCATATCTAAAGCAGGCAGTATAGCAAGTAGCATATAGGAAGTAGAACCTAACATGTGTAGGATAAGGACTAGAACAAGGAACTGCGGCAGAACCTTTAACAGGAAAGACAAGAACACGTACGGGACATCAACAGAAGAAGCGCTGGACTTGGGGTCGGTGTCCTCGCCTGCCATGTCGTCGAGGAGGTCGTGGACGTCGGGGAAGAAGTCGTCGTCGGGGAAGTAGTCATCGGCGACCGGATCGTTCGTGATGAAGCAGCCAGTAGTCGTGCTGAGCGCTCCCCAAAAACCTTATCACCCTTCTCCCGTACAGGACTCAAAAGGTGCGGTTTCGGAGGCCTACTGTCCCGACCTGCGGTGCACGCCGCAAGCCGGGATGGGGAAGATCGTAGCAGCAGCGCAGTGCTCAGGAACTTTGTGGCGAGAGAAAGGGGATCTTCTGGTGTGTCTCTCTGGAGAGGAGCGACCTCTCTTATATAGGCACAGGAGAAGGACGCAAAGAGGCTGCGGCGGGAGGTGAAGCAACGAAGGGAGACAAAGCGAACAGGCAGCGGCCGAAGAGGCGCGCCGTTCGAATTCAGTGTCCACTACAGAAAAACGTTTCAACTCCCACGTGACCTTTCGTATACCCATCGTGCGTGGCAAAAATTTAGACATCGGCTCGTTCCCGCAACCCGCGGCGCGGCGCGGCGTGCCGAGGCGGGCGACGGAGGAGGAGCGCGCGTGGATATCCCTCTTGTTCTCATGCTCATACATGTGGGGAAAGAACCTCCCTTATAAAGAGGTCTAACTCCCTCTAAACTAGCAATGTGGGACTAAACTTTTGTTTCACCTCTTGCCTTGCACAAATGGGCTGCGTGGGCCTCTAGGATTGATTAGGAATTTCTGAAACTGCTATCGGGCTAGGCCCAAAATAGACAAAATTCCAGCAGATAATTGTATGTGTGGCAATGAGATATAAATATTGTAGTACGCTAGTCTATGATTTACCCGCCCATATTAATGTATTTTAGGATTTTATGAAACCCTGTCTGTTATTTATCTACCTAAATAAATTTTATAATTTATTTGTTAATCACTTATTTGGAAAATTTTATCGGTTTACCAAAGAAAACATAATTTTATTTGATAAGTCAATAGATTGTGGGACAACTAAGGCGTTTTTTTTAAGAAAAAAAAGATGCAAAAAACCAGAGGTAGGAGGGAAAAAATCAAAACAGAAAGAAGGAGGTGGAACATACATGAGGTTAGACGAAGCGCTCTTCCTGATAGGAAAGGAACACTATTATAAAATATTCTATTTTTTTCTGAATCAGATGTACATATATAGACGTGTTTTAGTGTGTGTTTTCACTCATTTTAGTGTATCTCTAGTCCATATTATAATATCCAAAACATCTTATAATTTGGAACCAAGGGGTATTTCTAAAAAAACGAGACCATATAGAACTAGCCCTTGGAGGCATATTTTGATAGAAGAAACTCCAAGCACCACGGGCCAGTCCGTGACTCGAACCCGGGTGGGGTAGATAGCTCCATGCTATCCTAGCCAACAGGGTGGCACCCTGTTCTCGGAGGGGTACTTCTCAAATTGAACATTCACTATAATTGGGCTACTTGGCAAATTCAAGTATCCACCTCTATTTTTTTTTCTAGGCAGTATGATACAATACTTCAATATATATTTTGTGGGACACGGAAACTTCAATTTAACATTCACGGATGTAATATCCGTGAATTGTGTAGAACTTATTTATTATGTTTGATTTTCATATGGGTGCTAATATTTAGTTGCAATGTATTAATAAACTAGAATTTGAATACTTTGGCAAAAAACAAAACTGTACTCCGGTACATTTAGGGGATCGGCTAGAACCGACCAAAACTTAATGGAGTAAAAATATTTCACTACGATTTACTCGGCAGTTTACTCTTCTATTTTTTAGGGTGTGGGCTAGAGAGAGATGCCCTTAGCATATGCAAGTATTCAGCTCTAAATAAATTTCTGGTCAGTTTGACATGATACTCCAATTTATGTCACGGGACACGGATGAGTTCAGAATTCAAACAGATCGGGAAATGATTATTATTGAAACTCAGAGATACAAACACGTCGCAGCCTCGCAGGTCAGGTGACATTAGTCTGTCAACCTACCAAGAAGACGAGGGAGAATAGCAACCCCATCTCGGATGCAGCAAAGCCACGTTCTTGGTACACTTCCACTTCTTTTTTCGCCAATGCGGTACACTTTCGGGCAGTACGCATCAGTTGCTTCACATGCACCACTGCGAGTGCGAGGTGAGGTGATCCAACAGCCCAAAAATGGAACACGGTACAAGTGATCAATGGCGGTCTCCAACACCTCGAAAATAGATCAGTGATAATTGCGCGGTCTTTTTCTTCCTCCCACAAACTGCCACTGGTTCTTCCTACACCCCACTTTGCTCTCGCTCGGCCACAGCCCCAAGCAGCAGTCCACCCTCGCTCGCAGGCAGCCGCTGTCAAGTGGGGGTGATCCAGGCCGCCACCGCCGGCTGCGCTCTACCACGCCGGCCGGGGGTCCGCCGGCCGCTTCCACCAGGCAAGGTGAGATGAGCTCGGAGCAAGGTGACGTGCCATCTGTTGTTCTTTCTTTCTCCTCGTGGATTTGGAGAGGGTTTTCGATAGCGATTTGGTGTTAGAGCTTTAGATTAGAGAGTGCAGGGAGGCATGGAATTCATGGCATTGTTAGGATCCATCTAAGAGGCGTACGTGATCCCTGTGAACTGGGCAAAATGTGCAGCATTTGTTCTTGTTCTTACCTCCTGTTCTTGTTCTTATCGCCCAGATGCAGAGGCTGGGGGTCATCCTCCTTTTCTAAAAAAAAAACCCTCCTGTTCTTGGCTGCTATACTAGATCATGCTCCATCTGTTCTTCCTCAAATCTTGCATCAACTCTGAGAAACCGCTCTAGCAAAATGCAGTAGGAGGTGAATTCGGTTCCAATCCTCACCATCTAACCTATCTATTCATGTATGCAGAGAGACGTGAGATGGACGGCGTGGAAGGTTTTCAGTTCTTCCAGATCATCCTCGAGAACTCCTCGAGCAGGCTGGTATATACAAGATCTCCCTTCCCTTTGTGCACGTTTCGTTCACCCATCTCCTTATCGCTCTGCTGCCTAGTGTTTGATCGGCTCAATCACTGCTTGACCCTCGATGCAGAGGCTGCCTGACAAGTTTACGAGGGTGCTGCTAGACGGCGGCAAGCCCCAGGAAGTGAAGCTGCGGGATGCCGGCCATGGGCGTCGTTTCTGGGACGTGAAGGTGGTGCTGGACGCCGACGGCCACATGTACCTAGGGCGCGGCTGGGAGCAGTTCGCCCGCGCCCACGACCTGCGGCTCGGCTACTTCCTCGTCTTCAGCTTCGACGGCGACGCCGTGCTCACCGTCAAGGTGTTCGACGTCAGCATGTGCCGCAGGCACTACCAGCACGACGGTGACACCAGTACGCGCCTCTTCTTCCTCTTCTTTAATTTGTCTTCGTGTCAGTACGATGGTTGTAACTTCTGCCAGATTTAAAGAAGGATGGTTTTCGCGTTTGGCAGGCAGTGGGAGCAGCAGCGACGGCGACAGTGGCAGCGACGGCGAAGGTGGCAGCAGCGACGGCGACGGTGGCGGCAACAGCAGCAGCATGGCGGTGATGGGGGTCGACGACGGGCCGGCGTCGCTGTTCACCGTCATGCTGAGGGAGTGCAACCTGGGCGTGAGGCAGAAGCAGTACCTGGTGAGTCGCTCATGCTCGAGCGTTGCCAGTCAGGCGCGTTACTGACTCCATCCGCCGCTCGCCGTCGCCGGACGTGGCGCGCGGGCGTGTGCGTGCAGAACGTGCCGGTGGAGTTCCAGAACGCGCACGGGTACGCGGAGAGGAGCAAGGTGGAGCTGCGGATGCGCGGCAAGTCGTGGTTCGTGAACCTGAAGCACAGCCCCCGGGAGCGCGGCAGGCCCCGCGCGTCGCTCAGGTACGGGTGGCACCAGTTCTGCGTCGACAACGGCCTCGGCGTCGGCGACACCTGCTTCTTCCGAGCTCTCGGCGAAGGCAGCGCCGGCGAGGTCCACGTTCTCAAGGTGGAGGTGAGGAGGCGAGACGGCAGCTACGTTGACTGAGGCGCCCGCGGTGGCTGCCGGCCTCCGGCTCATCAGCCTGGTTGGCCGGCGTGAGACCTCGTCCGTGGCCATCGGCGGGCACGACTCAGTGCGTTACGGAGTATTATGCTTGCTCAATAATAATTGTAAGACCTTAATTCTCGGTAGTTCGACTGATGGTGCTACTAGCAGCCTGGATGATGAAATTGTTCTTGTTGAGATTGTGGCAGGATGAGTGGCATCTTGTTAATCCCCCCCACTCAGTGCTACAGAGTCATTTTTATCAAACTTTTGCATATGGAAGGAATAATCTACGGCTCCATCTGAATCTCTCCGTTCACAACAATCAAATCCCTTGAATTTACTCAATGTTCAGTTTGTTCACACCCACACCCGTGAATCAAGCAACTGCACAAAAGTGACGTCCGGTATATGGAGAAGGCTTTTTTCTCGGGTATGCATGACGACTTACAAACTTCTCTATGTCTGTCAACAAATACAGTACGATACAGTCGCTCCCGATGATAAATTATTATTTTTAACCGGGATGGCAAATTTATGGAATAATCGCCACCATATAATTTACGAAACTTTTTGTTTAATAATATGACTGCATACATCACTCAGATGTAGAGGCTGGGGTGATCCTCCTTTTAAAAAAAATATATAATTTCAAAGACAACCATTCCATATGAGAATAAAAAGGGGTGCCGAGCTCAGCACTCACCAACGAATGAAACAACATCCTGAACACTAGTGGAATTATGGTCTTTGCCGAGTCCCTGTAAAACCGGCAAAGGACAATTAATACTCGGCAAACACTTCACCGAGTTCAACTCTCGATGTAGGGTATTCGGCTTACACCCTTTAGGAAAAGGCCAGTTTATTGTGTTCCTCTATCGGGGTCTCGACAAATACTTTGTTGAGGGCTAAACACAACACTCGGCATAATAAAAGAACTTGACGGGTCGGATGGAGACGATGTGTACCACGTGGCACACAGGTTTGTCGAGCTTCATCCAATGCCACTTGGCAAAGTCAAACACACACAGAGCCACCATGTGAGTAACCAGAGTAATTCCTATAGCAAATTATCCTATAACAAAATTCATTAACCTATAACAAATTCTTATTAAAAAATCATTAACCTACTAATTAAAATGGCATATAGGAAACTATAGCAATTTAAATAACCTGTAACATAATTCCTATAAAAAATGATTAACATATTATAAAATTCATTACCCTGCAACAAATTCATTAACCTACTAATTAAAATGACCTATAACAAAATTCCCATAACAAAACTATAGCAATTAACCTATAATAAATTAATTAACATATAGAAACTAACCTATAACAACTTAATTACTCTAACAAAAGTATAGCGATTAACAAAATTCCAATAATTAAACTATAGCAATTAAGCTATAATTAAAAAAGGTGGAGCAAGGCGTCCACATGTCATACAGGTGGAGGGGGGCGATGCCGGCTGGGTGGAGGGAGGCGACGACCGGGGTGGGG
>NC_041386.1:46963764-46964663 GCF_002162155.2 Triticum dicoccoides
GATATTGCGGTGGTGGATTGCTTGACATCGGGTGGAGGGGGCGCCACAACGTGGGCTGCTCAAGCTCGACATTGATGGTGGGGGCGACGGCCAAGGTGGACAGGGACGACGATGACTGAGGCAGATATGGGCTGTGGGGCGAGGGGCGTCATCAGTGGGATTTTAGCGAGGGGGGCGACGGAGCCGCCGGTGGGTCGGTGGTGGGGATTTAGGAAATGAGGGTGTGCCCAGGCGTTTCGCTAAGTCACTCACACATGACACTTGTCGAGTGCTGATACACGAGAACTCAACAAAGGAGAGAGGGTGCGAGCGGGCATCTTCGCTAAGTCATTTTTCGCACAAACTTTGCCAAGTGCCAGAACACGGGCGGCGATTTTTTTTCATTCTTTCCTCTTCTTTTTAAATTTTATTGCAATTTAATTTCTTCTTTTGTCTTTATTTGTTACTTCTTTTAACCTTGGCCCCTAGCGGTTTCTAGGCCAACGAAGGAACATGCCCCGCCCCTCTCCCCTTCACTAATCGGACGTGTTCCCTCTTGAAAGCTAGATCTTTCCTCGGAGAAAGTCTCGTTTCCACGCTACCTCAATGAAGGCTTCTGCAAAACACTCTCGAACTTCTACCACACACTATAGGGGTCTTGTGATAACACCACGCCGGGTCCCATGAATTTTGGTCCTCTCATGAATTTCTGTGGGAACGACAATAATCCCGCACGTCGGTGGCCTGTCCTTGGCCCCTGGTGCCTAGCCCTCCCTCTCTGTTGGGTGCACAGAGCCTAGTCAAGGACCCAAGACCGCAAATAGGGACTTCCAGCCTGTTTTCGGCCATAATTTGATGTGTTGCAACTCAGATCTCGAATTTTCGGCATTAAACCCAAGAAAATATAGTAAATGTCTGTA
>NC_041386.1:46964972-47065222 GCF_002162155.2 Triticum dicoccoides
ATGTACACTATTGAGCACATAATAAGTTTTGACGTGAACGAAGTAATGGTCCCCGCATCCCCTTCAGAAACCGGATGTGTTCCCTCTCGATGGGGTATCCGACCAGATGAGTAGATAAGATGGCAACAAGGACAGAGTTTGCCTAGGTCCAGGCCCTTCATAGACGAGGTAATCCCCACTCATGCTCATGTTTATTGATTGTATATGGGTTACAAAGATCGAGGGATTGAGCAAAGTGAAGGAAATATGCCCTAGAGGCAGTAATAAAGTTGTTATTTATACTTCCTTATATCATGATAGATCTTTATTATTCATGCTAGAATTGTATTAATTGGAAACTTAGTACATGTGTGAATACATAGACAAACATAGTGGCCCTAGTATGCCTCTACTTGACTAGCTCGTTAATCAAAGATGGTTAAGTTTCCTAGCCATAGACATGTGTTGTCAGATGATGAACGGGATCACATCATTAGAGAATGATATGATGGACTAGACCCATCCGTTAGCTTAGCACTATGATCGTTTAGTTTATTGTTATTGCTTTCTTCATGACTTATACATGTTCCTATGACTATGAGAGTATACAACTCCCGAATACCAGAGGAACACTTTGTGTGCTATCAAACGTCACAACGTAACCGGGTGATTGTAAAGATGCTCTACAGGTGTCTCCAATGGTGTTTGTTGAGTTGGCATAGATCGATATTAGGATTTGTCACTCTGTGCATCGGAGAGGTATTACCGGGCCCTCTCGGTAATGCACTATGAGCCTAGCAAGCAATGTGACTAATGAATTAGTCACATGATGATGCATTACGGAACGAGTAAAGAGACTTGTCGGTAATGAGATTGAACTATGTATGATGATACCGACGATCGAATTCTGGGCAAGTAACATAACGATGACAAAGGGAACAACGTATGTTGTTGTGCGGTTTGACCGATAAAGATCTTCCTAGAATATGTAGAAACCAATATGAGCATCCAGGTTCTGCTATTGGTTATTGATTGGAGATGTGTCTCAATCATGTCTACATAGTTCTCGAACCCGTAGGGTCTGCACGCTTAATGTTCGATGACGATATGTCTTATGAGTTATGTTTTTTGATGTACCGAAGGTTGTTTGGGGTCCCGGATGTGATCACGGACATGACGAGGAGTCTCGGAATGGTAGAGACATGAAGATTGATATATCGGACCATGTTATTCGGGCACCGGAAGTGTTCCGGATAGTTTCGGATAAAACTGGAGTGCCGGAGGGTTACCGGACCCCCCCCGGGGGGAAGTTATGGGCCTTAGTGGGCCTTACGGGGGAGAGAGGGCCGCAGCCAGGAGGTGGTGCCCCCCTCCCAAGGGGAGTCCGAATAGCACAAGGGGAGGGGGCGCGGCCCCTCTTTCCCTCTCCCTCTCCCTCTCCTTCCTTCTTCTCCTAGTTGGACTAAGAAAGGGGGAACCTACTCCTACTAGGAGTAGGATTCCCCTCTTGGGGCGCGCCGTAGGGACCGGCCGGCCCTCGCCTCCTCTCCCCTTTATATACGGGGGAGGGGTGATACACCTCCGTCGCATCTACTTTTCCAAACATTTTTGCCCTTGTTTTGGACTCGAACTTGCATGATTTGAATGGAACTAACCCGAACTGACGCTATTTTCAGCAGAATTGCCATGGTGTTATTTTTGTGCAGAAATAAAAGTTATCGGAATGACCTGAAAATCAACGGAGAATTATTTTGGAATATATAATAAATACTGGAAGGAAGATCCACGTCAGGGGGGCCTCCACCAGTCCACGAGGGTGGGGGTGCGCCCTCCTGCCTCGTTGGCCCCCTGATGCTCCACCGACCTCAACCTAGACTCCATATATTCACTTTCGGGGAGGAAAAAACCAGGGAGAAGGATTCATCACGTTTTACGATACGGAGCCGCCACCAAGCCCTAAACTCTCTCGGGAGGGCTGATCTGGAGTCCGTTCGGGGCTCCGAAGAGGGGAATCCGTCGCCATCATCATCATCAACCTTCCTCCATCACCAGTTTCATGATGCTCACCGCCGTGCGTGAGTAATTCCATCATAGGCTTGCTGGACGGTGATGGGTTGGGTGAGATTTATCATGTAATCGAGTTAGTTTTGTTAGGGTTTGATCCCTAGTATCCACTATGTTCTGAGATTGATGTTGATATGACTTTGATATGCTTAATGCTTGTCATTAGGGCCCGAGTGCCATGATTTCAGATCTGAACCTATTATGTTTTCATCAATATATGAGAGTTCTTGATCCTATCTTGCAAGTCTATAGTCACCTATTATGTGTTATGATCCGTTAACCCCGAAGTGACAATAATCGGGATACTTACCGGTGATGACCGTAGTTTGAGGAGTTCATGTATTCACTATGTGTTAATGCTTTGTTCCGGTACTCTATTAAAAGGAGGCCTTAATATCCCTTAGTTTCCAAAATAGGACCCCGCTGCCACGGGAGGGTAGGACAAAAGATGCCATGCAAGTTCTTTTCCATAAGCACGTATCACTATATTCGGAATACATGCCTACATTACATTGATGAACTGGAGCTAGTTCTGTGTCACCCTAGGTTATGACTGTTACATGATGAACCGCATCCGGCATAATTCTCCATCACCGATCCAATGCCTACGAGCTTTCCATATATTGTTCTTCGCGTATTTACTTTTCCGTTGCTATTGTTATCATCACTACAAAACACCAAAAATATTACTTTTGCCACTGTTACCTTTTACCACCATTACCACTACTATCGTATTACTTTGCTACTAAACACTTTGCTGTAGATATTAAGTTTCCAGGTGTGGTTGAATTGACAACTCAGCTGCCAATACTTGAGAATATTCTTTGACTCCCCTTGTGTCGAATCAATAAATTTGGGTTGAATACTCTACCCTCGAAAACTGTTGTGATCCCCTATACGTGTGGGTTATCAAGACTATTTTCTGGCGCCGTTGCCGGGGAGCATAACTCTATTCTTTGAGTTACTTGGGATTTATATCTGCTTATCATTATGAAGAATTTGAAAGATCCAAGAACCAAGATTTATCCCTCAACTACGAGGGGAGGTAAGGAACTGCCATCTAGCTCTGCACTTGATTCACCTTCTGTTTTGAGTAAGCTTGCGACACCTAAATTTGCTTCTGCTATTAATTCTGATATGTCGCATGTTATTGATGATGCCACTTCTGCTATGCATGATACTTATGATGAAACTACTTCTATGCTTGATACTATTGTGCCACTTGGTGAATTTCTTGATGAACAACTTGCTAGGGCTAGAGAGAATGAAATTATTGAAACTGATAATATTGATGAAAGTGATGATGAAGATTCTCCCCCTAAATATGAATTGCCTGTTGTTCCTGAAGGTTATGTTATGGATGAAGAAACTGCTGGAGACTTTCTTGCTTGCAATGATAGGAGTGATCTTAAGAAATTATTAGCTAAGCTGAAACAAAAAACTCTGAATGCTAGAATGAAATATGATCCTGCTTATGCTACTTCACCTATCTTTGTTACTGATAAGGATTATGAATTCTCTGTCGACCCTGAGATAATTACTTTGGTTGAATCTGATCCTTTTTATGGCTATGAATCTAAAACTGTTGTGGCACATCTTACTAAATTAAATGATATAGCTACCCTGTTCACTAATGATGAGAAAACTCGCTATTATTATTATATCCTTAAATTATTTCTGTTCTCATTAAAGGGTGATGCTAAGACATGGTTTAATTCTCTTGATCCTGGTTGTGTGCGTAGTCCCCAGGATATGATTTATTACTTCTCTTCTAAATATTTCCCCGCTCATAAGAAACAAGCTGCTCTAAGGGAAATATATAATTATGTGCAAATTGAAGAAGATAGTCTCCCACAAGCTTGGGAGAGGCTTCTCCAATTACTTAATGCTTTGCCTGATCATCCTCTTAAGAAAAATGAAATACTTGATATCTTTTATAATGGACTAACCGATGCTTCCAGAGACCACCTGGATAGTTGTGTTGGTTGTGTTTTCAGGGAAAGAACACCAGATGAAGCTGAAATTCTATTGAATAATATGTTGACTAATGAAAATAATTGTACACTTCCTGATCCAATTCCTGAACCAACTCCAAATCCAACTCCGAAGAAAAGGGGTATTCCATTTCTCAGTCCTGAAGATATGCAAGAGGCAAAGAAATCTATGAAAGAAAAAGGTATTAAAGCTGAAGATGTTAAGAATTTACCTCCTATTGAAGAAATACATGGTCTTAATTTACCGCCTGTTGAAGAAATACATGGTTTTAGTCCATCACCAATTGAAGAAACTCATGGTCTTGATAACCCGACACAGGTAGTAAAGGTAAATTCTCTCTATAGATACGATAAAGCTGAAATCCCTCCTACTAAGTTTGCTAGCCAATACTTAGATGAGTTTGATAACTTTATGGTTAAGCAAGAAGATTTTAATGCTTATGTTGGTAGACAATTGAAACATAATGCTTATATGATTGAACACTTGAGTGATTATATGGCTAATGTTAAAGGTGAACTAAAACTTATTAGTAAACATGCTTCTATGGTTACCACTCAAGTAGAACAAGTACTTAAAGCTCAGAATGATTTGCTCAATGAATTAAATAGTAAAACTAATGATTTTGCTGTTAGAGTGGCTACTAGAACTGGTAAGATGACTCAGGAACCTTTGTATCCTGAAGGCCATCCTAAGAGAATTGAGCAAGATTCTCAGAGAAATAATATTGATGCACATAGTCCTACTAAGAGGAAGAAAAAGAAAAATGACAGGACTTTGCATGACTCAGGAATTTAGCAAACCTGTTGTTGACACACCTGAGAATCCCAATGATATCTCTATTTCTGATGTTGAAACACAATCTGGTAATGAGCATGAACCTAGTGATAATGTTAATAATGATGTTCATGTTGATGCTCAACCTAGTAATGACAATAAAGTAGAGATTGAACCTGCTATTGATCTTGATAACCCACAATCAAAGAATCAACGTTATGATAAGAGAGACTTTGTTGCTAGGAAGCACTGTAAGAAAAGAGAACCATGGGTTCAGAAACCCATGCCTTTTCCTCCTAAACCATCCAATAAAAAGGATGATGAGGATTTAGAGCGCTTTGCTGAAATGATGAGACCTATATTTTTGCGTATGTGATTAACTAATATGCTCAAAATGAATCCTTATGCTAAGTATATGAAAGAAATTGTTACAAATAAAAGAAAGATACCGGAAGATGAAATTTCCACCATGCTTGCTAATTATACTTTTAAGGGTGGAATACCAAAGAAACTTGGAGATCCAGGAGTACCAACTATACCATGCTCCATTAAAAGAAACTATGTTAAAACTGCTTCATGTGATCTTGGAGCCGGTGTTAGTGTTATGCCTCTCTTTTTATATCGTAGACTTGATTTGAATAAGTTGACACCTACTGAAATATCTTTGCAAATGGCTGATAAATCAACTGCTATACCTATCAGTATTTGTGAGGATGTGCCTGTTGTGGTTGCAAACGTTGCTATTTTAACGAACTTTGTTATTCTTGATATTCCCAAGGACGATAGTATGTCTATTATTCTTGGAAGACCCTTTTTGAATACTGCAGGGGCTGTTATTGATTGCACCAAAGGCAATGTCACTTTTCATGTTAATGGCAATGAGCATACGGTACACTTTCCGAGGAAACAACCTCAAGTTCATAGTATCAATTCTATTGGAAAATTTTCAACTATTACTATTGGAGGTTTTGAATTTTCTCTTCTTACTATCAAGAAGAAATATGACATTCTTGTTGTTGGGGATGTGCATATCCCCGTTGAGGTAACCTAGTGTTATTCGAGAATTCTTCGGTTCCATGTTATTCAGAATGAGTTTATTAACAAGACCTGATCAACCTTGTTAGTGGATTCCTTTTGATGAGCATGAGATGGATGAATTTAGATAACACAACTCTCTGTACCCTCTTTTTACTTTTTGTTATTTATATTAAATAAAGCAAAAATAGTAATTTTGTCTGTTTTCTGAATTATCCATGCAATAAAAAATATCCTGAAAATAAAAATTCTCCAAATGCGCTAAAAATTAAATATGATTTTTTCTAGAATATTTGAGAATATCTGGCACTGAAAACACAGCAGGGGGAGCAAGCACCTGGCCATGAGGGTGGAGGGCGCGCCCTACCCCCCTAGGCGCACCCCCTGCCCCGTGAGCCCACGGTGACTCCCCTCAACTTATTCCAGCTACCACACATTCCTTCTTCCTCCCACAAACAGCACTAACCAGCTCAAACCCGAGTCCAAGCTCATCTTGCTGTCATTTTTGATCTCCGTACTCAAAGCACCATTCACAAAACTGCTTTGGGGATTGTTCCTTGGTATGTGACTCCTCCAATGGTCCAATTAGTTTTTATTCTAGTGCTTTATTCATTGCATATTTTTGCTGCTTATGTGACCCTGTTCTTGAGCTTGCATGTCAAATTTATATGGTCAAAAGTAGTTTTGATGCATTATATAGTCTCTAGGCACTTGTGGGAGTAGTTGTTATCAATTTTGTTGAGTTTGGTTCACTTTTATTTTGAAGTTACTAAAATTTCAGAAATTTTTCAGAGGAAGAAATATGTTTAGGAAAATATACCAAGGTGGTCCTTCAAGGAAGGAAGGACCCAGGCTCACAATACGTGATGTCGATGATGAACCACCAAGGGAAGCTAAAGTGCGGGCTTGTGAATGGCATTCAGAGGACTTTATGGATCAAGCAGGAATCAAGGAAGAATTTAACGCGTATGTGTGTAATACCGATCTTGAGAGCTTCGAGCCAGATAAGTGCCGCCAATACCACTATCTCACTGATTCCTTTGTGAGAAGGTTTGAATTTTCCTCATCACGTATTTCTCAGTTTGTCCAATTTGATCTTTACTAGTAAGTGTGCACGTGCAACACACGTATAATAATAAAAGCAAATTTTCCCGGTCATTCTAATTAGGACACAATTATTTCAATAAAATGAACAAATGCAACAATGTAGCTCAAATCTAAATTTGAACTATATATAGCTTTGCAGATATTCTTTCAATATGCTACCATATCTCGTATCGAACATGCGCACACAATGGACTTCTCAGCCATTATATACAACAACCCACAGATTGACAATCAAATAACACACATAAACAATAACTTGGTCATCAACTATGGATCCATACACAACAAAATGTGAAAGTTAGACATTAAACATAACTCCATCCTTCACGGAAGCGAAAAACCATGTGTAATTAAATTTCATATATAATGGTTATTTCTCCTTATATCTTAAGCCTAATCATATCTTTGCTGATGGTATGCACCTTCAGCGTAAGCCACTAAATTTGGTTCACAATTAATCTCACAAAGACGCATCACCATGTATCTCAAGATATACATACAACTTGTGCTGCCATGACTTTGTGTAACCAAACAATAAGAAGTAACCATAACAATGTTTTGATATATTCAGTATAGAGCTAACATAATTGTGAAGCTCCCCATGCCCTACAACCAAAAAATCACCTCAAGTCCTTGTATGGTAGAAAAATGCATGAACAAAAATAAGATGAAAATGAAAAAAGAAGAGCTGGAAGTAGCCTTGAACATGTTGAGACCTTGCACCTGCTGCACAAAGAAGAGAGGTAAATCTGAAAGAAAAAGTGTCAAACACATTAGACGATAAGAAAAGAAGGAATAAATGTTTGTATATTTCACATATACTATAGTAGCCACAAACATTTTTATCGATCAGAAATTTAGTAGAATATTAAAGCCCAACAGAAAAAAGAAGTATTGAAGCACATACGTCCCAAGCTAATGCAGTTGTGCATTGTACTACTCATCTAGATGCTAGCAGCGGCAAAAAGCACACACGCCATCAACATTCCAACCAGCAGAAGTGGCATCCCAGCAATTCATTCACACTCGACCATATGAAACAACTCACATGACTTTACAGGATAAAATCTATGAGATAGTCTGGAAGGCCCTACGTATAGTGCTGTTGGAGAAATCCTGCACCTCAAAAATGTCATGTATTAAAAGTAAAAGGCATACGCTTGACACATGACTAGCGTAGCGGCAAGATCATCATCTCAAAGCTCCGACACAGGGTCCACGACTAACTTTGCAACACAAAATATTTCGCTCTCGGACACTAACGAAATAATCCTTCCAGCCTCATTTGCATTTCTAGGCTCTCATGATCTCCCACACCAGGAGGACCTCCGTGAAGCTCTCATTCTGGAAGGTGAAGAGATACATTGCCAATTTATCCCCGTGGTTTATCATCAGAAAGAAAAACGTCAGTAAGAACAGTACTGAATAATATATGCATCATGCATCTTTGCTAGCTACCTCGACATCAACCTGACAGACAGACACAATTGCAAATGAGGCTACCGAAGCTAATATTCCGATTACCGAAATGATGGTTTTTTCTATGCACATGCCGTCATGTTGTGGTGTGAATTACAGAAAATGCTTGCTCCCAAGAAAATAAAGAATCTTAGTCAAAATAGGAAACTATTGCTGACATTTTTTAAAATTCAGAGGCACTCATGTAACCCTTAAGTAAATTGTTTTGTTTTCCCATTCTCTTTTTCAAATGCATCAAGACATTAAGCTTCAATGTTTTCTCAAGAGGAAAAAAGGAAGACTGCCCCAACCCATAACTAATAAAATGCTATATAGTTTCAGAAACCCAGTGAACAGATCCTGTGATGAGATTGGGATATACTAATATCCTGATCAGTAACACAACATGACTTTTTTGAACAAACACGACCATATATCAGCAACATCCTGTGATCCAACACAAAAATATTCAGAAACAAAATCTCTAGGCAGTCGACAAGCAAGCATCTACAGTTCTTCACAAAGGATCTCAAATTCTCAATTGACCTTTGCACTGCAAGCAAACATGATTTCATAGCGAGGCATGATAAAAATCTATCGTGTTACTAAATCTGAGTTCTTGAATCTGTAGGAACAATAGCATTACAGATTTTCATGGTCAGATATAAAATACTCTTGCTAACATGAAAGTCCGAGCTTTTCAATCAAGTTCCATCTCCAAAGTGGTCTCAAAAGATGATTAGAATGCCCGTCAAACACTACTAAATAAGTGAGAAAATCAAGAACAACAGTACAACACCCATTCTATCATTTAATCCAAAACAAGCACATCCAAACAAGAATAATTATATTGCTAGCAGAAAAACTATCTGCCAGGTTTTTAACAGAATAATTTCTTCATCGGATCAGTCCCAGATGCAAGTAACTGCACTGTAGCACACTATTTTTTCACTTGATTTAACTTCAGGGATATAATTTTGGTGAGAAGTTCAACTTTTACAGATCATTTTACATTTTTTTATATAATTACAAATGAAGCTTCTTAATTATGCTCAATCGAACATGCTGAACTACCCAAAATCCTCAACTAATGAAACAATATTGTTTCAGAAGCATTTCAAAATTTCTTCCTTAATCCAGTAAGTATCCCAAGTGAACATGATGTCCCGTAAGAACGTTCCCTATTCAGAATGGCTGACACATGCCAAGTAATTCAGGAGACCGTAAGAAAGCAACTGAAATCAAGTGCAGAGAAAGATAACATTTGGATTGAAGGTCACTTACTTGCAAGATGTCTATACGACAGCACCAACGGAGAAGCACAACACGATTGCAAGGTGCTTGTTCCCAGCGGCGAGACTCTCCGACGGCCGGGACTGGAAAAGCTGCGGATGGATGACGAGTGGGGGCGCGTGATGATGGGGAGAGGACGGCGGCGTGGCCAGGCCGAGGTACTCATCATCTTCCTCAATGTGAATGCATGAGCGGACAGGCGGGGGCGCACAATGATGGGGTGAGGACGTAGGCATGCCAGAGGTACAATCTGCAGTTCTATGTACCATTTGCAGTGGTGCTGAAGCTTTCCTAGCAGATTTGACAAGTAACCTCACCACTCAGGTTATGCATATGACTGATGAGAAAAAGAAGGCCATTCACAATGTTGAATGGATAGATAGCCATCCATTATCAACCAACTAACAGGGAAACACGTGAATATAGTACTAACATCCGGCATTCAATGCTGCTCCCATGATTGCAGAATGGGCAGGAAACGACCGCGTCGAGCTAGTCCATCCGCTTCCTAAGGGGGTGGCTTAGCAGACTTCTCCCCTTCCTTCAAAATCTACAAAGAGCGGCAGTTAGAATCTTTAGTTAGTTAGTATCTTCTAAAAAAATACAACAATTGTACACGCAAGGGTATCCATGTGCAGAGTAGTTCTAATTATTTTACTATAAGATAAAATGCACTAAGCTAAAATAAACCATTCCTTGTAAAAACAACTAAAATTTGTAACCACGCAAGATAAAGATAGCACACCAATCATACACAAATCATCATCCACAAGATGGAATCCATGAACACAACAACATGCATGATCCTGCTATGGACACCAGGGGCGGATCTGACCCAGACATTGTGAAGATCCCATCTCTACGGCCTAGTGGTATTGATTGATTATATTCAATAAGAAAGAGAACTGATGCTGCGGTGGATGAGAACAAACAACCTAGCTAGCTGCTCATGCATACCTTCTTTGAGGGGAACCTGATGACCGGATGAAGACTGGGACAGGGAGGAGATGACAGCAGGACGTCCTGGGGTCCGAGGAAGAAGGGAGAAGGCGACGGGGTCTGTCCCCGGGAAGCGGGGGAAGGGGGTCGGGATCGAGGCGGTGGTGGCGGCTGCAGCCCGCACGTAGATCCACACCCCGGCGTTGGAGGAAAACAACTCATGAGGAAGTCCTACCTGCGCTCAATGCACAAGACCGCCGCTGCCAGGCTCATCGACCTTGGCCTCGCCAGCACCTCCAATGGCTTCCACGCCGCCGAGCTCGGGCCCATCACGGCCGCGTCCCCTGCCTCCGGTGGCCATAGTGTCCTGTAGTTTGGGAACGGAGAGAGATTAGTGAGGAGAGGGGGAGAAAACAAAGAAGGGCGTTGGGCGCGGTTGACCGGCTGAGGAGGTCGGCGGCGGCTTGCAGGAGCGCGAGCGGCGACCGGAGGTGGGGTGGATCGGGGGGGAGTGCACAGGAGGAGGAGAAGGGAGGAGCGGCGGCGCCGTTTTAAGTCGACGAGCTACACATGGACGGCAGCAAGAGGTGGCAAGATGGGGCGGCCCGAGCTTTGGCGGCCCGGGCGGCGCATGGATGGGGTGGCCCGAGCGCCTGAAGCGGGGGCGCAGCGGTCCGGCGGCGGAGGCACAGGTCGAGGGTGGTGGCTGGCGGGGAGGATCTGGGGGAGAGGTGGGGCGAGGTGTGGGGCGGTGGCCAAAACTGCCCGAGGGCGTGGTCGCGAGAGGGCAGAGGGCAGCGACGTCGTGAGGATTTCTTTTTTTGACGGGACATGCTCCTGATGACGTTAATCCAATGGCATGGTGGGTAATTAATTAACATAATGGCATAGGTGGGTAATTAAAGCATAAAATGTGTTTAGTATGTTGGAGGGATGTAGACCATCAGATTGCAGGTTTGGATGGATAGGATGACTTGGTTCTCCGCCCTCTCTTGCTCTTATAGTGGTAGTAGATGAATTTTTTTTATAATATGGACTTAGAGGATTTTACCACTTCTTGCAAACTTCCACAATGGGGCAGCACTAGTGAGCCTCACAAATCTGAGTTTAGAGATTTTCTTGCTAGTATAACTGTGGGGGAATCCAGAGATATACACAAGCTACTAATACGTCTCCGTTGTATCTATAATTTTTGATTGTTCCATGCCAATATTATTCAACTTTCATATACTTTTGGCAACTTTTTATACTATTTTTGGGACTAACATATTGATCCAATGCCCAGTGCTAGTTCCTGTTTGTTGCATGTTCTTTGTTTCGCATAATATCCATATCAAATGGAGTCCAAACGGAATAAAAACTGACGGAGATTTTTTTGGAATATATATGATTTTTGGGAAGAAAAATCCACGCGAGACGATGCTCGAGAGGCCCACGAGGTAGGGGGCACGCCCCTGAACCTCGTGGCCACCCCGTAAGTCGGTTGATGCCCTTCTTTCGCTGCAAGAAAGCTAATTTCCGGATAGAGATCGTGTCAAAATTTTAGCCCAATTGGAGTATACGGATCTCCGGGAATATAAGAAACGGTGAAATGGAAGAATCTGAGAACGCAGAAATAGAGAGAGACATAGAGACATATCCAATCTCGGAGGGGCTCTCGCCCCTCCCGTGCCATGGAGGCCATGGACTGGAGGGGAAACACTTCTCCCATCTAGGGAGGAGGTCAAGGAAGAAGAAGAAGGAGGGGGGCTCTCTCCCCCTCGCTTCCGGTGGCACCAGAGTGCCACCGGGGGCCATCATCATCACCGCGATCTACACCAACACCTCCGCCATCTTCACCAACATCTCCATCACCTTCCCCCCTCTATCTACAGCGGTCCACTCTCCCGCAACCCGCTGTACCCTCTACTTGAACATGGTGCTTTATGCTTCATATTATTATCCAATGATGTGTTGCCATCCTATGATGTCTGAGTAGATTTTTGTTGTCCTATCGGTGGTTGATGAATTGCTATGATTGATTTAATTTGCTTGTGGTTATGTTGCTGTCCTTTGGTGCCCATCATATGATTGCGCACATTGATCACACCCTAGGGTTAGTTGTATGTTGATAGGACTATGTATTGGAGGGCAAGAGTGACAGAAGCTTCAACCTAGCATAGAAATTGATGCATACGGGATTGGAGGGGGACCAATATATCTTAATGCTATGGTTGGGTTTTACCTTAATGAACGCTAGTAGTTGCAGATTGCTTGCTAATAGTTCCGATCATAAGTGCATAGAATTCCAAGTCAGGGATGACATGCTAGCAGTGGCCTCTCCCACATAATACTTGGTATCGGTCTAGTAAAGTAGTCAATTGCTTAGGGGCAATTCCGCAACTCCTACCACCACTTTTCCACGCTCGCTATATTTACATTATTGTTTGTTTATCTAAACAACCCCTACTTTTTATTTACGTACTATTTATTATCTTGCAAACCTATCCAACAACACCTACAAAGTACTTCTAGTTTCATACTTGTTCTAGGTAAAGCGAACGTCAAGCGTGCGTAGAGTTGTATCAGTGGTCGATAGAACTTGAGGCAATATTTGTTCTACCTTTAGCTCCTCGTTGGGTTCGACACTCTTACTTATCGAAAACTGTTGCGATCCCCTATACTTGTGGGTTATCAAGACCTTTTTCTGGCGCCGTTGCCGGGGAGCAATAGCGTGGGGTGAATATTCTCGTGTGTGCTTGTTTGCTTTATCACTAAGTAATTTTTATTTGTTGTTCTTAGTTGTTCTTTATCTATGGATATGGAACACGAAATACCAAAAAATTAGGTGTACTTTCTGCTCATGGAGATGGGGAACCTCCTAAAACCCTCGATGCTGGTTATGTGAAAGACATTATGTACTACTTTAATAATCCTGAGAAAACCCCATTTAATTATGTAATGGGAGTAATGTTGGATCAAAGTGAATACTTTAGGGATTATCGCTTGACACAAAAAGGGAAACTATTATGGGATCAAATTCATATATTGAAGTGGTATGCTTGGCAATTATGCGTGAGTTATGATTATACATGTTGCTCTAGGATGAAGGCTCCACACCTTCCCTTTTCATGCAAATTCAATGATAATAAAACCTTAGCTTCTTATGCTAATGGTATATGTGATTACTATGATGTGGAACAAATAGAAGAATTTGTTGCTTTTATGGGTGCTTATGAAATTGAATCTATGTGTAAAGAGTTTGAATACTTTGATGATGCTGTTTATAGATCTGAAAATTTAGCTATCCTCAAATATTGCTATGAGAATTATGAATACAATTCCGAAATTAATGCACTTATTGAGAAAGTCTCCGCTGTCCAAGAAGAGACTAATATTTTGCAGGAGTCTATGGAACAAGAAATTGATGAAACTATGAGCTCATTGGATGAAAAAGAGGAGGAAGAGAGCGAAGAACAAAAGCAGGAAGAGCGGATTGATCACCCGTGCCCACCTTCTAATGAGAGTAACTCTTCAACTCATACATTGTTTAATTCCCCTTTGTGCTTACCAAAGGATGATTGCTATGATGACTGTTATGATCCCTTGGATTCTTTTGAAATATCCCTTTTTGATGATGCTTGTGCCCAAGATGCCAATATGAATTATGCTTATGGAGATGAACTTGCTATAGTTCCTTATGTTAAATATGAAATTGTTGCTATTGCACCCACGCATGATAGTCCTATTATCTTTTTGAATTCTCCAAACTACACTATATCAGAGAAGTTTGCCCTTATTAAGGATTATATTGATGGGTTGCCTTTTACTACTACACATGATGATTTTAATAGATATAATATGCATGTGGTTGCTGCTCTTACTTGCAATTATTATGAGATAGGAACTATATCTCCACCTCTCTATGTTTCCAATATGATAAAATAGCAAGAAACTATTTATACTATGCATTGGCCTTTACTATGTGTGTATTAATTGTTCTTTTATGACATGCCGATGCATAGGAAGAGAGTTAGACTTCGTCATTACATGATATATGTTACCTTGTGCTCACCACTAAATTACAAATCATTGTTAATTAAAATTGGCTTTGATATACCTTGGGATCCGGGTGGATCCATTACTTGAGCACTATATGCCTAGCTTAATGGCTTTAAAGAAAGCGCTGTCAGGGAGACAACACGGAAGTTTTAGAGAGTCATTTATTTCTGTTAAGTGCTTTTATATAGTTTTAAAACAACAAAAATAAAGAGGGGAACCCAAAACTTTATCAAAAAGGAAAGCGAAAGTGAGAAAGACAAGCATTGTTGAAGTGGGAGCTAGCCTTGAACTTTGTTCATGCTCACGGAAACTTTGTGAATCTTGATTACTGAAACTTTTCAATAAAAATAATTATCCCCTTGTACAATTACATTGTATTATAAAAATAATTTGCCAAGGTTTGCCTTTAGGATGTTTACATTTGCTTGATGGTTTGTACGGTGCAGGACGGAAACTTTTGCTGTAGTGCGCGATTTTACATTTTTTTGCTGGAACGTCAAATGGTTTTGATTCTTTTTGCACTGTCTTCCTAGACAAATTTTTTATTTTTCCTAATTTTGGTAGAATTTTTCAAGTATCAGAAGTATGGTGAATGTTCAGATTATTACAGACTGTTCTGTTTTAGACAGATTCTGTTTTTGATGCATAGTTTGCTCGTTTTGATGAAACTATCGATTTATATCAGTGGATTAAGCCATGAAAAAGTAATACTAAAGTAGACACAATGCACAAACAAAATATGAATTGGTTTGCAACAGTACTTAGAGTAGTGATTTGCTTTATTATACTAATGGATCTTACTGAGTTTTCTGTTGAAGTTTTGTGTGGATGAAGTGTTCGATGATCGAGAAGGTCTCGATGTGAGAAGAAGGAAGAGAGGCAAGAGCTCAAGCTTGGAGATGCCCGAGGCACCCCAAGTAAACATTCAAGGATACTCAAGCGTCTAAGCTTGGGGATGCCCCGGAAGGCATCCCCTCTTTCTTCAACAAGTATCGGTATGTTTTCGGATTCGTTTCGTTCATGTGATATGTGCAATCTTGGGGCGTCTTTTGCATTTAGTTTTCATCTTTCTTTTCCGCACCATGCTGGTATGATATAGTACTTGGTTGATTTATAGAATTCTCATTGAACTTCACTTATATCTTTTGAGTATGGCTTTATAGAATGCTTCATGTGCTTCGCTTATATCATTTGAAGTTTGGATTGCCCGTTTCTCTTTACATAGAAAACCTCCATTAGTAGAATGCTCTTTTGATTCACTTAGAGTTGTTAGAGCACGGGCATATCTTTTGTAGAAAGAATTAAACTCTCTTGCTTCACTTATATCTATTTGGAGAGATGACAGGAACTGTCATTCACATGGTTAGTCATAAAATCCTACATAAAACTTGTAGATCACTGAATATGATATGTTTGATTCCTTGCAATAGTTTTGCGATATAAAGATGGTGATATTAGATTCATGCTAGTGGGTAGTTGTGGATTGTAGAAATACTTGTCTTGAGGTTTGTGATTCCCGTACCATGCACGTATGGTGAACCATTATGTAACAAAGTCGGAGCATGATTTATTTATTGATTATCTTCCTTATGAGCGGCGGTCGGGGACGAGCAATGGTCTTTTCCTACCAATCTATCCCCCTAGGAGCATGCACGTAGTACTTTGTTTCGATGACTAATAGATTTTTGCAATAAGTATGTGAGTTCTTTATGACTAATGTTGAGTCCATGGATTATACGCACTCTCACCCTTCCACCATTGCAAGCCTCTCTAGTATCGCGCAACTTTCGCCGGTACCTTAAACCCACCATATATCTTCCTCAAAACAGCCACCATACCTACCTATCATGGCATTTCCATAGCCATTCTGAGATATATTTCCATGCAACTTCCATCATCATCATATACATGACTTTAGCATTCATTGTCATATTGCTTTGCATGATCGTAAGATAGCTAGCATGATGTTTTCATGGCTTGTCCATTTTTTGATATCATTGCTACGCTAGATCATTGCACATCCTGGTACACCGCCGGAGGCATCCATATAGAGTCATACTTTGTTCTAGTATCGAGTTGTAATATTGAGTTGTAAGTAAATAAAAGTGTGATGATCATCATTATTAGAGCATTGCCCCAGTGAAGAAAGGATGATGGAGACTATGATTCCCCCATAACTCGGGATGAGACTCCGGACTTTACAAAAAATAAAAGAGGCCAAAGAAGCCCCCCCCCCCCAAAAAAAAGAGGCCAAAGAAGCCCACCAAAAAATAAAAAAAGAGAGAAAAAGAGAGAAGGGGCAGTGCTACTATCCTTTTTCCACATTTGTGCTTCAAAGTAGCACCATGTTCTTCATATAGAGAGTCTCTTGAGTTATCACTTTAATATACTAGTGGGAATTTTCATTATAGAACTTGGATTGTATATTCCGATGATGGGCTTCCTCAAATGCCCGAGGTCTTCATGAGCAAGCAAGTTGGATGCACACCCACTTAGTTTCAGTTGGAGCTTTCATACACTTATAGCTCTAGTGCATCCGTTGCCTGGCAATCCCTACTCACTCACATTGATATCTATTGATAGGCATCTCCATAGCCCATTGATACGCCTAGTTGATGTGAGACTATCTTCTCCTTTTTGTCTTCTCCACAACCACCATTCTATTCCACCCATAGTGCTATGTCCATGGCTCATGCTCATGTATTGCGTGAAAGTTGAAAAGGGAGAACGTCAAAAGTATGAAACAATTGCTTGGCTTGTCATCGGGGTTGTGCATGATGTGAATATTTTGTGTGGTGAAGATGGAGCATAGCCAGACTATATGATTTTTTAGGGATAACTTTCTTTAGCCATGTTATTTGGAAAAGACATGATTGCTTTATTAGTAGGCTTGAAGTATTATTGTTTTTATGTCAAATGATAGACTGTTGCTTTGAATCACTCGTGTCTTAATATTCATGCCATGATTAGATATGTGATCAAGATTATGCTAGGTAGCATTCCACATCAAAAATTATATTTTTTATAATTTACCTACTCGAGGACGAGCAAGAATTAAGGTTGGGGATGCTGATACGTCTCCGCGGTATCTATAATTTTTTATTGTTCCATGCCAATATTATTCAACTTTCATATACTTTTGGCAACTTTTTATACAATTTTTGGGCCTAACATATTGATCCAGTGCCCAGTGCCAGTTCATGTTTATTGCATGTTTTTTGTTTCGCAGAATATCCATATCAAACGGAGTCCAAACGGAATAAAAACTGACGGAGATTTTTTTGGAATATATATGATTTTTGGGAAGAAAAATCCACGCGAGACGATGCTCGAGGGGCCCACGAGGTAGGCAGGCGCGCCCCTGACCCTCGTGGCCACCCCGTAAGTCGGTTGATGCCCTTCTTTCGCCGCAAGAAAGCTAATTTCCGGATAGAGATCGTGTCAAAATTTCAGCCCAATCGGAGTTACGGATCTCCGGGAATATAAGAAACGGTGAAAGGGCAGAATCTGAGAACGCAGAAACAGAGAGAGACAGATCCAATCTCGGAGGGGCTCTCGCCCCTCCCGTGCCATGGAGGCCATGGACCAGAGGGGAAACCCTTCTCCCATCTAGGGAGGAGGTCAAGGAAGAAGAAGAAGGAGGGGGGCTCTCTCCCCCTTGCTTCCGGTGGCATCGGAGTGCCACCGGGGGCCATCATCATCACCGCGATCTACACCAACACCTCCGCCATCTTCACCAACATCTCCATCACCTTCACCCTCTATCTACAGCGGTCCACTCTCCCGCAACCCGCTGTACCCTCTACTTGAACATGGTGCTTTATGCTTCATATCATTATCCAATGATGTGTTTCCATCCTATGATGTATGAGTAGATTTTTGTTGTCCTATCGGTGGTTGATGAATTGATATGATTGATTTAATTTGCTTGTGGTTATGTTGCTGTCCTTTGGTGCCCATCATATGATTGCGCGCGTGGATCACACCCTAGGGTTAGTTGTATGTTGATAGGACTATGTATTGGAGGGCAAGAGTGACAGAAGATTCAACCTAGCATAGAAATTGATGCATACGGGATTGAAGGGGGACCAATATATCTTAATGCTATGGTTGGGTTTTACCTTAATGAACGTTAGTAGTTGCGGATTGCTAGCTAATAGTTCCAATCATAAGTGCATAGAATTCCAGGTCAGGGATGACATGCTAGCAGTGGCCTCTCCCACATAATACTTGCTATCGGTCTAGTAAAGTAGTCAATTACTTAGGGGCAATTCCGCAACTCCTACCACCACTTTTCCACACTCGCTATATTTACTTTATTGTTTATTTATCTAAACAGCCCCTACTTTTCATTTACGTACTCTTTATTATCTTGCAAACCTATCCAACAACACCTGCAAAGTACTTCTAGTTTCATACTTGTTCTAGGTAAAGTGAACGTCAAGCGTGCGTAGAGTTGTATCGGTGGTAGATAGAACTTGAGGGAATATTTGTTCTACCTTTATCTCCTCATTGGGTTCGACACTCTTACTTATCGAAAACTGTTGCGATCCCCTCTACTTGTGGGTTATCAGCTACCATAGGGACCATTCATTTTCCTGCTATACATTGTTTTGCTCTCTACATAGGAAGATGCATTAATGGTAAAGATGAAGTGCTACCTCTTGAGCACTGCATTGGTTTTCCCGGAAGATGAAGGCATGATGCAGCAAAGTAGCGTAAGTATTTCCCTCAGTTTTTGAGAACCAAGGTATCAATCCAGTAGGAGGCTACGCGCGAGTCCCTCGTACCTGCACAAAACAAATAAATCCTCGCAACCAACGTGATAAGGGGTTGTCAATACCTACACGGCCACTTACGAGAGTGAAATCTGATAGATATGATAAGATAATATTTTTGGTATTTTTAATAAAGATGCAAAGTAAAATAAAAGCATAGTAAAAAGCAAAGGAAATAACTAAGTATTGGAAGATTAATATGATGAAGGTAGACCCGGGGGCCATAGGTTTCACTAGTGGCTTCTCTCAAGAGCATAAGTATTCAACGATGGGTGAACAAATTACTGTTGAGCAATTGACAGAATTGAGCATAGTTATGAGAATATCTAGGTATGATCCTGTATATAGGCATCACGTCCAAGACAACTAGACCGACTCCTGCCTGCATCTACTACTATTACTCCACTCATCGACCGCTATCCAGCATGCATGTAGAGTATTAAGTTAATGAAAACAGAGTAACGCCTTAAGCAAGGTGACATGATGTAGAGGGATAAACTCATGCAATATGGTGAAAACCCCATCTTGTTATCCTCGATGGCAACAATACAATACGTGCCTTGCTGCCCCTACTGTCACTGGGAAAGGACACCGCAAGATTGAACCCAAAGCTAAGCACTTCTCCCATTGCAAGAAAGATCAATCTAGTAGGCCAAACCAAACTGATAATTTGAAGAGACTTCCAAAGATAACCAATCATACATAAAAGAATTCAGAGAAGATTCAAATATTGTTCATAGGTAGACTTGATCATAAACCCACAATTCATCGGTCTCAACAAACACACCGCAAAAAGAAGATTACATTGAATAGATCTCCACAAGAGAGGGGGAGAACATTGTATTGAGATCCAAAAAGAGAGAAGAAGCCATATAGCTAATAACTATGGACCCGTAGGTCTAATGTGAACTACTCACACTTCATCGGAGGGGCTATGGTGATGATGTAGAAGCCCTCCATGATCAATGCCCCCTCCGGCGGAGCTCCGGAATAGGCCCCAAGATGGGATCTCGTGGATACAGAAAGTTACGGCGGTGGAATTAGGGTTTTGGCTCCATATCTGATCGTTTGGGGTTACGTAGGTATATATAGGAGGAAGGAGTACGTCGGTGGAGCAACAGGGGGCACACGAGGGTGGAGGGCGCACCCCCTACCTCTTGGCCTCCTCTTTTGTGTCTTGACATAGGGTCCAAGTCTCCTGGATCATGTTCGGTGAGAAAATCACGTTCCCAAAGGTTTCATTCCATTTGGACTCCGTTTGATATTCCTTTTCTTCGAAACCCTGAAACAGGCAAAAAACAACAATTCTGGGCTGGGCCTCCTGTTAGTAGTTTAGTCCCAAAAATAATATAAAAGTGGATAATAAAGCCCAATAATGTCCAAAATAGTAGATAATATAGCATGGAGCAATAAAAAATTATAGATACGTTGGAGACGTATCATGAAGCTTGTCACATGTGTGTGCCTGATCTCAGCGTTCTCAGAAGCGCTATTTTTGGAGATAAACATTATAACTTGGGAGCCATTGTTGCACGTAGGTTGCATAATAATAGATTTAATGGAGATTTCTTTGGTGGAATTTATGCAACCCACTAAATTTCTTGATATACCCATACGTGGGTATGATATTGAGTTGCCTCCTATTTATTTAGATTATGAGGCCATGGTTCGTCATCAGTTTGTTGAGAGGAACGATCAGTTCCTCCAGTACCGACTAATCTTTGACAGATGACGCACCTATCACGCCGCTCTCCCTGCTCCTGCTTTCTTTGACTCTCAGGCAAAAGGGAGATATGTTATAACCAAGGAGGAGGCGGACGAGTATAAGAGGAGGACGGAGACGGCCCGCCTCCAAGCAGCAGCTCATGAGGCAATAGCTGTTGCATCTCAGCACGACCCCAGCTACAACTATGGATATCCACCAGGCAAGCCGTGGCCATAGACCAAGTTAGGCCAAAAGCCTAAGCTTGGGGGAGTATGTATTTCTCACCGACATTACATTCATGTTCACACACCCATTGCTAGTTGTCGGTGCTCATACTTTTTCATTGTATCATCCATGCTAGTTTATTTTTCTTTTTATGCTTTCTTCTTGTGTGTTTAATAAACCTTAAGAAAAACAAAAAAAATAGGTGTAGCTTTTAATTAGTTTACTTTCCATGCCTGTTGTAGTAGTAATTAAAAAGAAAACCCAAAAATATTTCTCGTTCTTCTTTTGCTTGTTGGGATCTTTCCCATGTAAATAGTTTTATTTCTTTTCTTGTTCTTTGGGGGTTGAGAGGAGAAGAACATAATGAAAATGTTGTGGGGCTCTTATATACATTATTGTTGATCTAACAAAGAGCCCATATTACCTTGTCTTCTCTCTTGAATTGAATGCTTGCAGATTCTAGCTTAGTCCAATGCATGTGCACTATTATTATTATCCACACTATTCGGTCGTGTAAGTGAAAGGCAATAATGACGATATATGATGAACTTATTGAGATGAGAAAAGCTGGTATGAACTCGACCTCTCTTGTTTTTGTAAATATGATTAGTTCATCATTCCTGATTCAGCCTATTATGAATAAACATGTTTGCAATGACAATTAGAGATTATAGTTGCTTCTGCCATGCTTAATTAGCTAGGAGCTTATAATGGTTTACCTTGCGTGCCAACATGCTATTAAAATAGTTGTGATGTGGTATGATAGGGTGGTATCCTCTTTTGAACGATTCGAGTGGCTTGACTTGGCACATGTTCACGCATGTAGTTGAAACAAAATCAACATAGCCTCTACGATATTTATGTTCATGGTGCATTATATCCTACTCATGCTTGCATTCAGTGTTGATTAATTTTAATGCATGTTCATGACTGTTGTCACTCTCTAGCTGCTCGCTTCCCACTCTTTTTCTAGCCTTCACCTGTACTAAGCGGGAATACTGCTTGTGCATCCAATTACATAAACCCCAAAGTTATTCCATATGAGTGCACCATACCTACCTATATATGGTATCTACCTGCCATTCCAAGTAAATTTGTATGTGCCAAACTCTAAACCTTCAAATAAACATTCTGTTTTGTATGCTCGAATAGCTCATGTATCAACTGGTGATGTCCGTATCTTCCATGTTAGGCAGGTCATTCTCAAGAGGAGTGGACTCCGCTCCTCACTCACGAGAAAATGGCTGGTCACCGGGATGCCCAGTCCCATGCTTTATGCAAATCAAATCAAAATAACTGCAAACAAAACTCCCCCAGGACTCTTATTAGTTGGAGGCACTCGTTGTTTCGAGCAAGCCATGGATTGATGCTTGTTGGTGAAGGGGGAGTATAAACTTTACCATTCAGTTTGGGAACCGCCTTTAATGTGCGTAGCATGGAAGATATCGCCATCTCTCGGTTGTTATGTTGACAATGAAAGTATACCGCTCAAAATATTATTCATATCTATTTCAAAACTGAGCTCTGGCACCTCTACAAATCCCTGCTTCCCTCTGCGAAGGGCCTATCTATTTACTTTTATGTTGAGTCATCATCCTCTTATTAAAAAGCACCAGTTGGAGAGCACCGCTGTCATTTGCATCCATTATTGTTAGTTTACATTGAGTATGACTTGACTGGATCTCTTTTACCATGAATTACAATGTCTAGTCAGTCCTTGATCTTTAAAGGTGCTCTGCATTTATGTTTTGCGGTCTCAGAAAGGGCTAGCGAGATACCATCTTGTTATATCATATCATGATTGTTTTGAGAAAGTGTTGTCATCCGAGATTTATTATTATTGCTTGCTAGTTGATTATGCCATTGATATGAGTAAACATGAGACCTAAATGTTATTGTGAATATGGTTAGTTCATAATCTTTGCTGAAAACTTGAATGTTGGCTTTACATATTTACAACAACAAGAGCAAACAGAGTTTGTAAAAGTTTTTCTTTATCACTTTCAGTTTATCAACTGAATTGCTTGAGGACAAGCAAAGGTTTAAGCTCGGGGGAGTTGATACGTCTCCATCGTATCTACTTTTCCAAACACTTTTGCCCTTGTTTTGGACTCTAACTTGCATGATTTGAATGGAACTAACCCGGACTGGCACTGTTTTCAGCAGAATTGCCAAGGTGTTATTTTTGTGCAGAAATAAAAGTTCTCGAAATGACCTGAAAATCAACGGAGAATTATTTTGGAATATATAATAAATACTGGAAGGAAGATGTAGCGACCAGACCTCAAATAGTCTGACCTCTGTGCTCCGGTGTCATCCCTGGATCAGTAATGCTGACACCACACAGTACTCGGAGGATTTATAGCAGAGTAGCAATCACACACTTATTACATCGAGTGTCCCAGAAGAGAACTTATTACAAAAATATGGCTTAAGGCCATCTAATAACGATAACAGCGGAAGGCTTGGAAGATAAGTGAGTCCATCAACTCCAACGGCATCACTGAGTATAGAACCACGACCTAAAACTCCTTAATCATCGTCTGAAAAGTCTGCAACATTAACGTTGTAGCCCGAAACGGGTCAACACATGGAATATGTTGGCAAGGTAACACATAGGGAGTAATGGAATGAAACAGATATACTATATGCATATTTGGCTGGTGGAAAGCTCTATGGTTACAGTTTTTGCGTAAAGCCAATTTTTCCCTACTTCAAAGGAATAATTTTATTTAACTATCATGGTAGTTGTTAAACATTGAGAATGGTTGACAGCATTCTCAATCCCAATTAAGCATCATCATTAAACATAACCCAACAAAATTAATTTAGAGTAACATGTTGAGATTCACATGAAAATCCAAGTACTCGATACTCAAGATGTCCATAACCGGGGACACGGCTAATCATGATTAGTTTGTTACACTCTGCAGAGGTTTGCACACTTTTCCCCACAAGACTCGATCGCCTCCGTTTGGTTTCTCGGACTACATGGTGTTTGAGAAGATGGATGACCGAGACATAGTCTTTTAGCGGCGGCGGCGGCAGCAGCGCAGGCGGCGGGGCGGCTGCGGCTTGGCAGGCGGCGGGGCGGGGTGAGGTGAGGGGCGGCGGGGCGGCTCGGTATTTAAGAGAGGGAGGGGGTGCTGCCTTGGGGGAGGGGGCACGAAGGCGGCCCCAAGCCGGACTCGGGCGGCGGCACGGCTCCGGTCTCCTGGAGGGAGACGCAGGCGGCGGGGTGGGCCATCGGCTGGGCCTTGGCCCAGTCGGCGCGCGGCGCGTTTTTTTAAATAATCCGCTCGGAAGAAAAGAAAAAAAAGAAATACTAAACGGACTCCAAAATTTCCGAAATAAATTTTCACGGGCTTCTAAAATCAAGCCTCACAAGGTGAACATTTATTTGGGACCTAAATGCAATTTTGAAAAACACATTTTTTCCTAATTTCAAATAAAACACCGAAAAACTCCGAAATAAAATCTTATTTGATTTTATTATTAAATCCTCAATATTTCTTTATTTTGGGAAAGTCATTTTATTCCCTCTCTCATATTTTTGTAATAGAAATAATTGATGATAAAATAAATAAAATCAAATGATCCTATTCTCAAAATTTGAGAGAACTCAAATATGAAAATATCGAAATCCCCAACTCTCTCCGTGGGTCATTGAGTTGCGTAGAATTTCTAGGATCAACCAAAATGCAAAAGAAATATGATATGCATTGATGATCTAATGTATAACATTCCAAATTGAAAATTTGGGATGTTACAAACCTACCCCCCTTAAGATGAATCTCGCCCTCGAGATTCGGGTTGGCTAGAAAATAGGTGAGGGTGGTCCTTGAACAAATCTTCCTCTCGTTCCCAGGTGGCTTCATCCTCTGAGTGGTGGCTCCACTGAACTTTGCAAAACTTGATAACCTTGCTGCGAGTAACTCGGTTGGCAAACTCAAGGATCTTAACTGGCTTCTCCTCGTAGGTCAAATCGTTATCCAACTGAATAGTTTCCAAAGGCACTATATCTCTCAACGGTATGTCAGCCATTTCCGCGTGACACTTCTTCAGCTGAGAAACGTGGAACACATCATGAACTCCTGACAATCCTTCGGGCAATTCCAACTTGTAGGCTACTTCCCCCATACGTTCCAATACTCGATATGGTCCTACAAATCATGGTGCTAACTTCCCTTTAACTCCAAAATGCTTTGTTCCCCGAAGTGGAGATACTCGAAGATAAGCTCTATCTCCAACTTTGTAAACTGTCTCCTTGCGTTTAGAATCTGCATAACTCTTCTGTCTGCACTAGGCTACCTTGAGCCTATCGCGAATCAACTTCACCTTCTGTTCAGACTCTTTAATCAAGTCAGGACCAAACAACTGACGGTCTCCAACTTCGTCCCATGACAACGGTGTCCTGCACCTCCTTCCGTACAAGGCTTTGAAAGGGGCCATCTTTAAACCGGTTTGGTAACTGTTGTTGTAAGAGAACTCTGCATATGGCAAATTGTCGTCCCAACTAGATCCATAATCTAGCGCACAAGCTCTCAGCATATCCTCCAAAATCTGATTTACCCTCTCGGTCTATCCATCTGTCTGTGGATGAAAAGCTGTACTAAATTCTAGCCTGGTACCCAAAGTTTCGTGCAACTGCTTCCAGAAGTTTGAGGTAAACTGGGTTCCTCTATCTGATACGATACTCCTTGGAACTCCAGGCAGACATACGATCCTGGTCATGTATTTCTTTGCCAACTTAGCACTGGTGTAAGTGGTCTTTACTGGGATGAAATGAGCTACTTTCGTCAATCGATCAACTACAACCCAAGTTGAGTCATAGCCTGAACGAGTCCTGGGCAATCCTGTGATAAAATCCATGCCTAGCTTATCCCACTTCCATTCGGGTATCGGCAATGGTTGTAACAATCATGCTGGCTTCTGATGCTCTGCCTTTACTCTCTGACATATGTCACAAACTGCTACATACTCCGCTATATCCCTCTTCATTCCGGTCCACCAGAAAATATCCTTCAAATCCAGATACATCTTGGTATTTCCTGGATGAATTGAATATGGTGAATCGTGTGCCTCTTGCAAAATCAACTTCCTGATCTCCGGGTCATTGGGCACGTAAACGCGGTCTTCAAACCATAGGGTGTCGTGTTCATCCTCACGAAATCCTTTAGCTTTTCCTTTGCTCAGTTTCTCCTTTATAGCGGCAATCTCTTTGTTAGTTTTCTGAGCTTCTCTGATTCTATCCATCAAAGTTGACTGAATCTCCAATGCTGCTACATAGCTTCTCGGAACTATTTCCAAACATAGTTCATGAAGATTTTCTGCTAACTCCTTGGGTATTTCTCCCGTCATTAATGTATTGACATGGCTCTTGCGGCTTAATGCGTCAGCTACTACATTAGCCTTTCCGGGGTGATAATGCAATTTCATATCATAATCCTTGATAAGCTCCAACCATCTCCTTTGTCTGAGATTCAACTCCTTCTGGGTGAAAATGTACTTCAAACTCTTATGATCTGTGTACACCTCACAATGATTACCAATGAGAAAATGTCTCCATGTTTTAAACGCATGCACTACGGCTGCTAACTCCAAATCATGCGTGGCATAATTCAACTCATGAGGCTTCAGTTGTCTTGAGGCATATGAAACAACTCTCCCTTCCTGCATAAGCACTGCTCCAAGTCCTCAATGTGAAGCGTCGCAGTACACCTCATAATCTTTGGTCTGGTCTGGCAAAATCAACACTGGTGAGGTAACCAAACGTTTCTTCAACTCCTGGAAACTAGCCTCACACTCCTGCGTCCATATGAACTTGGTATCCTTCTTTAATAACTCTGTCATAGGCTTCGCAATCTTTGAGAAATTCTCAATAAATCTCCGGTAGTATCCTGTGAGTCTAAGAAAACTCCGGATCTCTCCAACTGTTGTTGGGGCTTCCCACTTGGTCACGGTTTCGACTTTAGCGGGATCTACTGCTATACCTTCCCCAGATATAACATGTCCGAGGAATCCTACTTCCTTCAACCAAAACTCACATTTACTGAACTTGGCATATAATTGATGTTCTCTAAGCTTTCCAAGTACCAAACGCAAATGCTCCTTATGTTCCTCTTCATTCTTCGAATAAACCAGGATATCATCAATGAACACTACTACGAACTTATCCAAAAACTCCATAAACACTTTGTTCATCATGTTCATAAAATAGGCAGGTGCGTTAGTCAGACCAAATGACATAACGGTGTACTCATACAACCCATATCTGGTAGTAAAAGCTGTCTTCGGAATATCCTGTTCCTGAATCTTCAACTGGTGGTATCCTGATTGCAGATCGATCTTGGAAAATACCTTAGCTCCTTGCAATCGATCAAACAGATCGTTGATCATTGGTAATGGGTACTTGTTCTTGATCGTTACTTCATGCAATCCTCGATAATCAACAACCATCCTTAAAGATCCATCCTTCTTCTCCACTAGAAGTACTGGCGATCCCCAAGGTGAAGAACTTGGGTGAATATATCCCTTATCCAGTAACTCCTTAATCTGCTTCTTAATTTCCACAAAATCCTTTGCTGGCATCCTATATGGTCTCTTTGATATTGGCCCTGTGCCTGGCAATAGCTCAATCAAAAACTCAATATCTCTATCCGGTGGCATGCCTGGCAACTCTTCTGGAAATACATCAGGGAAATCCCTTACCACTGGTACTTCCTCCTGCACAACTCCTGTTAGGCAATTTACCTGGGCCCTTTTTGGCACATGCCGGGATACATACTTGATCCTTCTCCCTTCTGGGGTAGTAAGCAAAATTGACTTACTAGCACATTCAATATTCCCTTCATACTTTGATAACCAATCCATGCCTAATATCACATCCAATCCTTGAGATTCCAATACTATTAGATCTGAGGGAAAAACATAGTTACCAATCCTTAATGGTAACCGATCACACCATAGACTAGCCACATATTCTGCTCCGGGCGAGGTTACTAACATGGGTGACCTAAGGGCTTGGGTTGATAGGTTATACTTATCCACAAATCCCCTTGAGATGTATGAATGCGATGCACCAGTATCAAAAGAACTAGTGCAGTAAATGACTTAACCAAAAACTTACCTATTACTGCATCGGGCTGAGCTTCAACCTCCTCCACGCTAATGTGGTTCACTTGTCCCCTGTTGAAAGGGTTCGGCTTCTTCCCAGAACTTCCATTGCCATTTTGGCCTTCAGGACATTCATTGGCATAATGTCCGGTCTTCGAACACTTATAGCAAGTGACTTGGCTGAAGTCCTTCTTGGCTGGGGTTGAGGGGTTGGTGCGGTTCTGGTCGTTGCTTCCTCCATTGCCATTATCATTCTTGGTGCCATTGTGATTGTGCGAGCTACCTCCTCCATGGGTATGCTGAAAATGTCCTCCTGGTCTAGGGATAAAACATGGCTTCTGCTGAGCTCCTGAATTGTACTTTCCTTGTCCATACTTCCTCTTGCGATTCTCAATTTGCTGCTGCTTCCCTTCAATCATAAGAGAATGATCTACCAACTCCTGGTAGTTGTTGAAGGTGGCTACCATCAACTGCATGCTCATCTCATCATTCAGTCCTTCCAGAAACTTCTCTTGCTTAGCTGCATCCGTAGCAACGTCATCTGGGGCATAACGTGCTAACTTACTAAATTCCTCCACATACTAGCCAACTGTCCGTCCTCCTTGGCACAAGTTACGAAACTCATGCTTCTTCATGGCCATAGGTCCTGCTGAAACATGGGCAGTACGGAAAGCCTGCTGAAACTGGTCCCATGTGACAGTGTCGACTGGGAAGGTGGCTGTGAAATTCTCCCACCATGATGTTGCGGGTCCTTCTAACTGATGTGCGGCAAATTTCACCTTCTGCGCATCTGTGCATCCTGCTGTGGTCAACTCCCTAGCTGTCTTGCGGAGCCAATCATCTGCTACTATCGGCTCGGTGCTACTGGAAAACACCAGCGGATTCAGCCTAAGAAAACGGGCTAAGTGGTCAACAGCTGGTGGTGGTGGTGGTGGGTTGTTGTTGTTGTTCCCCTGATTCTGATTCTAGACAAGCAACTGCATCAATGTGTTCTGCTGCTGGATCAACTGGGTGAGCTCCGGTGGAAAAGCAAATCCGGGGTCACGTCTCGGAGGTATCTGAGGGTTTAGAAAAGATGAGATGTAAGAATAGAGGGGGTCTAAAGAGAAACACTACCCATATGCACATGAGGCAAAAGCAAATAATTCACTTCATTCAATCAAACAAGGGCATACAATCGATCTAACTATTGCAAAAGTGCTCGGGCTACTATATTTACATGGTGGACTACTACTACTGAGGAGGTGGTCTACTAGAAATATTCTTCGGTCATTGACTCCATGATATCTGCTCGAGCTTCATCAACATAGTCATCATCGCTACTGTCTGGTTCCGAGTCGGTGCCGTCGAAAATGATGTAGTCTTCCGGGTTAATTTCCTTGGGTTCTTCGTCTTCATCTACTGGTGTCGGGCCTCCCATAAATATTCCAATCTTCTTGATCAGGTCGTCATTCTTCTCCACCAATACTTCAATTTCTTCTTCATAATCTTCACGTGTAGCCTTGAGTTCTTCCTCCAGTTCCTTGATTCTAGTCTTAGCCTTCTTCAGATCTATCATGTCGGCACACATCTGGTTCTCCTGGCGTCGAAGGTGCTGGTTTAATTCCTGGATAAAAGCTGCAATTGATCTATCCTTCCTGGTGCTGATCATCTCCCAGTGTTCATCTCGGCGCCCACAAATCTGGTAGATAGTATCCTTGAGATCATTGTGGTAGACTTCTCCAATGCGTCCCATGGCGATGTGAGCTGCCATGCTCTTTCCTAGACTCCAAGTTGGTGCATCAAATGAAAACTCTATGGGCTTAGTGACTGTCATGAACGTCCTTCCTGGAACTTGAACTTGAATCATCCAGCGCTCTTCTTCAGGTAAAGTGGCATTGTAGGTTCCCGTGAAGCTTGGTACTCCTATGTTCAGGTATCTAGTGACTTCCTTCAAGTGTCGTCCAAAGGGTGTATCTTCATCCCGTTGTGTGAACTTGTCCCTTGCATCCGCCATCCTAAAGAGTAGAAAAGATGAGGAGTCAGAGAAAAAGAGAGTGAATAGTGATATAGGTCTTTTAGCTTAGTGGTCGTGTCCTACAGTCAGCGTGTGCTCTGATACCATCTCTGTAGCGACCAGACCTCAAACAGTCCGATCTCTGTGCTCCGGTGTCATCCCTGGATCAGTAATGCTGACACCACATAGTATTCGGATGATTTATAGCAGAGTAGCAATCACACACTTATTACATCGAGTGTTCCAGAAGAGAACTTATTACAATAAATATGGCTTAAGGCCATCTAATAACGATAACAGCGGAAGGCTTGGAAGATAAGTGAGTCCATCAACTCCAACGGCATCACTGAGTATAGAACCACGACCTAAAACTCCTTAATCGTCGTCTGAAAAGTCTGCAACATTAACGTTGCAGCCCGAAACGGGTCAGCACATGGAATAAGCTAGCAAGGTAACACATAGAGAGTAATGGAATGAAACAGATATACTATATGCATATTTGGCTGGTGGAAAGCTCTATGGTTACAGTTTTTGCGTAAAGCCAATTTTTCCCTACTTCAAAGGAATAATTTTATTTAACTATCATGGTAGTTGTTAAACATTGAGAATGGTTGACAGCATTCTCAATCCCAATTAAGCATCATCATTAAACATAACCCAACAAAATTAATTTAGAGTAACATGTTGAGATTCACATGAAAATCCAAGTACTAGATACTCAAGTTGTCCACAACCGGGGACACGGCTAATCATGATTAGTTTGTTACACTCTGCAGAGGTTTGCGCACTTTTCCCCACAAGACTCGATCGCCTCCGTTTGGTTTCTCGCACTACATGGTGTTTGAGAAGACGGATGACCTAGACATAGTCTTTCAGCGGCAGCGGCGGCAGCAGCGCAGGCGGCGGGGCGGCTGCGGCTTGGCGGGCGGCGGGGCGGGGTGAGGTGAGGGGCGGCGGGGCGGCTCGGTATTTAAGAGAGGGAGGGGTGCTGCCTTGGGGGAGGGGGCACGGCGGCGGCCCCGAGCTGGACTCGGGCGGCGGCGCGGCTCTGGTCTCCTGGAGGGAGACGCAGGCGGCGGGGTGGGCCGTCGGCTGGGCCTTGGCCCAGTCGGCGCGCGGCGCGTTTTTTTAAATAATCCGCTCGGAAGAAAAGAAAAAAAAACTAAACGGACTCCAAAATTTGCGAAATAAATTTTCACGGGCTTCTAAAATCAAGCCTCACAAGGTGAACATTTATTTGGGACCTAAATGCAATTTTGAAAAATGCATTTTTTTCCTAATTTCATATAAAACACCGAAAAACTCTGAAATAAAATCTTATTTGATTTTATTATTAAATTCTCAATATTTCTTTATTTTGGGAAAGTCATTTTATTCCCTCTCTCATATTTTTGTAATAGAAATAATTGATGATAAAATAAATAAAATCAAATGATCCTATTCTCAAAATTTGAGAGAACTCAAATATGAAAATATCGAAATCCCCAACTCTCTTCGTGGGTCATTGAGTTCCATAGAATTTCTAGTATTAACCAAAATGCAAAAGAAATATGATATGCATTGATGATCTAATGTATAACATTCCAAATTGAAAATTTGGGATGTTACAGAAGATCCACGTCAGGGGGGCCTCCACTGTCCACGAGGGTGGGGGCGCGCCTGCCCCCTGGGGATCGCAACAGTTTTCGAGGGTAGAGTATTCAACCCAAATTTATTGATTCGACACAAGGGGAGTCAAAGAATATTCTCAAGTATTAGCAGGTGAGTTGTCAATTCAACCACACCTGGAAACTTAATATATGCAGCAAGTGTTTAGTAGCAAAGTAATATGATAGTAGTGGTAACGGTAGCAAAAGGTAACGGTAGCAAAAGTAATATTTTTGGTATTTTGTATTGATGATATCAATAGCAACAGAAAAGTAAATAAGCGAAGAACAATATGTGAAAAGCTCATAGGCATTGGATTGGTGATAGAGAATTATGCCGGATGTGGTTCGTCATGTAACAGTCATAACATAGGGTGACACAGAACTAGCTCCAATTCATCAATGTAATGTAGGCATGTATTCATATAGTCATACATGCTTATGGAAAAGAACTTGCATGACATCTTTTGTCCTACCCTCCCGTGGCAGCGGGGTCCTAATGGAAACTAAGGGATATTAAGGCCTCCTTTTAATAGAGTACCGGACCAAAGCATTAACACATAGTGAATACATGAACTCCTCAAACTATGGTCATCACCGGTAAGTATCTCGATTATTGTCACTTCGGGGTTAACGGATCATAACACATAATATGTGACTATAGACATGCAAGATAGGATCAAGAAATCTCATATATTGATGAAAACATAATAGGATCAGATCTGAATCATGGCACTCGGGCCCTAGTGACAAGCATTAAGCATAGCAAAGTCACAGCAACATCAATCTCAGAACATAGTGGATACTAGGGATCAAACCCTAACAAAACTAACTCGATTACATGATAAATCTCATCCAACCCATCATCGTCCAGCAAGCCTAGGATGGAATTACTCATGCACGGCGGTGAGCATCATGAAATTGGTGATGGAGGAAGGTTGATGATGACGATGGCGACGGATTCCCCTCTCCGGAGCCCCGAACGGACTCCAGATCAGCCCTCCCGAGAGAGTTTAGGGCTTGGCGGCGGCTCCATATCGTAAAACGCAATGAATCTTTCTCCTTGATTTTTTTCTCCCCGAAACGCGGTGGAGCTCCAGGGGGCCCACGAGGCAGGGGGCGCGCCCAGGGGGCAGGCACGCCCCCCACCCTCGTGGCTAGGGTGTGGGCCCCTGGCCTTGAATCTTTGCCAGTATTTTTTATTATTTCCAAAAATAATCTCCGTGGAGTTTCAGGTCATTCCGAGAACTTTTGTTTCTGCACATAAATAACACCATGGCAATTCTGCTAAAAACAACGTCAGTCCGGGTTAGTTCCATTCAAATCATGCAAGTTAGAGTCCAAAACAAGGGCAAAAGTGTTTGGAAAAGTAGATATGACGAAAATGAATCAATGCTCCACCGACCTCAACCTTGACTCCATATATTCACTTTCGAGGAGAAAAAACCAAGGAGAAGGATTCATCGCATTTTACGATACGGAGCCGCCGCCAAGCCCTAAACTCTCTCGGGAGGGCTGATCTGGAGTCCGTTCGGGGCTACGGAGAGGGGAATCTGTCGCCATCGTCATCATCAACCTTCCTCCATCACCAATTTCATGATGCTCGCCGCCGTGCATGAGCAATTCCATCGTAGGCTTGCTGGACGGTGATGGTTTGGATGAGATTTATCATGTAATCGAGTTAGTTTTGTTAGGGTTTGATCCCTAGTATCCACTATGTTCTGAGATTGATGTTGCTGTCACTTTGCTATGCTTAATGCTTGTCACTAGGGCCCGAGTGCCATGATTTCAGATCTGAACCTATTATGTTTTCATCAATATATGAGAGTTCTTGATCCTATCTTGCAAGTCTATAGTCACCTATTATGTGTTATTGTAACACCCTCGATGCGACTATATCTCCCACGTGTCGAGGCATGACTTAGAGCATAATCGCATTGAAGGCATATGTCGCAAGTTAGGCAATCTTCACAACATCCCATGTAATATATAGATAATAAAAGGGGAGAAAACATAGTTGGCTTACACTCGCCACGTCAATCAAGTACATAAATAACATTACATCATCCAAACACTCATGGCCCGACTATGGCGCCAAAATAAAAGATAACCCAACATGCGACACGGTCCCGATCACCCCCAACTGGGCACCACTACTAATCATCAGGAAAGGAAACATAGTATCATTGAGAGTCCTCGTCGAACTCCCACTTGAGCTCAAACGCGTCACCTGGAGCGGAATCATCAGGCCCTGCATCTGGTGTAATAGTAATCTGTGAGCCACAGGGACTCAGCAATCTCGCACCCTCGCGATCAAGACTATTTAAGCTTAATAGGTATGGCAAGGTAAATATATAGAGCTGCAGCAAGCGACTAGCAAATATGGTGGCTATCCTGTTCGCAAAAGAGAGCGAGAAGAGGAGGCAAAGCGCGAGCGAGAAACTAGAGGACAACCTGCGCAAGCATTACTCCAACACCGTGTCCACTCCTGGGACTCCGCCGAGAAGAGGCCATCACGGTAACACACTCAGTTGATTCATTTTAGTTAAGTTAAGGTTCAAGTTATCTACAACCGGACATTAACAAATCCCATCTGCCCATAACCGCGGGCACGGCTTTCAAAAGTTCAAATCCCTGCAGGGGAGTCCCAACTTAGCCCATGACAAGCTCTCACGGTCAACGAAGGAATAGACCTCCTCCCGAGACGTTCCGATCAGACTCCTTACCTCGGTTCTTCAAGACACTTCGGCAGGTTAAAACAAGACCAGCAACACCGCCCGAATGTGCCGACAAATCCCGATAGGAGCTGCACATATCTCTTTCTCAGGGCACACTCAGATTGTCTAAACTTCCGGTAGGCCAGCCCAGAGTTGCCCCTGGTAGCCACCGGCGGCTGACAAGTTGGACCAACACTCAGAGGAGCACTGGCCCGGGGGGTTTAAATAAGATGACCCTCGGGCTCCGGAAACCCAAGGGAAAAAGAGGCTAGGTGGCAAATGGTAAAACCAAGGTTGGGCATTGCTGGAAAAGCTTTAATCAAGGTGAACTATCAAGGGGTTCCCCTTATAACCCAACCGCGTAAGGAACGCAAAAATCCGGGAACATAACACCGATATGACGGAAACTAGGACGGCAAGAGTGGAACAAAACACTAGGCGAGAGGCCGAGCCTTCCACCCTTTACCAAGTGTATAGATGCATTAAGATAACAAGATAATATAATGATATCCCAACAAGTAAATAAATGTTCCAACAAGGAACGGTCTCCAATCTTCAGCTGCAACTAGCAACGCTATAAGAGGGGCTGAGCAAAGCGGTAACATAGCCAATCAACGGTTTGCTAGGACATGGTGGGTTAGAGGTTTGACATGGCAATTTGGGAGGCTTGAAAGCAAGTGGTAGGCATCGTAGCATTGGCATAGCAAAAGAGCGAGCATCTAGCAAAGCAAATATAGTAGTGATTTCGAGGGTATGATCATCTTGCCTGCAAAGTTGTCAGAGTTGACTGGATCCTCGAAAGCAAACTCAACGGGCTCCTCGTTAGCGAACTCGTCTCCCGGATCTACCCAAACAAGACAAACAAGCAACAAGGACACAATCAACCACGTGCAAGGATCAAACAATATGATGCAAGGATGGTATGCTATGCGGGATGCGATGCGGGATGCATATGCAAGATTTGACAAGGGATGCATGAACCTGGCCTCAACTTGGGAAACCAAGTGTGCCACTAGGGTGCTCCATAATTAGAAACAAAGACATGGATGGATAGAGCACTATAAGATTAACAAAACATCCTTACTGATCATCCTCAAAAGAGGCACGGTTCACTAGGAAACAACATGAACATATGGCCATATGAGATAAACAACTCAAGGACTTAGTGGAAATGCTAAGTCCCCGAAATTAGCATTACCAAGTGCCTCAATTTGCAAGCTTGTGCTAGTCACCACACACATCACAAAAATACATGGGTTGCACCTCTGGAAAGATGGCAAAAACCTTAACAAAACATATGTAGAGCTCATGGGCATATCATGCACATAATAATCATGGCAAAAATGACAAATATCTAAATAGAGTAGCAGATCTGACAATTATCTCAAGTAGCCCACTTCTAACAGCATTTCGGGCATCAAGATGAACTCAAATGAAAAAGATGCAATGGAATGAAATGATGTGCTCTCTGAGGCGAACATTTTGATATGCTATATGCCCAAAATGGAGCTACAGATGCAAAGTTACAGCACGATGAACATAGCTAAAAAATATAGGGGAGAGGGGAAAAGTCAACCGGATCTAGGGTTTCCAGGTCTGCACGCTTCCCGAGGCAGTTGCCGGAGTACTCGCCGGAACGGCGCCGGAGACGAGGGAGAGGGGCGGCGAGGCTGTAGCCGAGCGGCGCGGCGGCGAGGGGCACGGCGTCGAGCTGCGGTGGCCGGCGACGAGGTGCGGAGCGGCGCTGGCGGCGATGGCGCGCGGTGGCGAGACGAGGCAGCCGGGGTAGAGCCGGCGAACTGGGCGGCGCCGGTGGGCGGCCGGGCGGCGCGGCCGATGCGCTGGGCGGCGGGGCGCGCTGGGGCGGCTTGGCCCGGGCGGCGGCGGAGGAGGGCCCGCCCTGGGCCATCGGGCCGGCGGCGGAGGGAGGCCCGGCGCGGGACAGGTGGCGGCTCACTATTGGCGGCGGCGATGTGTCCGGTCGGCGGCGGACATGTCCGATGGCGGCGGAGATAATTTCTAGGGTTTGGGGAAGGAGAAAAAGAATTTCGGAGGGGGGGTCTTTAAATAGAGGTAGAGGGAGCTAGGAGAGTCCAAATGAGGTGCGGTTTTCGGCCATGCGATCGTGATCGAACGCTCTAGAAGATGGAGAGGGTTTAGGTGGGTTTTGGGCCAACTTGGAGGGGTGTTGGGCTGCAAAACACACGAGGCCTTTTGGTCCCTCGGTTAACCGTTGGAGTATCAAACGAAGTCCAAATGATACGAAACTTGACAGACGGTCTACCGGTAGTAAACCAAGGCCGCTTGGCAAGTCTCGGTCCAATCCGGAAATGTTTAATCCCCACACACAAAAGAAAGGTAGAAATGACCACCGGAGGAGAACGGAGCGCCGGAATGCAAAACGGACAACGGGGAAAATGCTCGGATGCATGAGATGAACACGTATGCAAATGCAATGCACATGATGACATGATATGAGATGCATGACAACAATAACAACACACGGAGACAAAAACCCGAACCCGAGAAAATAAAATAACTTAACGCCGGAAACGGCAAGAGTTGGAGTACAAATTGGGTAAGTTACATCTGGGGTTACAGTTATGATCCGTTAACCCGAAGTGACAATAATCGGGATACTTACTGGTGATGACCGTAGTTTGAGGAGTTCATGTATTCACTATGTGTTAATGCTTTGTTCCGGTACTCTATTAAAAGGAGGTCTTAATATCCCTTAGTTTCCAATAGGACCCCGCTGCCACGGGAGGGTAGGACAAAAGATGGCATGCACGTTCTTTTCCATAAGCAGGTATGACTATATTCGGAATACATGCCTACATTACATTGATGAACTGGAGCTAGTTCTGTGTCACCCTAGGTTATGACTGTGACATGATGAACCACATCCGGCATAATTCCCCATCACCGATCTAATGCCTACGAGCTTTCCATATATTGTTCTTCGCTTATTTACTTTTCCGTTGCTATTGTTATCATCACTATAAAACACCAAAAATATTACTTTTGCCACCGTTACCTTTTACCACCGTTACCACTACTATCATATTACTTTGCTACTAAACACTTTGATGCTATTAAGTTTCCAGGTGTGGTTGAATTGACAACTCAGCTGCTAATACTTGAGAATATTCTTTGACTCCCCTTGTGCCGAATCAATAAATTTGGGTTGAATACTCTACCCTCGAAAACTGTTGCGATCCCCTATACTTGTGGGTTATCAGGGGGCACCCCATAGGCACACAAGTTGATCTTTAGCCGTGTGCGGTGCCCCCCGTCACAGTTTTCAACCTCGGTCATATTTTCGTAGTGCTTAGGCGAAGCCCTGCGTCGGTAACTTCATCATCACCGTCAACACACCGTCGTGCTGACGCAACTCACCCTCGGCCTCAGCTGGATCAAGAGTACGAGGGACGTCACCGAGCTGAACATGTGCAGATCGCGGAGGTGCCGTGCGTTTGGTACTTGATTGGTTGGACCGCGAAGATGTTGGACTACATCAACCGCATTACTAAACGCACCCGCTTTCGGTCTACGAGGTTACATAGACATACTCTCACCTCTCATTGCTATGCATATCCTAGATAGATCTTGCGTGATCATATATTTTTTTTTGAAATACTGCGTTCCCCAACAGTGGCATCCGAGCCAGGTCTATGTGTAGATGTTATATGCACGAGTAGAACACAAAGAGTTGTGGGCTGCTACCTCTTGAGCACTGCATTGGTTTTCCCCGAAGAGGAAGGGATGATGCAGCAAAGTAGCGTAAGTATTTCCCTCAGTTTTTGAGAACCAAGGTATCAATCCAGTAGGAGGCTATGCGCGAGTCCCTCGCACCTGCACAAAACAAATAAATCCTCGCAACCAACACAAATAGGGGTTGTCAGTCCCTATAAGGCCACTTACGAGAGTGAGATCTGATAGATATGATAAGATAATATTTTTGGTATTTTTATGATAAAGATGCAAAGTAAAATAAAGGCAAAGTTAATAGAAAGGAAATAACTAAGTAGTAGGAGATTAATATGATAACGATAGACCCGGGGGCCATAGGTTTCACTAGTGGCTTCTCCCGAGAGCATAAGTATTCTACGGTGGGTGAACAAATTACTGTTGAGCAATTGACAGAATTGAGCATAGTTATGAGAATATCTAGGTATGATCATGTATATAGGCATCACGTCCGAGACAAGTAGACCGACTCCTGCCTGCATCTACTACTATTACTCCACTCATCGACCGCTATCCATCATGCATCTAGAGTATTAAGTTAAAAACAAAGTAACTCCTTAAGCAAGATGACATGATGTAGAGGGATAGACTCATGCAATATGAAGAAAACCCCATCTTGTTATCCTCGATGGCAACAATACAATACGTGCCTTGCTGCCCCTACTGTCACTCGGAAAGGACACCGCAAGATTGAACCCAAAGCTAAGCACTTCTCCCATTGCAAGAAAGATCAATCTAGTAGGCCAAACCAAGCTGATAATTCGAAGAGACTTGCAAAGATAACCAATCATACATAAAAGAATTCAGAGAAGATTCAAATATTGTTCATAGATAGACTTGATCATAAACCCACAATTCATCGATCTCAACAAACACATCGCAAAAAAAGATTACATCGAATAGATCTCCACAAGAGAGGGGGAGAACATTGTATTGAGGTCCAAAAAGAGAGAATAAGCCATCTAGCTAACAACTATGGACCCGTAGGTCTGAGGTGAACTACTCACACTTCATCAAAGGGGCTATGGTTATGATGTAGAAGCCCTCCATGATCGATGCCCCCTCCGGCGGAGCTCGGGAACAGGCCCCAAGATGGGATCTCGTGGATACAGAAAGTTACGGCGGTGGAATTAGGGTTTTGGCTCCGTATCTGATCGTTTGGGGGTACGTAGGTATATATAGGAGGAAGGAGTACGTCGGTGGAGCAATAGGGGGCCCACATGGGTGGAGGGCACGCCTGTGGGGTCAGGGGTAGGCGCGCCCCCTACCTCGTGGCCTCCTCTTTTCTTTCTTGATGTAGGGTCCAAGTCTCCCTGGTCTTGTTCGTTGAGAAAATCATGTTCCCGAAGGTTTCATTCCGTTTGGACTCCGTTTGATATTCCTTTTCTTCGAAACCCTAAAATAGGCAAAAAAAACAACAATTCTGGGTTGGGCCTCCGGTTAATAGGTTAGTCCCAAAAATAATATAAAAGTGGATAATAAAGCCCAATAATGTCCAAAACAGTAGATAATATAGCATGGAGCAATCAAAATTATAGATACGTTGGAGACATATCAAGCATCCCCAAGCTTAATTCCTGCTCGTCCTCGAGTAGGTAAATGATAAAAACAGAATTTTTGATGCGGAATGCTACTTGGCATAATTTTAATGTAATTCTTCTTAATTGTGGTTTGAATATTCCGATCCAAAAGATTCAAGACAAAAGTTCATATTGACATAAAAATAATAATACTTTAAGCATACTAACAAAGCAATTATGTCTTCTCAAAATAACATGGCTAAAGAAATTTATCCCTACAAAATAATATAGTCTGGCTATGCTCTATCTTCACCACACAAAATATTTAAATCATGCACAACCCCGATGACAAGCCAAGCAATTGTTTCATACTTTTGACATTCTCAAAACTTTTTCAATCTTCACGCAATACATGAGCGTGAGCCAGGGATATAGCACTATAGGTGGAATAGAGTGGTGGTTGTGGAGAAGACAAAAAGGGAGAAGATAGTCTCACATCAACTAGGCGTATCAACAGGCTATGGAGATGCCCATCAATAGATATCAATGTGAGTGAGTAGGGATTGCCATGCAACGGATGCACTAGAGCTATAAGTATATGAAAGCTCAAAAAGAAACTAAGTGGGTGTGCATCCAACTTGCTTGCTCATGATTCGAATATACAAGCCAAGTTCTATAATGAAATATTCCCACTAGTATATGAAAGTGATAACATATGAGACTCTCTACTATGAAGATCATGGTGCTACTTTGAAGCACATGTGTGGTAAAAGGATAGTAACATTGTCCCTTCTCTCTTTTTCTCTCATTTTTTATTATTTTTTTATTTGGGCCTTTTCTTCCTTTTTTTATGGCCTCTTTTTTTATTTGGGCTTCTTTGGCCTCTTTTATTTTCTGTCTGGAGTCTCATCCCGACTTGTGGGGGAATCATAGTCTCCATCATCCTTTCCTCACTGGGACAATGCTCTAATAATGATGATCATCACACTTTTATTTTTTCTTACAACTCAACAATTACAAGTCGATACTTAGAACAAAATATGACTCTATGTGAATGCCTCCGGCGGTGTACCGGGATATGCAATGATGCATGAGTGACATGTATGAAAGAATTATGAATGGTGGCTTTGCCACAAATACGACGTCAACTACATGATCATGCTAAGCAATATGACAATGATGGAGTGTGTCATAATAAATGGAACGGTGGAAGGTTGCATGACAATATATCTCGGAATGGCTATGGAAATGCCATAATAGGTAGGTACGGTGGCTGTTTTGAGGAAGGTATATGGTGGGTGTATGATACTGGCGAAAGGTGTGCGGTATTAGAGAGGCTAGCAAATGTGGAAGGGTGAGAAAAGTGCGTATAATGGATGGACTCAACATTAGTAATAAAGAACTCATATACTTATTGCAAAAATCTACAAGTTATCAAAGCAAAGTATTATGCGCATGCTCCTAGGGGGATAGATTGGTAGGAAAAGACCATCGCTCGTCCCCGACCGCCACTCATAAGGAAGACAATCAATAAATAAATCATGCTCCGACTTCATCACATAACGGTTCACCATACGTGCATGCTACGGGAATCACAAACTTCAACACAAGTATTTCTCAATTCACAACTACTCAACTAGCATGACTTTAATATCACCATCTCCATATCTCAAACAATTATCAAGTATCAAACTTATCATAGTATTCAACACACTCATAAGAATGTTTTATTATTAATCTTGTATACCAAGCATATTAGGATTTTAAGCAAATTACCATGCTATTAAGACTCTCAAAATAATCTAAGTGAAGCATGAGAGATCAATAGTTTCTATAAAACAAATCCACCACCGTGCTCTAACAGATATAAGTGAAGTACGGGAGAAAAATTATATAACTCAAAAGATATAAGCGAAGCACATAGAGTATTCTAACAAATTCCAAATCATGTATGGCTCTCTCAAAAGGTGTGTACAGCAAGGATGATTGTGGTAAACTAACAAGCAAATACTCAAATAATACAAGACGCTCCAAGCAAAACACATATCATGTGGCGAATAAAAATATAGCTCCAAGTAAAGTTACCGATAGAAGTAGACGAAAGAGGGGATGCCTTCCGGGGCATCCCCAAGCTTTGGCTTTTAGGTGTCCTTAGATTATCTTGGGGGTTCCATGGGCATCCCAAAGCTTAGGCTCTTGTCGCTCCTTGTTCCATAATCCATCAAATCTTTACCCAAAACTTGAAAACTTCACAACACAAAACTTAAAGTAGAAAATCTCGTGAGCTCCGTTAGCGAAAGAAAATAAAAGACCACTTTAAGGTACTATAATGAACTCATTATTTATTTATATTGGTGTTATACCTACTGTATTCCAACTTCTCTATGGTTTATAAACTATTTTACTAGCCATAGATTCATCAAAATAAGCAAACAACACATGAAAAACAGAATCTGTCAAAAACAAAATAGTCTGTAGTAATCTGTAGCTAGCGCAAGATCTGGAACCCCAAAAATTCTAAAATAAATTTCTGGACGTGAGGAATTTATCTGTTAATCATCTGAAAAGAATAATTAACTAAATATCACTTTCCAAATAAAAATGACAGCAGTTTTCGTGAGCGCTAAAGTTTCTATTTTTTACAGCAAGTTCAACAGGACTTTCCCCAAGTCTTCCCAACGGTTCTACTTGGCACAAACACTAATTAAACACAAAAACACAACCAAAACAGAGGCTAGATAAATTATTTATTACTAAATAGGAGCAAAAAGTAAGGAATAAAAATAAAATTGGGTTGCCTCCCAACAAGCGTTATCATTTAACGCCCCTAGCTAGGCATAACAAGCAAGAATAGATCTAGGTATTGCCATCTTTGGTAGGCAATACATAAGTGGCTCTCATAATAGATTCATAAGGTAATTTAATTTTCTTTCTAGGAAAGTGTTCCATGCCTTTCCTTAATGGAAATTGAAATCTAATATTTCCTTCCTTCATATCAATAATTGCAATAATCGTTCTAAGGAAAGGTCTACCAAGAATAATAGGACATGAAGGATTGCAATCTATGTCAAGAACAATAAAATCTACGGTCACATAATTCCTATTTGCAACAATAAGAACATCATTAATTCTTCCCATAGGTTTCTTAATAGTGGAATCCGCAAGGTGCAAGTTTAGAGAGCAATCATCAAAATCACGGAAACCTAACAAATCACACAAAGTCTTTGGAATCGTGGAAACACTAGCACCCAAATCACATAAAGCATAGCATTCATGATCTTTAATTTTAATTTTAATAGTTGGTTCCCACTCATCATAAAGCTTTCTAGGGATAGAAACTTCCAATTCAAGTTTTTCTTCATAAGATTGCATCAAGGCATCAACGATATGTTTAGTAAACGCTTTATTTTGACTATAAGCATGAGGAGAATTTAGCACGGATTGAAACATGGAAATACATTCAATCAAAGAGAAATTTTCATAGTTAAATTCCTTGAAATCCATAATAGTGGGTTTAGCAACATCTAGGGTTTTAATTTCTTCAATCCCACTTTTATCAAATTTAGCATCAAGATCAACAAATTCCGAATTCTTGGAACGCCTTCTAGGTAAAGGTGGATCATATTCAGTCCCATCATTATCAAGATTCATATTGCAAAACAAAGATTTAATAGGGGACACATCAATAACTTTTAGATCTTCGTCTTTATTTTCATAAGAACTAGAAGAGCACGCTTTTATAAAGGCATCTTTCTTAGCACGCATCCTAGCGGTTCTTTCTTTGCACTCATCAATGGAAATTCTCATGGATTTGAGAGACTCATTGATATCATGCTTAGGTGGAATAGATCTAAGTTTCAAAGAATCAACATCAAGAGCAATTCTATCAACGTTCCTAGCCAAATCATCAATCTTAAGCAATTTTTCTTCAATCATAGCATTAAATTCTTTTGTGAAGTAATAAATTCTTTAATATTAGATTCAAAATCAGAGGACATCTTATTATAATTTCCATAAGAATTGTTGTAGGAATTACAATAATTATTAGAGGGATTACTAGGATAAGGCCTAGAATTAAAATTTCCTCTATACGCGTTGTTACCAAAATTGTTCCTACCAACAAAATTCACATCCATAGATTCATTATTATTCTCAATCAAAGTAGACCAGGGCATATCATTAGGATCAGAAGAAACACTCTTATTAGCAAATAATTTCATAAGTTCATCCATCTTTCCACTCAAAACATTAATTTCTGCTATCGCATGCACCTTTTTATTAGTAAATCTTTCAGTGCGCCATTGAGAATAATTAACCATACTATTATCTAGGAGTTTAGTAGCTTCTCCTAAAATGATTTCCATAAAAGTGCCTCCCGCGGACGAATCTAAAAGATTTCTAGAAGCAAAATTCAATCCGGCATAAAAATTCTGAACAATCATCCACAAATTTAAACCATGAGTAGGGCAATTACATATCATTAATTTCATTCTCTCCCAAGCTTGTGCAACATGTTCATGATCAAGTTGCTTAAAATTCATAATATCGTTTCTAAGAGAGATGATCTTAGCGGGAGGAAAATACTTAGAGATAAAATCATCTTTGCACTTGTTCCATGAATCAATACTATTTTTAGGCTAAGACGAAAACCAAGCTTTACCACGATCTCTAAGCGAAAAAAGAAATAGCTTCAATTTAACAATATCATTATCCACATCTTTCTTCTTTTGCTTGTCACACAAATCAACGAAGCTATTTAGATGGGTAGCAGCATCTTCACTAGGAAGGCCGAAAACGGATCTTTCATGACAAGATTCAGCAAAGCAATATTAATTTCACAAGATTCAGCATCGGTAAGAGGAGCAATCGGAATGCTAAAAAAATCATTGTTGTTGGTATTGGTGAAGTCACACAATTTAGTATTATCTTGAGCCATCGTAACAAGCAAGAAAACTAACACACAAGCAAACAAAAAGCAAGTGGACAAAAGGAGGCAAATAGAGAGGGAGAGGGAGGATAGAGAGAGAGGGCGAATAAAACGGCAAGGGTGAAGTGGGGGGAGGAAAACGAGAGGCAAATGGCAAATAATGTAATGCGGGAGATAAGGGTATGTGATGGGTACTTGGTATGTTGACTTTTGCATAGACCTCCCCGGCAACGGCATCAGAAATCCTTCTTGCTACCTCTTGAGCACTGTGTTGGTTTTCCCCGAAGAGGAAGGGATGATGCAACAAAGTAGCGTAAGTATTTCCCTCAGTTTTTGAGAACCATGGTATCAATCCAGTAGGAGGCTACGCGCGAGTCCCTCGCACCTGCACAAAACAAATAAATCCTCGCAACCAACACAAATAGGGGTTGTCAGTCCCTATAAGGCCACTTACGAGAGTGAGATCTGACAGATATGATAAGATAATATTTTTGGTATTTTTATGATAAAGATGCAAAGTAAAATAAAGGCAAAGGAAATAGCAAAGGAAATAACTAAGTAGTAGGAGATTAATATGATAAAGATAGACCCGGGGCCATAGGTTTCACTAGTGGCTTCTCTCGAGAGCATAAGTATTCTACGGTGGGTGAACAAATTACTGTTGAGCAATTGACAGAATTGAGCATAGTTATGAGAATATATAGGTATGATCATGTATATAGGCATCACGTCCGAGACAAGTAGATCGACTCCTGCCTGCATTTACTACTATTACTCCACTCATCGACCGCTATCCAGCATGCATCTAGAGTATTAAGTTAAAAACAGAGTAACGCCTTAAGCAAGATGACATGATGTAGAGGGATAGACTCATGCAATATGAAGAAAACCCCATCTTGTTATCCTCGATGGCAACAATACAATACCTGCCTTGCTGCCCCTATTGTCACTGGGAAAGGACACCGCAAGATTGAACCCAAAGCTAAGCACTTCTCCCATTGCAAGAAAGATCAATCTAGTAGGCCAAACCAAACTGATAATTCGAAGAGACTTGCAAAGATAACCAATCATACATAAAAGAATTCAGAGAAGATTCAAATATTATTCATAGATAGACTTGATCATAAACCCACAATTTATCGGTCTCAACAAACACACCGCGAAAAGAAGATTACATCGAATAGTTCTCCACAAGAGAGGGGGAGAACATTGTATTGATATCCAAAAAGAGAGAATAAGCCATCTAGCTACTAACTATGGACCTGTAGGTCCGAGGTAAACTACTCACACTTCATCGGAGGGGCTATGGTGTTGATGTAGAAGCCCTCCGTGATCGATGCCCCCTCCGGCGGAGCTCCGAAACAGGCCCCAAGATGGGATCTCGTGGATACAGAAAGTTGCGGCGGTGGAATTAGGTTTTTGGCTCCGTCTCTGATCGTTTGAGGGTATGTAGGTATATATAGGAGGAAGGAGTACGTCGGTGGAGCAACAGGGGACCCACGAGGGTGGAGGGCGTGCCTAGGGGGTAGGCGCTTGGCCTCCTCTTTTCTTTCCTGACATAGGGTCCAAGTCTCCCTGGTCTTTTTCGTTGAGAAAATCACGTTCCCGAAGGTTTCATTCTGTTTAGACGCCGTTTGATATTCCTTTTCTTAGAAACCCTAAAACAGGCAAAAAAACAGCAATTCTGGGCTGGGCCTCTGGTTAATAGGTTAGTCCCAAAAATAATATCAAAGTGGATAATAAAGCCCAATAATGTCCAAAATAGTAGATAATATAGCATGGAGCAATCAAAATTATAGATACGTTGGAGACGTATCTTGGGCGATAATAGTCATACTGCTTACCAGCACTGTCATACTTTGATTCGGCGGTATTGTTGGATGAAGCGGCCCAAACCAACATTACATGACCGCGTTCATGAGACTGGTTCTACCGACGTGCTTCGCACACAGGTGGCTAGTGGGTGTCTGTTTCTCCAGCTTTAGTTGAATCGAGTGTGACTACGCTCGGTCCTTGTTGAAGGTTAAAACAACACACTTGATGAAAAATCGTTGTGGTTTTTGATGCGTAGGTAAGAATGGTTCTTGCTAAACCCATAGCAGCCACGTAAAACTTGCAACAACAAAGTAGAGGATGTCTAACTTGTTTTTGCAGGGAATGTTGTGATGTGATATGGTCAAGACGTGATTATATAAATTGTTGTATGAGATTATCATGTTTTTAACAAAGTTATCGGCAACTGGCAGGAGCCATACGGTTGTCGCTTTATTGTATGAAATGCAATCGCCATGTAATTGCTTTACTTTATCACTAAGCGGTAGCGATAGTCGTGGAAGCAATAGTTGGCGAGACGACAACGATGCTATAATGGAGATCAAGGTGTCAAGCCGGTGACGATGGTGATCACAGTGATGCTTTGGAGATGGAGATCAAAGGCACAAGATGATGATGTCCATATCATATCACTTATATTGATTGCATGTGTTGTTTATCTTTTATGCATCTTATTTTGCTTAGTACAGCGGTAGCATTATAAGATAATCTCTCAGTAAATTTCAAGGTATAAGTGTTCTCCTGAGTATGCACCGTTGCTATAGTTCGTCGTGCCGAGACACCACGTGATGATCGGGTGTGATAAGCTCTACGTTCACATACAACGGGTGCAAGCCAGTTTTGCACCAGCAGAATACTCGGGTTAAACTTTATGAGCCTAGCATATGCAGATATGGCCTCGAAACACTAACCGAAAGGTCGAGCGTGAATCATATAGTAGATATGATCAACATAGTGATGTTCATCATTGAAAACTTTTCCATCTCACAAGATGATAGGGCATGGTTTAGTTGATATGGATCACGTGATCATTTAGATGACTAGAGGGATGTCTATCTAAGTGGGAGTTCTTAAGTAATATGATTAATTGAGATTTAATTTATCATGAACTTAGTACCTGATAGTATTTTGCATGTCTATGTTGTTGTAGATAAATGGCTCGTGCTGTTGTTCCGTTGAATTTTAATGTGTTCCTAGAGAAAGCTAAGTTGAAAGATGATGATAGCAACTACATGGACTGGGTCCGTAACTTGAGGATTATCCTCATTGCTGCATAGAAGAATTACATTCTGGAAGCACCGCTAGGTGCAAAGCCCGCTGCAGGAGCAACACCAGATGTTATGAACGTCTGGCAGAGCAAAGCTGATGACTACTCAATAGTTTAGTGTGCCATGTTTTACGGCTTAGAATCGGGACTTCAACGACGTTTTGAACGTCATGGAGCATATGAGATGTTCCAGGAGTTGAAGTTAATATTTCAAGAAAATGCCCGAATTGAGAGATATGAAGTCTCCAATAAATTCTATAGCTGCAAAATGGAGGAGAATAGTTCTGCCAGTGAACATATACTCAGAATTTCTGGGTACCAAAACCACTTGACTCAACTAGGAGTTAATCTTCCTGATGATAGTGTTATTGACATAGTTCTTCAATCACTGCCACCAAGCTACAAAAGCTTCATGATGAACTATAATATGTAAGGGATGGATAAGACAATTCCCGAGCTCTTCGCAATACTAAAGGCTGCGGAGGAAGAAATCAAGAAGGAGCATCAAGTTTTGATGGTTAACAAGACCACTAGTTTCAAGAAAAGGGGCAAAGGGGAGAAGGGGAACTTCAAGAAGAACAACAAACAAGTTGCTGCTCAAGTGAAGAAGCCCAAGTCTGGACCTAAGCCTGAGACAGAGTACATCTACTGCAAAGGGACTGGTCACTAGAAGCGGAACTGCCCCAAGTATTTGGCGGATAAGAAGGATGGCAAAGTGAAAGGTATATTTGATCTAGGAATTTTTCATTTTTCTATCAGTGCAGACTCATAGGATTGTTCAATTTTTTTTTGAATGTGCATGCGGGAATAGCCCAATATTTTCACATAGAGCAGTGAAGTGGGTGCTCTATCATTCCTATTTTCTTTGCTATGGAATGACCTTACATCTCTAAGCAATGCGCCTATTTTACTGCAGGCAACATGGGACATTTCTTAATGATATACTATAGAGAACCACGCCACCAAAGGTTTAATCCTTTGCCATGAGGCTAGACAAACCGGGCGCCATCAACTCATTGACCATGTTTGTTTCTATTTGTACTCATATTTTTGATATTTTTGTACTCTTTCACTGTTATCCTACGAGGAGTAGTTTATGTAGTGTGTCATTGTCGTATTTTATCTTCCAATTTTATATTCATTTATAATGAGAATAAATGTAGAAAGCACAAGCGGGCTGATTCTTGCCCCGCTGTGCTAGGTGATGAATCTGTCTTTCTTCCCCATGTCATGATGTCGTGTGATCCAACATTTTTGTAGGAAATATTAATTAATCTACCATTTTATGATATACTAGATACGAGATTTTTTATTCTTTACTATGAGATTTCGACCCTAAGATGTACCATTATAGATACAGAAGGTCTCCTGGTTCCATGGTGTGCCTTAATCTTTGGTGAGCATACTAAAAGTTGAGAAACTCTCATGGTCAGACAAATGGAATAATAACCAACTAGCCAATTCATAGAGCTTCATTCATTATCATCTTTGATAAAAATTAGTGCTACAAAACTTGCATGACTGAGGATTGTCAACAATTTATTTAGATATAGATCAATGGACTTATGTACAGAACACATGCTCTGTTTCCCCACTGAAAGACTACAAAACAACTGATAGGCATATCTCAAGTTCCTCCCCATTTCAATTGGCATTGGAAATATTTTGACACCTTAGGTGTTCAGATGCAAGGTATATTTTGGCATCTCCTTGAACGCACAGTCAACACTTGAAATCTGCTCCATTGTAAAGACTTCTTCGTTCCAGATTACAATTGTGCCTTATGTCATGACCAGATCATGTTATGGAATATGGTAGATTTACCTTGCAATGTTGGAACTTCCTTTGGCTTGCATGAAGAAGAGGCATCTTAATAATGAGAGAGATGGAGATTGTTAAAGGAGAGATCAATAAACTATTTTCCATGGAAAATGCCATTTTGGGGCCTGGTGCATTTGGAAACTACCATTGTTGATGGAATCCGGAGGACTGGAAAGTCATTTAATTTGTTGGATAGTTAGTTTTTTCGGTAGAATGTATTATTTCCCCTGAACTCAGAAATTATTGCCATGTGACCAAAAGAGTATGTGAATCGTCAAAATTTTCATTAGTGTTAATTTTAACATATATTCCCGCAACAACGCGCAGGGAATCGTCTAGTATTCATAGTGTTGAAGCCAAAAGATATAAATTTAATAATGATAGTGCAACTTATTTGTGGCACTGCCGTTTAGGTCATATTGGTGTAAAGCGCATGAAGAAACTTCATGCTGATGGGCTTTTGGAATCACTTGATTATGAATCACTTGATGCTTGCGAACCATGCCTCATGAGCAAGATGACTAAGACTCTGTTCTCCGAAACAATGTAACGAGCAATAGACTTACTGGAAATAATACATACTGATGTATGTGGTCCGATGGGTGTTGATGCTCGTGGCGGATATCGTTATTTTTTGACCTTCATGGATGATTTGAGCAGATATGGGTATATCTACTTGATGAAACATAAGTCTGAAACATTTGAAAAGTTCAAAGAATTTCAGAGTGAAGTGGAAAATCATCGTAACAAGAAAATTAAGTTTCTATGATCTGATCGTGGAGGTGAATATTTGAGTTATGAGTTTGGTCTTCATTTGAAACAATGTGGAACAGTTTCGCAACTCACGCCACCTGGAACACCACAGCGTAACGGTGTGTCCGAACGTCGTAACGGCACTTTATTAGATATGGTGTTATCTATGATGTCTCTTACTGATTTACCACTATCATTTTGGGGTTATGCTTTAGAGACGGTTGCATTCACGTTAAATAGGGCACCATCAAAATCCGTTGAGACGACACCATATGAACTGTGGTTTGGCAAGAAACCCAAGTTGTCGTTTCTTAAAGTTTGGGTTGTGATGCTTATGTGAAAAAGCTTCAACCTGATAAGCTCGAACCCAAATCGGAGAAAGGTGTCTTTAAAGGATACCCAAAGGAAACTATTGGGTACACCTTCTATCACAGATCCAAAGGCAAGATATTCGTTGCTAAGAATGGATACTTTCTAGAGAAGGAGTTTCTCTTGAAAGAAGTGAGTGGGAGGAAAGTAGAACTTGATAAGGTAATTGTACCTTCTCCCTTATTGGAAAGTAGTTCATCAAGAAATTAGTTCCAGTGATTCATACACCAATTAGTGAGGAAGCTAATGACGATGATGATCATGAAACTTCTGATCAAGTTACTACCGAACCTCGTAGGTCAACCAGAGTAAGATCCGCACCAGAGTGGTACGGTAATCCTGTTCTGAAAGTCATGTTACTTGACCATGACGAACCTATGAACTATGAGGAAGTGATGATGAGCCCAGATTCCGCAAAATGGCTTGAGGCCATGAAATCTGAGATGGGATCCATGTATGAGAACAAAGTGTGGACTTTGGTTGACTTTCCCGATGATCGGCAAGCCATAGAGAACAAATGGATCTTCAAGAAGAAGACTAACGCTGATGGTAATGTTACTGTCTATAAAGCTCGACTTGTTGCGAAAGGTTTTTAACAAGTTCAAGGAGTTGACTATGATGAGACCTCCTCACCCATAGCGATGCTTAAGTCCGTCCGAATCATGTTAGCAATTGCTGCATTTTATGATTATGAAATTTGGCAAATGGATGTCAAAACTGCATTCCTTAATGGATATCTTAAAGAATAGTTGTATATGATGCAACTGGAAGGTTTTGTCGATCCAAAAGGTGCTAACAAAGTGTGCAAGTTCCAGCGATCCATTTATGGACTGGTGCAAGCATCTCGGAGTTGGAATATACGCTTTGATAGTGTGATCAAAGCATATGGTTTTTTATACAGACTTTTGGAGAAGCCTGTATTTTTACAAGAAAGTGAGTGGGAGATCTGTAGCATTTCTGATATTATATGTGGATGACGTATTGTTGATCGGAAATGATACTGAATTTCTGAATAGCATAAAAGGATACTTGAATAAGAATTTTTGAATGAAAGACCTCGGTGAAGCTGCTTATATATTGGGCATCAAGATCTATAGAGATATATCAAGGCACTTAATTGGACTTTCACAAAGCACATACCTTGATAAAGTTTTGAAGAAGTTCAAAATGGATCAAGCAAAGAAAGAGTTCTTGCCTGTGTTACAAGGTGTGAAGTTGAGTCAGACTCAATGCCCGACCACTTCAGAAGATAGAGAGAAAATTAAAGTCATTCCCTATGCCTCAGCCATAGGTTCTATCATGTATGCACTGTTGTGTACCAGACCTGATGTGTGCCTTGCTATTAGTTTAGCAAGGAGGTACCAAAGTAATCTATGAGTGGATCACTGGACAGCAGTCAAGAACATCCTGAAATACCTGAAAAGGACTAAGGATATGTTTCTCTTTTATGGAGGTGACAAAGAGCTCGTCATAAACGGTTACGTCGATGGAAGCTTTGACACTGATCCGGATGACTCTAAGTCACAAACCGGATACGTATTTTTATTGAATGGTGGAGCTGTCAGTTGGTGCAGTTCTAAGCAAAGCGTCATGGCGGGATCTACGTGTGAAGCGGAATATATAGCTGCTTCGAAAGCAGCAAATGAAGGAGTCAGGATGAAGAAGTTCATATCCGATCTAGGTGTAATACCTAGTGCATTGGGTCCAATGGAAATCTTTTGTGACAGTACTGGTGCAATTGCCTTGGCAAAGGAATCCATATTTCACAAGAGAACCAAGTACATCAAGAGACGCTTCAATTCCATCTGCGATCAAGTCAAGGAGGGAGACATAGAGATTTGCAAGATATATACGAATCTGAATGTTGCAGACCCGTTGACTAAGCCTCTCTCACGAGCAAAACATGATCATCACCAAGACTCCATGGGTGTTAGAATCATTACTGTATAATCTAGATTATTGACTCTAGTGCAAGTGGGAGACTGAAGGAAATATGCCCTAGAGGCAATAATAAAGTTTTTATTTATATTTCCTTGTATCATGATAAATGTTTATTATTCATGCTAGAATTGTATTAACCGGAAACTTAGTGCATGTGTGGATACATAGACAAACAGAGTGTCCCTAGTATGCCTCTACTTGACTAGCTCGTTAATCAAAGATGGTTAAGTTTCCTAGACATAGACATGTATTGTCATTTGATGAACGGGATCACATCATTAGAGAATGATGTGATGGACTAGACCCATCCGTTAGCTTAGCACTATGATCGTTTAGTTTATTGCTATTGCTTTCTTCATGACTTATACGTGTTCCTATGACTATGAGATTATACAACTCCCGAATACCAGAGGAACACTTTGTGTGCTATCAAACGTCACAATGTAACCGGGTGATTGTAAAGATGCTCTACAGGTGTCTCCGATGGTGTTTGTTGAGGTTGCATAGATCGAGATTAGGATTTGTCACTCCGTGTATCGGAGAGGTATCTCTGGGCCCTCTCGGTAATGCACTATGAGCCTAGCAAGCAATGTGACTAATGAGTTAGTCATGGGATGATGCATTACGGAATGAGTAAAGAGACTTGCCAGTAATGAGATTAAACTAGGTATGATGATACCGACGATCGAATTTCGGGCAAGTAACATAATGATGACAAAGGGAACAACATATCTTGTTGTGCGCTTTGGCCGATAAAGATATTTGTAGAATATGTAGGAACCAATATGAGCATCTAGGTTCCTCTATTGGTTATTGACCGGAGATGTGTCTCAGTCTTGTCTACATAGTTCTCGAACCCATAGGGTCCACACGCTTAACGTTCGATGACGATATGTATTCTGAGTTATGTGTTTTGATGTACCGAAGGTTGTTCGGAGTCCCGGATGTGATCACGGACATGACGAGGACTCTCGAAATGGTCGAGACATAAATATTGATATATTGGACCATGTTATTCAGACACCGGAAGTGTTCCGGATAGTTTCGGATAAAACTGGAGTGTCAGAGGGTTACCGGAACCCCTCCCCCCAACCAGGAGGGGTTAGGGGAGAGAGAGGGCCGCAACCAGGAGGTGGCGCCCCCCCAAGGGGAGTCTGAATAGGAGAAGGGGAGGGGGCGCGGCCCCTCTTATCCTCTCCCTCCCCCTCTCCTTCCTTCTTCTCCTAGTTGGACTAGGAAAGGGGGAACCTACTCCTACTAGGAGTAGGATTCCCCTCTTGGGGCGTGCCCTAGGGGCCGGCCGGCCCTCCCCTCCTCTATCCTTTATATACGGGGGAGGGGGCACCCCATAGACACACAAGTTGATCTTTAGCCGTGTGCAGTGCCCCCCTCCATAGTTTTCCACCTCGGTCATATTGTCGTAGTGCTTAGGCGAAGCCCTGCGTCGGTAACTTCATCATTGATACGTCTCCATCGTATCTATATTTTTTTTATTATTCCATGCCAATATTATACAACTTTCATATACTTTTGGCAACTTTTTATGATATTTTTTAGGACTAACATATTGATCCAGTGCCCAGTGCCAGTTCCTGTTTGTTGCATATTTTTTGTTTCATAGAATATCCATATCAAACGGAGTTCAAATGGGATAAAAACTGACGGAGATTTTTTTTGGAATATATGTGACTTCTGGGAAGAAAAATCAATGTGAGACGATGCTCGAGGGGCCCACGAGGCAGGGGGCGCCCCAGGGGGACAGGTACGCCCTTGACCCTCGTGGCCACACCGTAAGGCAGTTGATGCCCTTCTTTCGCCGCAAGAAAGCTAATACCCAGATAGAGATCGTGTTAAAATTTCAGCCCAATCGGAGTTACGGATCTCCGGGAATATAAGAAACGGTGAAAGGGCACAATCTGAGAACGCAGAAACAGAGAGAGACAGAGAGACAGATCCAATCTTGGAGGGGCTCTCGCCCCTCCCATGCCATGGAGGCCAGGGACCAGAGGGGAAACCCTTCTCCCATCTAGGGAGAAGGTCAAGGAAGAAGAATAAGGAGGGGGATCTCTCCCCCTCGCTTCCGATGGCGCCGGAACGCCGCCGGGGGCCATCATCAACACCCCAATCTACACCAACACCTCCGCCATCTTCACCAACATCTCTATTACCTTCCCCCCGCTATCTACAGCGGTCCACTCTCCCGCAACCCGTTGTACCCTCTACTTGAACATGTTGCTTTATGCTTCATATTATTATCCAATGATGTGTTGCCATCCTATGATGCATGAGTAGATTTTCGTTGTCCTATCGGTGGTTGATGAATTGCTATGATTGATTTAATTTGCTTGTGGTTATGTTGTTGTCCTTTGGTGCCCATCATATGAGCGCGCGTGTGGATCACACCATAGGGTTAGTTGTATGTTGATAGGACTATGTATTGGAGCGCAAGAGTGATAGAAACTTCAGCCTAGCATAGAAATTGATGCATACGAGATTGAAGGGGGACCAATATATCTTAATGCTATGGTTGGGTTTTACCTTAATGAACGTTAGTAGTTGCGGATGCTTGCTAATAGTTCCAATCATAAGTGCATAGAATTCCAAGTCAGGGGTGACATGCTAGCAGTGGCCTCTCCCACATAAAACTTGCTATCGGTCTAGTAAAGTAGTCAATTGCTTAGGGACAATTTCGCAACTCCTACCACCACTTTCCAACACTCGCTATACTAACCTTATTGCTTCTTTATCTAAACAGCCCCTAGCTTTTATTTACGTGCTCTTTATTTTCTTGCAAACCTATCCAAAAACACCTACAAAGTACTTCTACTTTCATACCTGTTCTAGGTAAAGCAAACATTAAGCGTGCGTAGAGTTGTATCGGTGGTCAATAGAACTTGAGGGAATATTTGTTCTACCTTTAGCTCCTCGTTGGGTTCGACACTGTTACTTATCGAAAGAGGTACAATTGATCCCCTATACTTGTGGGTTATCAACACCTTTTTGTGGCGCCGTTGCCGGGGAGCTATAGCATGGGGTGAATATTCTCGTGTGTGCTTGTTTGCTTTATCACTAAGTAATTTTTATTTGTTGTTCAAGTTGTTCTCTATCTTTAGTTATGGATATGGAACACGACATACCAAAAAAATTAGGTGTATCTGCTACTCATGGAGATGGGGAACCTCCTACAACCCTCGATGCTGGTTATGTGAAAGAGATTATGTACTACTTTGATAATCCTGAGAAAACCCTATTCAATTATGTTATGGGAGATACGTTGGATCAACGTGAATACTTTAGGGATTATCGCTTGACTCAAAAAGGGAAACTATTATGGGATCAAATTCATATGTTGCATTGGTATGCTCCGGAACTATGCTTGAGATACGACTATACTTGTTGCTCTAGGATGAAGGCTCCACACCTTCCCTTTTCATGCAAATTTAATGATGATAAAACATTGGCTTCTTATGCTAATGGTATATATGATTACTATGATGTGGAACAAATATAAGAATTTGTTGCTTTTATGGGTGCTTATGAAATTGAATCTTTGTTTAAAGAGTGTGAAAATTTTGATGATTCAGTTTGTAGACCTGAAAATTTAGTTATCCTTAAATATTCCTATGAGAATTATGAATTCAATTCCGATATTGATGATTTTATTGAGAAAGTCTCCGCTGTCCTAGAAGAGACTAATATTTTGCAGGAATCTATGGAAGAAGAAATTGATGAAACTGTGAGTTCATTGGATGAAAAAGATGAGGAGGAGAGCGAAGAACAAAAGGAGGAAGAGCGGATTGATCACTCGTGCCCACCTTTATAATGAGAGTAACTCTTTATCCCAACATTGTTTAATTTCCCTTCGTGCTTACCGAAGGATGATTGCTATGATGATTGTTATTATCCCGTTCATTCTCTTGAAATATCCCTTTTTGATGATGCTTGCTATGCTTGTGGCCAAGATGCCAATATGAATTATGCTTATGGAGATGAACTTGCTATAGTTCCTTATGTTAAACATGAAATTGTTGCTATTGCACCCACGCATGATAGTCCTATTATCTTTTTGAATTCTCCCGACTACACTATATCGGAGAAGTTTACCCTTATTAAGGATTATATTGATGGGTTGCGTTTTACTACTACACATGATGCATTTGATAGATATAATATGCATGTGCTTGCTTCTCCTACTTGCAATTATTATGATAGAGGAACTATATCTCCACCTCTCTATGTTTCCAATATGATAAAATTGCAAGAAACTGTTTATACTATGCATTGGCCTTTACTTTGGGTGTATGAATTGTTCTTCTATGACATGCCGATGCATAGGAAGAGAGTTAGACTTCGTCATTACATGATATATGTTACTTTGTGCTCACTACTGAATTACAATTGTTAATTAAAATTGGCTTTGATATACCTTGGGATCCGGGAGGATCCATTACTTGAGCACTATATGCCTAGCTTAGTGGCTTTAAAGAAAGCGCTGCCAGGGAGACGACCCGGAAGTTTTATAGAGTCATTTATTTCTGGTGTGTGCTTTTATAAAGTTTAAAAACAAAAAAATAAAGAGGGGAACCCAAAACTTTTTCAAAAAGGAAAGTGAAAGTAAGAGAGACAAGCATTGTTGAAGTGGGGGAGCTCCTTGAACTTTGTTCATGCTCACGGAAACTTTGTGAATCTTAATTACAGAAACTTTTCAATAAAAAAGATTATTCCCTTATACAATTCCATTGTATTATAAAAATAATGTGCCAAGGTTTGCCTTTAGGATGTTTTAGATTACTTGTTGGTTTGTACGGTGCAGGACGGAAACTTTGGCTGTAGTTCGCGATTTTGCATTTTTTACTGGAACGTCAAATTGTTCTGAAACGTTTTGCATTGTCTTTCTATACAAATTTTTTATTTTTCCTAATTTTGTTAGAATTTTTGGAGTACCATAGATATGGTGAATGTTCATATTATTACAGACTATTCTGTTTTAGACAGATTCTGTTTTTGATGCATAGTTTGCTTGTTTTGATGAAACTATCGATTTATATCAGTGGATTAAGCCATGGAAAAGTTATATTACAGTATCTACAATGCAAAAACAAAATATGAATTGGTTTGCAATAGTACTTAGAGTAGTGATTTGCTTTATTATACTAACGGTCTTACCGAGTTTTCTGTTGAGTTTTGTGTGGATGAAGTGTTTGAAGATCAAGGAGGTCTCGATGTGAGTAGAAGGAGGAGAGGCAAGAGCTCAAGCTTGGGGATGCCCAAGGCACTCCAAGTAAATATTCAAGGAGACTCAAGCGTCTAAGCTTGGGGATGCCCCAGAAGGCATCCCATCTTTCTTCAACAAGTATCAGTATGTTTTTGGATTCGTTTCGTTCATGCGATATGTGCAAATCTTGGAGCGTCTTTTGCATTTAGTTTTAATTTTTATTTCATGAACCATGCGGGTATGAGATGGTCCTTGGTTGATTTATATAATGCTATTTTCACTTCACTTAAATCTTTTGAGTATTGCTTTATAGAATGCTTCATGTGCTTCGCTTATATCATTTGAAGTTTGGATTGCTTGTTCTCTTCACATAGAAAACCGCCATTTGTAGAATGCTCTTTTGCTTCACTTATATTTGTTAGAGCGTGGGAATATCTTCTGTACAAATAATTAAGCTCTCTTTCTTCACTTATATCTATTTAGAGAGATGACAGGAACTGGTCATTCACATGGTTAGTCATAAAATCCTACATAAAACTTGTAGATCACTGAATATGATATGTTTGATTCCTTGCAATAGTTTTGCGATATAAAGATGGAGATATTAGAGTCATGCTAGTGGGTAGTTGTGGATTGTAGAAATACTTGTTTTCAAGTTTGTGATTCCTGTAGCATGCACGTATGGTGAACCGTTATGTTGTGAACTCGGAGCATGATTTATTTATTGATTGTCTTCCTTATGAGTGGCAGTTAGGGACGAGCGATGGTCTTTTCCTACCAATCTATCCCCCTAGGAGCATGCGCGTAGTACTTTGTTTCGATGACTAATAGATTTTTGCAATAAGTATGTGAGTTCTTTATGACTAATGTTGAGTCCATGGATTATACGCACTCTCACCCTTCCATCATTGCTAGCCTCTTCGCTACTGTGCATTGCCCTTTCTCACCTCGAGACTTGGTGCAAACTTCGCCGGTGCATCCAAACCCCGTGATACGATACGCCCTATCACACATAAACCTACTTATATCTTCCTCAAAATAGCCACCATACCTACCTATCATGGCATTTCCATAGCCATTATGAGATATATTGCCATGCAACTTCCATCATCATCATATACATGACTTGAGCATTTATTGTCATATTGCTTTGCATGATCGTAAGATAGATAGCATGATGTTTTCATGGCTTGGCCATTTTTGATGTCATTGCTATGCTAGATCATTGCACATCCCGGTACACCGCCGGAGGCATTCATATAGAGTCATATCTTTGTTCTAGTATCGAGTTGTAATATTGAGTTGTAAGTAAATATAAGTGTGATGATCATCATTATTAGAGCATTGTCCCATGTCAGGAAAGGATGATGGAAGCTATGATTCCCTCACAAGTTGGGATGAGTCTTTGGGCTTTACAAAAAAAAATAGGCCAAAGAAGCCCACAAAAAAGGAGGCCGAAGAAGCCCACCAAAAAAACAAAAAAAGAGAAAAAAATAATAAAAATGAGAGAAGAGAGAGAAGGGACAATGTTACTATCCTTTTACCACACTTGTGCTTCAGAGTAGCACCATGTTCTTCATATAGAGAGTCTCTTGAGTTATCACTTTCATATACTAGTGGCAATTTTCATTATAGAACTTGGCTTGTATATTCCGATGATGGGCTTCCTCAAATGCCCGAGGTCTTCATGAGCAAGCAAGTTGGATGCACACCCACTTAGTTTCCAGTTTGAGCTTTCATACACTTATAGCTCTTAGTGCATCCGTTGCATGGCAATCCCTACTCCTCACATTGACATCAATTGATGGGCATCTCCATAGCCCGTTGATTAGCCACGTCGATGTGAGACTTTCTGCTTTTTCTCTTCTCCACACAACCTCCACCATCATATTCTATTCCACTCATAGTGTTATGTCCATGGCTCACGCTCATGTATTGCGTGAAAGTTGAAAAGGTTTGGGAACGTCAAAAGTATGAAACAATTGCTTGGCTTGTCATCGGGGTTGTGCATGATTCGTATATTTTGTGTGGTGAAGATGGAGTATAGCCAGAACATATGATTTTGCAGGGATAACTTTCTTCGGCCATGTTATTTTGAAAAGACACGATTGCTTTATTAGTATGCTTGAAGTATTACTGTCTTAATGTCAAATGATAAAATATTGCTTTGAATCACTCATGTCTTAATATTCATGCCATGATTTGATACATGATCAAGATTATACTGGGTAGCATTCCACATCAAAAATTATCTTTTTTATCATTTACCTACTCGAGGACGAGCAGGAATTAAGCTTGGGGATGCTGATACATCTCCGTCGTATCTATAATTTTTGATTGTTCCATGCCAATATTATACAAATTTCATATACTTTTGGCAACTTTTTATACTATTTTTTGGGACTAACATATTGATCCAGTGCCCAGTGTCAGTTCATGTTTGTTGCATATTTTTTGTTTCGCAGAATATCCATATCAAACGGAGTCCAAACGGGATAAAAACTGACGGAGATTTTTTTGGAATATGTGTATTTTTGGAAGAAAAATCAACGCGAGACGATGCTCGAGGGGCCCACGAGGCAGGGGGCGCCCCAGGGTGACAGGCGCGCCCCTGACCCTCGTGGCCACCCCGTAAGGCGGTTGATGCCTTTCTTTCGCCGCAGGAAAGCTAATATCCGGATAGAGAACATGTTAAAATTTCAGCCCAATCGGAGTTACGGATCTCTTGGAATATAAGAAACGGTGAAAGGGCAGAATCTGAGAATGCAGAAACAGAGAGAGACAGAGAGACAGATCCAATCTCAAAGGGGCTCTCGCCCCTCCCATGCCATGGAGGCCATGGACCAGAGGTGAAACCCTTCTCCCATCTAGGGAGAAGGTCAAGGAAGAAGAAGGAGGAGGAGGGGGCTCTCTCCCCCTCGCTTCCGGTGGCGACGGAACACCGTCGGGGGACATCATCATCACCACAATCTACACCAACACCTCCGCCATCTTCACCAACATCTCCATCACCTTCCCCCCTCTATCTATAGCGGTCCACTCTCCCGCAACCCATTGTACCCTCTACTTGAACATGGTGCTTTATGCTTCATATTATTATCCAATGATGTGTTGCCATCCTATGATGCCTGAGTACATTTTCGTTGTCCTATCGGTGGTTGATGAATCGCTATGATTGATTTAATTTGCTTGTGGTTATGTTGCTGTCCTTTGGTGCCCATCATATGAGCGCGCGCGTGGATCACACCATAGGGTTAGTTGTATGTTGATAGGACTATGTATTGGAGGGCAAGAGTGACAGAAACTTCAGCCTAGCATAGAAATTGATGCATACAGGATTGAAGGGGGACCAATATATCTTAATGCTATGGTTGGGTTTTACCTTAATGAACGTTAGTAGTTGCGGATGCTTGCTAATAGTTCCAATCATAAGTGCATAGAATTCCAAGTTAGGGATAACATGCTAGCAGTGGCCTCTCCCACATAAAACTTGCTATCGGTCTAGTAAAGTAGTCAATTGCTTAGGGACAATTTCGCAACTCCTACCACCACTTTTCCACACTCGCCATACTAACCTTATTGCTTCTTTATCTAAACATCCCCTAGCGTTTATTTACGTTCTCTTTATTTTCTTGCAAACCTATCCAAAAACACCTACAAAGTACTTCTACTTTCATACTTGTTCTAGGTAAAGCAAACGTTAAGCGTGCGTAGAGTTGTATCGGTGGTCAATAGAACTTGAGGGAATATTTGTTCTACCTTTAGCTCCTCGTTGGGTTCGACACTCTTACTTATCGAAAGAGGCTACAATTGATCCCCTATACTTGTGGGTTAACAACACCTTTTTCTGGCGCCGTTGCCGGGGAGCCATAGCATGGGGTGAATATTCTCATGTGTGCTTGTTTGCTTTATCACTAAGTAATTTTTATTTGTTGTTCAAGTTGTTCTCTATCATTAGTTATGGATATGGAACACGAAATACCAAAAAAAATTAGGCCTGCTACTCATGGAGATGGGGAACCTCCTAAAACCCTCGATGCTGGTTATGTGAAAGAGATTATGTACTACTTTGATAATCCTGAGAAAACCCTATTCAATTATGTTATGGGAGATACGTTGGATCAACGTGAATACTTTAGGGATTATCGCTTGACTCAAAAAGGGAAACTATTATGGGATCAAATTCATATGTTGCATTGGTATGCTCGGGAACTATGCTTGAGATACGACTATACTTGTTGCTCTAGGATGAAGGCTCCACACCTTCCCTTTTCATGCAAATTTAATGATGATAAAACCTTGGTTTCTTATGCTAATGGTATATATGATTACTATGATGTGGAACAAATATAAGAATTTGTTGCTTTTATGGGTGCTTATGAAATTGAATCTTTGTTTAAAGAGTGTGAAAATTTTGATGATTCAGTTTGTAGACCTGAAAATTTAGTTATCCTTAAATATTCCTATGAGAATTATGAATTCAATTCCGATATTGATGATTTTATTGAGAAAGTCTCCGCTGTCCTAGAAGAGACTAATATTTTGTAGGAATCTATGGAAGAAGAAATTGATGAAACTGTGAGCTCATTGGATGAAAAAGATGAGGAGGAGAGCGAAGAACAAAAGGAGGAAGAGTGGATTGATCACCCGTGCCCACCTTTCTAATGAGAGTAACTCTTTATCCCATACATTGTTTAATTTCCCTTCGTGCTTACCGAAGGATGATTGCTATGATGACTGTTATTATCCCGTTGATTCTCTTGAAACATCCCTTTTTGATGATGCTTGCTATGCTTGTGGCCAAGATGCCAATATGAATTATGCTTATGGAGATGAACTTGCTATAGTTCCTTATGTTAAACATGAAATTGTTGCTATTGCACCCACGCATGATAGTCCTATTATCTTTTTGAATTCTCCCGACTACACTATATCGGAGAAGTTTACCCTTATTAAGGATTATATTGATGGGTTGCGTTTTACTACTACACATGATGCATTTGATAGATATAATATGCATGTGCTTGCTGCTCCTGCTTGCAATTATTATGAGAGAGGAACTATGTCTCCACCTCTCTATGTTTCCAATATGATAAAATTGCAAGAAACTGTTTATACTATGCATTGGCCTTTACTTTGTGTGTATGAATTGTTCTTCTATGACATGCCGATGCATAGGAAGAGAGTTAGACTTCGTCATTACATGATATATGTTACTTTGTGCTCACTACTGAATTATAAATCATTGTTAATTAAAATTGGCTTTGATATACCTTGGGATCCGGGAGGATCCATTACTTGAGCACTATATGCCTAGCTTAGTGGCTTTAAAGAAAGCGCTGCCAGGGAGACGACCCGGAAGTTTTATAGAGTCATTTATTTCTGGTGTGTGCTTTTATAAAGTTTAAAAACAAAAAAATAAAGAGGGGAACCCAAAACTTTTTCAAAAAGGAAAGTGAAAGTGAGAGAGACAAGCATTGTTGAAGTGGGGGAGCTCCTTGAACTTTGTTCATGCTCACGGAAACTTTGTGAATCTTGATTACAGAAACTTTTCAATAAAAAATAATTATTCCCTTGTACAATTCCATTGTATTATAAAAAATAATGTGCCAAGGTTTGCCTTTAGGATGTTTTAGATTACTTGTTGGTTTGTACGGTGCAGGACGGAAACTTTGGCTGTAGTTCGCGATTTTAAATTTTTTACTGGAACGTCAAATTATTCTAAAACGTTTTGCAGTGTCTTTCTATACAAATTTTTTATTTTTCTTAATTTTGGTAGAATTTTTGGAGTACCAGAGATATGGTGAATGCTCAGATTATTACAGACAATTCTGTTTTAGACAGATTCTGTTTTTGATGCATAGTTTGCTTGTTTTGATGAAACTGTCGATTTATATCAGTGGATTAAGCCATGGAAAAGTTATATTACAGTAGCTACAATGCAAAAACAAAATATGAATTGGTTTGCAACAGTACTTTGAGTAGTGATTTTCTTTATTATACTAACGGTCTTACCAAGTTTTCTGTTGAGTTTTGTGTGGATGAAGTGTTTGAAGATCAAGGAGGTCTCGATGTGAGTAGAAGGAGGAGAGGCAAGAGCACAAGCTTGGGGATTACCAAGGCACCCCAAGTAAATATTCAAGGAGACTCGAGCGTCTGAGCTTGGGGATGCCCCGAAAGGCATCCCATCTTTCTTCAACAAGTATCGCTATGTTTTCGGATTCGTTTCATTCATGCGATATGTGCAAATCTTGGAGCGTCTGTTGCATTTAGTTTTCTTTTTTATTTTATGAACCATGCGGGTATGAGATGGTCCTCGGTTGATTTATATAATGCTCTTTGCACTTCACTTAAATCTTTTGAGTATTGCTTTATAGAATGCTTCATGTGCTTCGCTTATATCATTTGAAGTTTGGATTGCGTGTTTCTCTTCACATAGAAAACCGTCATTTGTAGAATGCTCTTTTGCTTCACTTATATTTGTTAGAGCGTGGGAATATTTTTTGTAGAAAGAATTAAGCTCTCTTGCTTCACTTATATCTATTTAGAGAGATGACATGAACTGGTCATTCACATGGTTAGTCATAAAATCCTACATAAAACTTGTAGATCACTGAATATGATATGTTTGATTCCTTGCAATAGTTTTGCGATATAAAGATGGTGATATTAGAGTCATGCTAGTGGGAATTTGTGGATTGTAGAAATACTTGTGTTGAAGTTTGTGATTCCGGTAGCATGCACGTATGGTGAACCGTTATGTGGTGAAGTCGGAGCATGATTTATTTATTGATTGTCTTCCTTATGAGTGGCGGTTGGGGACGAGCGATGGTCTTTTCCTACCAATCTATCCCCCTAGGAGCATGCGCGTAGTACTTTTTTCGATGAGTAATAGATATTTGCAATAATTATGTGAGATCTTTATGACTAATATTGAGTCCATCGATTATACACACTCTCACCCTTCCATCATTGCTAGCCTCTTTGGTACTATGCATTGCCCTTTCTCACCTCGAGAGTTGGTGCAAACTTTGCCGGTGCATCCAAACCTCGTGATACGATATGCCCTATCACACATAAACCTAGTTATATCTTCCTCAATATAGCCACCATACCTACCTATCATGACATTTCCATAGCCATTCTGAGATATATTGCCATGCAACTTCCATCATCATCATATACATGACTTGAGAATTTATTGTCATATTTGTTTGCATGATCTTAAGATAGCTAGCATGATGTTTTCATGGCTTGGCCGTTTTTTGAAGTCATTGCTATGCTAGATCATTACACATCTCGGTACACCGCCGGAGGCATTCATATAGAGTCATATCTTTGTTCTAGTATCGAGTTGTAATATTGACCTGTAAGTAAATAAAAGTGTGATGATCATAATTATTAGAGCATTGTCCCATGTGAGGAAAGGATGATGGAAGCTATGATTCCCTCACAAGTTGGGAAGATTCTCCGGGCTTTACAAAAAAATAAAAGAGGCCAAAGAAGCCCACAAAAAAAGGAGGCCGAAGAGGCCCACCAAAAAAACAAAAAAATAAAAAAAATAAAAAATGAGAGAAAAGAGAGAAGGGACAATGTTACTATCCTTTTACCACACTTGTGCTTCAGAGTAGCACCATGTTCTTCATATAGAGAGTCTCTTGAGTTATCACTTTCATATACTAGTGGGAATTTTCATTATAGAACTTGGCTTGTATATTCCGATGATGGGCTTCCTCAAATGCCCGAGGTCTTCATGAGCAAGCAAGTTGGATGCACACCCACTTAGTTTCCAGTTTGAGCTTTCATACACTGATAGCTCTTAGTGCATCCGTTCCATGGCAATCCCTACTCCTCACATTGACATCAATTGATGGGCATCTCCATAGCCCGTTGATTAGCCGCGTTGATGTGAGACTTTCTCCTTTTTGTCTTCTCCACACAACCTCCACCATCATATTCTATTCCACTCATAGTGCTATGTCCATGGCTCACACTCATGTATTGCGTGAAAGTTGAAAAGGTTTGAGAACGTCAAAAGTATGAAACAATTGCTTGGCTTGTCATCGGGGTTGTGCATGATTTGAATATTTTGGGTGGTGAAGATGGAGTATAGACAGACCATATGATTTTGTAGGGATAACTTTCTTCGGCCATATTATTTTGAAAAGACATGATTGCTTTATTAGTATGCTTGAAGTATTACTGTCTTAATGTCAATTGATAGAATATTTCTTTGAATCACTCGTGTATTAATATTCATGCCATGATTTGATACATGATCAAGATTATGCTAGGTAGCATTCCACATCAAAAATTATCTTTTTTAGCATTTACCTACTCGAGGACTAGCAGGAATTAAGCTTGGGGATGCTGATACATCTCCGTTGTATCTATTATTTTTTATTGTTCCAGGCCAATATTATACAACTTTCATATACTTTTGGCAACTTTTTATACTATTTTTTGGGACTAACATATTGATCCAGTGCCCAGTGCCAGTTCCTGTTTGTTGCATATTTTTTGTTTCGCAGAATATCCATATCAAACGGAGTCCAAACGGGATAAAAACTAACGGAGATTTTTTTTGGAATATATGTATTTTTTCCGAAGAAAAATCAACGCGAGACGATGCTCGAGGGGCCCACGAGGCAGGGGGCGTGCCCCTGACCCTCATGGCCACCCCGTAAGGTAGTTGGTGCCCTTCTTTTGCTGCAAGAACGCTAATATCCGGATAGAGATCATATTAAAATTTCAGCCCAATCAGAGTTACAGATCTCCAGAAATATAAGAAACGGTGAAAGTGCAGAATCTGAGAACGCAGAAACAGAGAGAGACAGAGAGACAGATCCAATCTTGAAGGGGCTCTCGCCCCTCCAATGCCATGGAGGACATGGACCAGAGGGGAAACCCTTCTCCCATCTAGGGAGAAGGTCAAGGAAGAAGAATAAGGAGGGGGCTCTCTCCCCCTCGCTTCCGGTGGCGCCGGAACGCCGTCGGGGGCCATCATCATCACCGCAATCTACACCAACACCTCCGCCATCTTCACCAATATCTCCATCACCTTCCCCCTCTATCTACAGCGGTCCACTCTCGTGCAACCCGTTGTACCCTCTACTTGAACATGGTGCTTTATGCTTCATATTATTATCCAATGATGTGTTGCCATCCTATGATGCCTGAGTAGATTTTCGTTGTCCTATCGGTGGTTGATGAATCACTATGATTGATTTAATTTGCTTGTGTTTATGTTGCTGTCCTTTGGTGCCCATCATATGAGCGTGCGCGTGGATCACTCCATAGGGTTAGTTGTATGTTGATAGGACTATGTATTGGAGGGCAAGAGTGATAGAAACTTCATCCTAGCATAGAAATTGATGCATACGGGATTGAAGAGGGACCAATATATCTTAATGCTATGGTTCGGTTTTACCTTAATGAACGTTAGTAGTTGCGGATGCTTGCTAATAGTTCCAATCATAAGTGCATAGAATTCCAAGTCAGGGATGACATGCTAGAAGTGGCCTCTCCCACATAAAACTTGCTATCGGTCTAGTAAAGTAGTCAATTGCTTAGGGACAATTTCGCAACTCCTACCACCACTTTTCCACACTCGCCATACTAACCTTATTGCTTCTTTATCTAGACAGCCCCTATCTTTTATTTACGTGCTCTTTATTTTCTTGCAAACCTATCCAAAAACACCTACAAAGTACTTCTAGTTTCGTACTTGTTCTAGGTAAAGCAAACGTTAAGCGTGCGTAGAGTTGTATCGGTGGTCGATAGAACTTGAGGGAATATTTGTTCTACCTTTAGCTCCTCATTGGGTTCGACACTCTTACTTATCAAAAGAGGCTATAATTGATCCCCTATACTTTTGGGTTATTAATCATTACCTTCAACACACCATCGTACTGACGCAACCCTCGGCCTCAGCTGGATCAAGAGTACGAGGAATGTCACCGAGCTGAAGTGTGCAGATCGCGGAGGTGCCGTGCGTTTGGTACTTAATCGGTTGGATCGCGAAGACGTTCGACTACATCAACTGCGTTACTAAATGCTTCCGCTTTCAGTCTACAAGGGTACGTAGACACACTCTCCCCTCTGGTTGCTATGCATCTCCTAGATAGGTCTTGCGTGATTGCAGGAAAATTTTTGAAATACCGCGTTCCCCAACACAAAGCTCTAGGTTCACATTGTCCATGCGAGATGCGACTAAGCTGACCCCAACTTAAAAGGGTAGTGGGGCCTAGGGTTACATGTTTCAAGCTAGTTAGTAGGATTCCTCCGGACGCCGGTTGCCTTCTTGTAACCAAGTCTTCCGGGCCCATCACGTCATAGGGTCATGGGCTAGATTGATTGGCCATAACCTACCTAGGCTGGCCTAGGTCGGCCTAGTCAGGGTGGTTTCTGGCAAGGTGAGGTAGTGATACGTCTCCAACGTATCTATAAATTTTGATTATTCTATGTTGTTATATTATCATTCTTGGATGTTTTATAATCATTTTATATCATTTTTTGGTACTAACCTATTGACATAGTGCCAAGTGCCAGTTGTTGTTTTTTGCATGTTTTTTTACATCGCAGGTAATCAATATCAAATGGATTCCAAACACAGCGAAACTTTTTGTGGAGTTTTTTTGGACTAGAAGATATCCAATGGGCCGGAGAAGCGCCTGGGGGGTGCTCCGAGGGGAGCACAACCCACCAGGGCGCGCATGGAGGCCCAGGCGCGCCCTGGTGGGTTGTGCCCACCTCGGGTGCCCCGGACCGCCTCTTTACTCTATAAATACTCCAATATTCCAGAAACCCTAGGGGAGTCAACGAAAATCAATTCCAGCTGCCGCAAGTTCTAGAACCACCAGATCAAATCTTGACACCATCACGGAGGGGTTCATCATGTCCATTGGTGCCTCTCCGATGATGCGTGAGTAGTCCTTTGTAGACCTTCGGGTCCGTAGTTAGTAGCTAGATGGCTTCCTCTCTCTCTAGTTTGATTCTCAATACAATGGTCTCTTGGAGATCCATATGATATAATTTTTTTGCGGTGTGTTTGTTGGGATCCGATGAACTTTGAGTTTATGATCAGATCTATCTCTTTTTATCCATGAAAGTTATTTGAGTCTTCTTTGATCTCTTATATGCATGATTGCTTATAACCTCGTATTTCTTCTCCGATATTTGGGTTTTGTTTGGCCAACTTGATCTATTTATCTTGCAATGGGAAAATGTGCTTTGTAATGGGTTCGATCTTACGGTGCTTGATCCCAATGACAGAAGGGGAACCGACACGTATGTATCGTTGCTATTAAGGATAACAAGATGGAGTCTATTTCTACATAAATAGATCTTGTCTACATCATGTCATCGTTCTTATTGCATTACTCCGTTTCTCCCTGAGCTTAATACACTAGATGCATGTTGGATAGCGGTTGATGTGTGGAGTAATAGTAGTAGATGCAGGCAGGAGTCGGTCTACTAATCTTGGACGTGATGCCTATATAATGATCATTGCTTGGATATCGTCATGATTATTTGAAGTTCTATCAATTGCCCAACAGTAACTCGTTCATCCACCGTTTGCTATTTTTCTCGAGAGAAGCCATTAGTGAAAACTACGGCCCCTCGTCTCTTCTTTAATATATTTGCCTTTGCGATCTATTTCCCTTTAATTTTATTTTCAGATCTATTAAACAAAAAATACAAAAATACCTTGCTGCAATCTATTTTATCCGAGATCTATTTATCCCATCTATCATATTTTTATCACGTCTATTTGCCATTTTTTGGCGCCGTTACCCGAAAGGGATTGCCAATCCTTTTAACACGTCGGGTTGCGAGTATTTGTTATTTGTGTGCAGATGTTGTTTACGTAGTGTTGCTTGGTTCTACTACTGGTTCGATAACCTTGGTCTCATCACTAAGGCAAATACCTACCGTCCTTATGTTGCATCATCCCTTCCTTTTTGAGGAAATACCAGGTAGCCATGGGCCATAACACCGAAATTCCCTATTGGGCGCACATTGTGTCAAAGTGTCGACCTTTCGCACAGAGACCTGGGTGTTCCAGCGATGACTTGGGGCCGGCCCATTAAAGTGTTGCGACGCCTTCGGTTTTGGGAACCTTCTAGAGTTTCCCAGACGATTTTTCTGGTTTTGGGAACCTTCTAGAAGGTTCTCTGAGCCGGTTTTTCAGCCTCTTATTTATTTATTTTTTTTCTTTTTCTTTTTTCTGTTTATTTTTTCTTTCTTCTTTCTTTTGTTTTCCTTTTCCTGTTTTTTTTTGTTTTTTTCATTTCTTCCCATTTTTTTATTCAAGTTGGTATTTGTTTTTTAATTCAATTTTTATAGATTTTGAAAAATTATCCACTTTCTAAATATGCTCAAAAATTCAAAAAATGTACGGGACTTTCAAAAAATGTTCATATATTTCAAAATTTGTTCACAAATTAAGAAAATGTTCATATTTCAACAAAACTTCTGGAATTGCAAAAATGTTTGCCGTTGCAAAATTTGGTCTGAAATTTCAAATATGTTTGCATTTGAAAACTTGTTCAGGAATTTTAAAAAATGTACGTGGTTTCAATTTTTTGTTAGATGTTTCATGAAGTTCCATTTTCAAGTTTTTGTTCACAAATTCAAGAAATGTAGAGGACTTTCGAAAATTGTTCATGTATTTGAAAATTTGTTCACAAATTTATAAAATGTTCATATTTCAAAGAAACTTCTGGAATTGCAAAAAATGTTCACAGTTAAAAACTTTGGTCTGAAATTTTAAAAATTTGCACTTTTGAAAACTTGTTTAGGAATTTTGAAAAATGTTCGTTGTATTAATTTTTTGTTTGATATTTCATGAAGTTCCATTTTCAACTTTTTGTTACAAAATTCAAAAAATGTTCAAGATTTCCATTTTGGTAATTTCATGAAATATTCCATTTTTCAGATCTTTGTTAAAAAATTAAACAAAAAATGGCGGTTTAAAATTCTGTTCAGAATATCATAATTTGTTCGTTACTTCAAAGAATGGTTCATGTTTTCAAAAAAAAGTCTGCGGTTTCAAATTTTTTGTTCGCATAAGAAAAAAATGTTCCCGTCTATGAAAATTTGTTTAGAAATTCAAAAAATGTTCGCACTTTTTCAAAATATACACCTTCAAAAAGATGTGCACTTTTTAGAAGATCCGGTTGTACGGCTCTGCTGAGTTATTTGAAATGCGCGCTGCTCTTCAATAAGCAATGCTTGTCAGTTGGAGTGGCTGGGAGCATGCGTTCGTAAGGCGGTGATCACTTGTTCGAGCCGTGCTATCGCTCCTGTCTCTCCTTTTTGCTTTATTTTCTTTGCTGAGGTACAGCGCAATGGGCCGGCTCACTCAGACTGCTTCCCTGTGCGTGGCGATGCTAGTTTGACGCAAAAAGCGTCTAATAAAAGCTCCCCATAACACCGTCACTCTGGATAATAAAATTTGCAAATTTTTAAAATGTTATTAGTATAATCGACTTTACAAAAATCTTCTAGTTTTTTTGCCTCATGGCAGATTATATTTAAAGTGACAGCAAATCAGTCTTTAGCTCAGTGGCAATTGTAGATACTGGACCATGGAAAACTCAAAATTCTTATTTAGTTTTCCTCTTTTCGAATGTAATGGCAAATCAGATTTTTCGCTCGGTGGCATTTGTATATACTAGACCATGGCAAATCTGAAGATCGCGCGACGCCTCAACCGTGGTCACTGACACCGATCTGCATGGTAGGATAGTGGAGAGCCGACCACCACCGCTAACCACTATACCTGCGAGGAGAGCACGAGCACCACCAGCGAGCACATCCCGAGCCAGGCCTCACCTCTCGTGCCCGAAGCTCAAGCTCCGATCCACCCCGGGCCACGAACTGGCCCGCCCGAGCACGAACCCTAGATCCGGACCTCCGTCGCACGAGCTACCCGCGCAGCGCCGATAAAGACCGTGGAGAAGGAAGGGCACTGCTACCTCTTGAGCATGCGTTGGTTTTCCCTTGAAGAGAAAATGGTGATGCAGTAAAGTAGCGTAAGTATTTCCCTCTGTTTTTGAGAACCAATGTATCAATCCAGTGGGGGATAACACGCAAGCACCTAGTACCTGCACAAACAATCAAGAACCTCGCAACCAACGCGATAAAGGGGTTGTCAATCCCTTCACGGCCACTTGCGAAAGTGAGATCTGATAAAGATAATAAAATAAATATTTTTGGTATTTTGTTGTATGGATTGGGAAAGTAAAGATTGCAAAATAGTAAATGAGATACGATGTAAATAAAAAGAGATACAATATAATAAGAAAGAGACCCGGGGGGCATAGGTTTCACTAGTGGCTTCTCTCATGACAGCATGTAATACGGTGGGTGAACAAATTATTGTCGAGCAATTGATAAAAGAGCGCATAGTTATGAGAATATCTAGGCAATGATTATGAAATATAGGCATCACGTCCGTGTTAAGTAGACCGAAACGATTCTGCATCTACTACTATTACTCCACACATCGACCGCTATCCAGCATGCATCTAAAGTATTAAGTTCATAAGAACAGAGTAATGCTTTAGGCAAGATGACATGATGTAGAGGGATAAACTCAGGCAATATGGTATAAACCCCACCTTTTTATCCTCGATGACAACAATACAATACGTGCCTTGCTGCCCCTACTGTCACTGGGAAAGGACACCGCAAGATTGAACCCAAAGCTAAGCACTTCTCCCATTGCAAGAAAGATCAATCTAGTAGGCCAAACTAAACCGATAATTCGAAGAGACTTGCAAAGATATCAAATCATGCATATAAGAATTCAGAGAAGAACCAAATATTATTCATAGATAAACTTGATCATCAACCCACAATTCATCGGATCTCGACAAACACAGCGTAAAAAAGTATTACATCAAATAGATCTCCAAGAACATCGAGGAGAACTTTGTATTGAGAACCAAAGAGAGAGAAGAACCATCTAGCTAATAACTATGGACCCGAAGGTTTGTGGTAAACTACTCACACATCATCGGAGAGGCTATGGTGTTGATGTAGAAGCGCTCCGTGATCGAATCCCCCTCCGGCAGATCGCCGGAAAAGGCCCCAAATGGGATCTCACGGGTACAGAAGGTTGCGGCGGTGGAAAAGTGGTTTTGTGGCTCTCCCTGATGTTTTTAGGGTATAAGAGTATATATAGGCGAAAGAAGTACGTCGGTAGAGCTCCGTGGGGCCCACTAGGGTGGGGGCGCGCCTACCCCCCTGGGCGCGCCCTCCTGCCTCGTGGAAGCTTTGCGGAGTTCCAGACTTCCACTCCAAGTCTTCCGGTTTGCATTTGTTCCAAGAAAGATCCTCGCGAAGGTTTCGTTCCGTTTGATATTCCTTTTCTGCGAAACACTAAAAGCTCAACAAAAGTAACTAAGTGGGTATGCATCCAACTTACTTGCTCACGAAGACCTAGGGCAATTTGAGGAAGCCCATCATTGGAATATACAAGCCAAGTTCTATAATGAAAAATTCCCACTAGTATATGAAAGTGACAACATAGGAGACTCTCTATCATGAAAATCATGGTGCTACTTTGTAGCACAAGTGTGGACAAAGGATAGTAACATTGCCCCTTCTCTCATTTTTTTGTGTGTGCCTTCTTTTTTTGGCTTCTTTTTTTCTTTTTATTTTTCGTCCGGAGTCTCATCCCGACTTGTGGAGGAATCATAGTCTCCATCATCCTTTCCTGACACTAGTTGACCCGTTGCGCCAAATGGCGCAGAGACCTGCTGAAGACATGGTGTCGATGAAAATAGTTTCATGCTGCAAGAACCTTCAACTAAAGCCATGTTCGCGATGAAAATATTTTCCTTTACTAAGGACAGGCCATGTATATACAGTCGGTTTAGTTCTGGTCTGCTAAATCCATATGCGCCTTGAAAAAAACATGGTTTAATTTGCAGAGCCTCACGTGTTTCAAGTATGAATAAGAACTACGAATCTTTTTGTGCGATTCAAACACATTTCTAGAGAGAGAGAGAGAAGCATACCCCTCTCTCATTATGATTATTATTAAAAGGTATTAAATTCGAAATAGACAATTTCATTTACTTGAAGCACTCGAAGAAAGAGAACTTAGACATACTTTTACACAATGCTCATTTAACCTGTGAAGGACTACGCAATGCTCATTTAACCTGTGAAGGACAAAAATATTCCACCGTCTCTGAATGATGAACTAAACTAAATAAGAAATATATACAGTAAATTCATTCAAAGTAGAAAAGGGATACATGGTGTTATCTTAGTAAAAGAAATTACATCATTAGAAGAGAAAAGAGAAGAAAACCAAACATGAGATTGAGTTTTGAAAATATTTGATTGTGCTAGTAGAAGTAGGTTTTAGCAACATTAGGGTAGCATGCATATTCTGTTATCTTATTCAGGTAACATAGAGCCAAATGGCGCAAGGTATATGAGATACAACTTTACCGCGAAGATGCGATGTGATATCTTCCTTGACCTAATGTTCAAACATATTTGGAGATCAAACCCATAATTGGTGTCACCTGTCTTAATTAAAACCCAAAACACCTACCTTGTTCAACATGGCCTTTTACAATGGGAACAATTATTAGCACAAACAGAGTTCGGATATTACATGTTACATAAGACTTTAGCTTGAGAAACTGTCCTGTTATAGGTATATAAATTTCCTACTTTTAATCATAGCAGCAAACAAGAACCTTCTTAAATGGCAAACTCCCTTATGCATATCTGTTTCAAAATTCAACTTGTGAACACAGGCGAAACATTTTATTAATGCACAATAAAATATTGAACACACATAATAGTCTAGTTGGGAATCCAAATGATTGATTTTAACACATCAGCATACACTTGAATCATAGAAAATGTGTTCTTTCCGGAAATGGAAACTAACATCAACAAGTCACATGCTCCATCAGCCCTTTGGACTGCTCTCTCCTCATGCCTCCCCTTCAATCACTCACCATATTAATAACACCTGAATACAAAAAAACATTTATGAATTATACAGGCATGCAAAATATTGTATACTGTGAAGCATAGCAATGCCACTAAGTAAGATGGGCACTCTCATATTTAAAAACAGAAAATATAATAAACTATGTATTAAAGAGATATGGTCTAGAATGGTCTAATATAAACCCATATATTTTCTGTAAAAAGTTTCCTTTTTGTGAACTATATTGTCTTTAAAAGATAGTCAAATTGTTAAAAACTGACATGTAAACAACAAACACAAACTATAGCCAGTTAGCAAAGCCCTATTTTTTTGCAAGGCCAACATCACGACAACCATCACTCATGGCCTGCCTTGGAGGCACGACGTGAAGGTTGCCAAAGGTTAGCGCTACTACAGGTGTTTCTATTCACATCATCAATAGTTCATGTATGCACCTATTAGGTAATTCCAAGTTTTCATTCAGATTTATCCTCTTCAAAGGATATGGGGTACACGGTAGCTGGACGGGGAGCTGCAGCCTAAGACAACCTGAATCAGCAAATATAGAAACTACCCTGTAGTTCTAAAGATCTGAAATACAACTGCATGGACAAAGTTTTGCTGCGAAAGAATCGTACGTGTATATACAGTAGCGTGTTGTTGATTCCACAAAGAATTTACCATCAGCTAAGTTGGTCCTTTCGTTGTGCATGAACTCATACACAAGTATGTTCTTCCTGTCTTGCTGACTGTAACCAGTGAATGTTACCAGGTTCTAATGACTTATTCCAGAAAGCAATGCTACCTAAAACAAGTAGACCTTCACAGCAGACTACTCCCTTCGTCCCAAAATAAGTTTCTCAACTCTAGTACAACTTTGTAACAGAGTTGAGACACTTATTTTAGGACGGAGGGCGCACATGTAAGCCAGCCAACTCATCAGGACAACATCAGTAAGAAAAGAAATGCATGAGCATATGGTACATTGTCATGCAATGATGCAATCATAGCATGATATGGATGTTCAGTAGACCATTACAACAGACCACAAGAGGGGATGTGCAGATACAGAATGCAAAGGAAATTTCAAAAGGCCGGAACTGAAATTGCAGAAACATAAAAGAAGGATTACTACTAATCCAAGATAGTGAGGAAACAATTGTCATATGCTCAAAGCACATTAATAGGTCATTGGATAAAGAAAAAACAGAATAGTCGAACATATCAGGATCTTTTTTCACAACAGGACCAAGCCATACTATAAAAGCAGAAACAAGTAAACACATGAGAAGGTGCACATAAATTTAACTACTTGGCATAAAATAACATAAGTTCATCATCTAACAACAAGAGCCTACACCGGTATATAATTACAGAAGATATTATGTATGCAGATATGATGATATATAACCCTATTCGATTATTCAATTTGATGTGATGCTAAGAAGCACACATCTGAGCCGTCTATTTCTTTTCTCAAAGAAAATAACACCAGGATTATTTTTAGTAAGAAGTGCAACAACAATCATGCCTCAGTTGATAAATAATAAAGGAGTACTCGGAATATATACAAACTTGACTCAAAGAGCATTGCAATGTCCATTTTGAACATAAATCAAGCAAACCAACATGGGCTCTCCACAAAAACTGCACTATAATTCTTGAGATGGGCTGAAAGAAGAAGGCAAGTAACCTACAACCAAATAAGAGGATGCCATAATTGCTAGTGAGGCCTGCCCCAAAACCTAAGTTGCGCTCTTCCCTACCCCTATTCTGTACATATAGTGGAAAAGGTGTCCAGCCAGGAGCATATTCAAAATCTACAACTCCTTGGAAGAAGGCCCTTCTCCATAGTAACTAAGCAAGCTTATGAAGGTCTTGTGATTTTATTTGAATAAGGCTATTATGTGGAAGTAAAACCATTCTAATAACTATGGAGTTGCAAAGGTATACTCCAAACAATGATGAGATACAGTGACAATTCTGGTACAGAGCATAATGATAATGTTCATGAGATACATACAGTGAAAATTGTGGTATGGGAATGGCCAATTAGGATCCCTGGTCTTTAAAAAATACCTAATATCCAAACTTCCAATTATTATGGAATGATGCATATGTGTATGTAATTAGCTGCACGTACACTATATTCCTTCATTTGAAAACACTTGTCCTTAACCTCTCAAGTTTTAGTTAATAATCAGTCACATATAATTGTCAGCATATATTATAGGCAGATAGAAGTACATGAACAAACTCTAGGACATGGCATCGTGCTTCTGTAAGGAGGATTCCCGGAGCAGGTGAGCAGCTACGGCAAGCTCCTCTGTACTCGCCTTCACCTCCTCCATGTACACCTATGTAAAGAACAAGAGGCACACATCATAAGCTTAACTAACATTTGGCATCTCGTACTGCTAAGAAACCACACCTGAAAGCTATCGTCCTCCCCTAAGCACTCCTCCTTGTGCATTTATACAAACAACTATCGTCCTCCCCTGAGCACTCCTCCTTGTGCATTTATACAAACAGCTAGTGCTCGCATCTGCAATCTCAAAAGCAAAACGAGATAATTAGAGAGAGAGAGAGAAAGAGATTTTGTAGGGGACTCACACGTACACTTAGGTGTCAAGGATGTCTATGAATCAGATATAAATTCTTTATATATTGGCGGAGTATGGCGTAAAAAGCACACTGAACAAAACAAGAACATGTGATTTTCTTACCTAAGTTGACATGCCACTGCATTAGCTAAGCCTTCATATCTGGCCACGGGCCACCGGCGTCATCGCTCGCACATACCACCCTACGAGCCACAACCATATCATTCCTCCCGAAATGCAGAGAGAAAGAAAGAGAGAGAGAGAGAGAAGACGTACATGTGGATGTGGTTGAACAACGCTATGAAGGTCCAACCGCGCAGATCAGGGGGAACCAGGGAGGCAGCCTTCGGTCGGCCGGCACGCAAGAGGAGGACGAGACAGGGATCGAGGCAGCGGAGCTCGGACAGCCGTTGTTCGTCCTCCTGCCTCCTGTGCAGCAGAGAGGGTTGGACGGACGCGGTGCTCGGCGCTAGCATGGCAACATGAGAGAGGTTCGGGACGAGAAGAGAATGGAGGGTCACGGCGGAGAGGAAGGAGGTGGTGGGTTTCGTCGCTGACGAGGATGGAGATGGAGATGGAGATTGGGGAGAGGAGAGGAGCGCGCGTCCGAGGGAGTTCGGGTGGCGGCGCGGAAATCTCTCGTCAAACCTAGGTTTTCACCCATCAGCGCAAACGCAGCACGCACGTCGCGCGCGGCGCGGGACAGGCACATTGGCCCAAACCGCTCTGGCACGTTCCCCGCGTGACCCAATCAATAAGTAACCCACCGACTCATGGGACCAGCCGCTAATCTGGGCCACCCGTCATAGTGGGAAGAGGTAAGGGCAGGTGTGTACATTTGTCAGTCCATCCCACCCACCAATCGAAGACTACGCAATGCAAATCACGCGGCGCCCACTGAACAACACCTCCCGCAAATGGCTCCACCCAACGAGAAGCCCGCGCCTTTCAAAGTGGACGGTGCCGACGCGTGGCAGATGACGCTGACGCGCGGGGCCATAATGGGACAGGGGCCACCGGATAGAGGGAGAAACGCGGAATATCGTTCACAGATGACTTAAAAAAAGAAAGCGCTCAGTACGACTTGGATGCAACGTGGCGTGGGCAGAGGGACACCCCGTCTCCAGACGCGAGACACGATGCAGGCGATAGGCATACACGGGCCAGTCCACGCTGCGCACGACCAGGAAAATCCCAGACGGGACGCCACGAGACCACGCAGTGGAGCCGCTGCAACCGACAGGTGGGACCAGCAGCAGTACGGGACCACATGGCACTGCAGCAGCGGCAGGGGTGTGCACAAGTCGGGTGCACATGCGCCTGCCCACCCTGCGCGGGCCCTCGAGGACGCACGACGCACCATGGCCCCTCTGTGATGCACGCTGCACGACCTGCCCGACAACCCATCCCGTGAGGAGCCTAGCCACGGCAGCCAACGAGCGGGGCCAGAAGCAGCACGGGACCATCTGTCAGCGCGTGGAGACTGCCCAAAGCGGGTGCACATGCGTTGTCCAACCACCCTCCGCGGCTTCCCCGGACGCACGACGCGAGCCGCGGATCAAACATGTGGTACGCGAGGATAGGCTCTTTCTCACCCGCCGAGGATTCACCCAGCCAATATCGCGGCCACAAGAGCCCACCAGTCATGGACGTGGAAAAAAACAACAATGGGATGAAACTAGAGTCAACGAACAGAAAGCAATCGAATGGCCAAAAGAAAACGGTTGACCAGAAAGAGCTCGATCGAACGGCCAACGTAGGTTGAAATCGAGGGAGCTCCCTGGGAGCGAGTTGGCCAGCTTTTGTTTTGTTTTAAATGGGACAATGCTCTAATAATGAAGATCATCACACTTTTATTTACTTACAACTCGATACTTAGAACAAAAAATGACTCTTATGAATGCCTTTGGTGGTGTACCGGGATGTGCAATGAATCAAGAGTGACATGTATAAAAAATTATGAATGGTGGCCATGCCACAAATATGATGTCAACTACATGATCATGCAAAGCAATATGACTATGATGAAGCGTGTCATAATAAACGGAACGGTGGAAAGTTGCATGGAAATATATCTCTGAATGGCTATGGAATTGCCATAATAGGTAGGTATGGTGGCTGTTTTTGAGGAAGGTAAATGATGGGTTTATGGTACCGGCAAAAGTTGCGCGGCACAAGAGAGGCCGACAATGGTGAAAGGGTGAGAGTGCGTATAATTGATGGACTCAACATTAGTCATAAAGAACTCACATACTTATTGCAAAAACCTACAAGTCATCAAAACCAAGCACTACGCGCATGCTTCTAGAGGGATAGATTGGTAGGAAAAGACCATCGCTCGTCCCCGACTGCCACTCATAAGGAAGGCACTCAAAGAGCACCTCATGCTTCAAATTTGTCACACAATGGTTACCATACGTGCATGCTACGGGACTTGCAAACATCAACACAAGTATTTCTCAATTTCACAATTACTCAACTAGCATGACTCTAATATCACCATCTTTATATCTCAAAACAATTATCAAACTTCTCATAGTGTTTAATGCAGTCTGTATGAAAGTTTTTATTATACCCATCTTGGATGCCCATCATATTAGGACTAATTTTATAACCAAAGAAAATTACCATGTTGTTCTAAAATATTCTCAAAATAATATAAGTGAAGCATGAGAGATCAATAATTTCTATTCTATAAAATAAAACCACCACCATGCTCTAAAAAGATATAAGCGAAGCACTAGAGCAAAATTATCCAGCTCAAAAGATATAAGTGAAGCACATAGAGTATTCTAATAAATTCTGATTCATGTGTGTCTCTCTCAAAAGGTGTGTACAGCAAGGATGATTGTGGTAAACTAAAAGGCAAAGACTCAAATTATACAATACGCTCCAAGAAAAGCACATATCATGTGATGAATAAAAATATAGCCTCAAGTAAAGTTACCGATAGACGAAGACGGCAGAGGGGATGCCTTCCGGGGCATCCCCAAGCTTAGGCTTTTGGTTGTCCTTGAATTTTACCTTGGGGTGCCTTGGGCATCCCCAAGCTTAGGCTTTTTGTTGTCCTTGAATTTTACCTTGGAGTTCCTTGGGCATCCCCTAGCTTAGGCTCTTGCCACTCCTTGTTCCAAAATCCATCAAATCTTTATCCAAAACTTGAAAACTTCACAACACAAAACTCAATAGAAAATCTCATGAGCTCCGTTAGTATAGGAAAGCAAACTACCGCTTTAATGTACTATAATTAACTCATCCTTTATTTATATTGGTGTTAAACCTACTGTATTCCAACTTCTCTATGGTTCATACCCCCGATACTAGCCATAGATTCATCAAAATAAGCAAACAACACACGAAAAACAGAATCTGTCAAAACAGAACAGTCTGTAGCAATTTGGAGGTTTCGAATACTTCTGTAACTCCGAAAATTCTGAACAATTAGGACGTCCTAAATAATTTGTATATTGATCTACTGCAGCTGGAATTGGTATTTCATCGCTCTCTGGTAAAAAATGAAATTATTCTCGTTAATGCATACTTTCTGTTTGTTTTTTAGCAAGATCAAATAATAATCACCCAAGAAGATCCTAAAGACTTTACTTGGCATAAACACTAATTAAAACATAAAAAATACAATCATAATAGAGGATAGATGATTTATTTATTTCTAAGCAGGAACAAAAAGCAAGAACAAAAATAAAATTGGGTTGCCTCCCAACAAGCACTATCATTTAACGCCCCCAGCTAGGCATAAAAAAAAGAATATATCTAGGTATTGTCATCTTTGGTATGCAATCCATATGTGGCTCTCATAATAGATTCATAAGGTAATTTAATTTTCTTTCTAGGAAAGTGTTCCATGCCTTTCCTTAACGGAAATTGGAATCTAATATTTCCTTCTTTCATGTCAATAATTGCACCAATCGTTCTAAGGAAAGGTCTACCAAGAATAATAGTACATGTAGGATTGCAATCTATATCAAGAACAATGAAATCTACGGGCACATAATTCCTATTTGAAACAATAAGAACATCATTAATCCTTCCCATAGGTTTCTTAATGGTGGAATCCACAAGGTGCAAATTCAAAGAACAATCATCAAATTCACAGAAACCTAACACATCATGCAAGAAACGAGTGAAAAGAGACGAACGAAAATGGGGAGAATAAAACGGCAAAGGTGAAGTGGGGAAGAGGAGAACGATAGGAGAATGGCAAATAATGTAATGCGAGGGAGAAGAGTTTATGATGGGTACTTGGTATGTCTTGACTTGGGCGTAGATCTCCCAGGCAATGGCGCCAGAAATCCTTCTTGCTACCTCTTGAGCATGTGTTGGTTTTCCCTTGAAGAGGAAAGGGTGATGCAATAAAGCAGCATAAGTATTTCCCTCAGTTTTTGAGAACCAATGTATCAATCCAGTAGGAGATAACAAGCAAGTCACCTAGTACCTGCAGAAACAATCAAGAACCTCGCAACCAACGCGATAAAGGGGTTGTCAATCCCTTCACGGTCACTTGCGAAACTGAGATCTGATAAAGATAATAAGATAAATATTTTTGGTATTTTGTTGTATGGATTGGAAAGTAAAGATTGCAAAATAGTAAACGAGATACGATGTAAATAAAAAGAGATGTAATATAATAAGAAAGAGATCCGGGAGGCATTGGTTTCACTAGTGGCTTCTCTCATGATAGCATGTATTACGGTGGGTGAACAAATTACTGCCGAGCAATTGATAGAAGAGCGCATAGTTATGAGAATATCTAGGCAATAATTATGAAATATAGGCATCACGTCCGTGTTAAGTAGACCAAAACGATTCTGCATCTACTACTATTACTCCACATATCGACCGCTATCCAGCATGCATCTAGAGTATTAAGTTCATAAGAACAGAGTAATGCTTTAGGCAAGATGACATGATGTAGAGGGATAAACTCAAGCAATATGATATAAACCCCATCTTTTTATCCTCGATGGCAACAATACAATATGTGCCTTGCTGCCCCTACTGTCACTGGGAAAGGACATCGCAAGATTGAACCCAAAGCTAAGCATGATACGTCCATTTTGCATCATGCTTTTATATTGATATTTATTGCATTATGGGCTATTATTACACATTATGTCACAATACGTATGCCTATTTTCTCTTATTTTACAAGGTTTACATAAAGAGGGAGAATGCCGGTAGCTGGGATTCTAGGCTGGAAAAGGAGCAAATATTAGAGACCTATTCTGCACAGCTCCAAAAGTCCTGAAACTTCACGGAAGACGTTTTCAGAATATATATAAAATACTCAATGGAAGAAGTTCACCAGGGGGGCACACCCTGCCCACGAGGGTGGGGGCGCGCCCTACCCCCCTGGGGGCGCCCCCCTACCTCGTCGGCCCCCTGTTGGCCCTCTGGTGGCCATCTTCTGCTATATGAAGTCTTTCGATGAGGAAAAAAATCATAAGCCTTCTTCTCGGACGAAACTCCGCCGCCACGAAGCGGAACCTTGGCGGAACCAATCTAGGGCTCTGGCGGAGCTATTCTGCCAGGGAAACTTCCCTCTGGAAGGGGGAAATCATCGCCATCGTCATCACCAACGCTCCTATCATCGGGAGAGGGCAATCTCCATCAACATCTTCATCAGCACCATCTCCTCTCAAAACCCTAGTTCATCTCTTGTATCCAATTCTTGTCTTCAAGTCCGGGATTGGTGCTAGTAGGTTGCTAGTAGTGTTAATTACTCCTTTTAGTTGATGCTAGTTGGTTTATTTGGTGGAAGATCATATGTTCAGATCCTATATGCATATTAATACCCCTCTGATTATGAACATGAATATGCTTTATGAGTAGTTACGTTTGTTCCTGAGGACATGGGAGAAGTCTTGCTATTAGTAGTCATGTGAATTTGGTATTCGTTCGATATTTTGATGAGATGTATGTTGTCTCTCCTCTAGTGGTGTTATGTGAACGTCGACTACATAACACTTCACCATTATTTGGGCCTAGAGGAAGGCATTGGAAAGTAATAAGTAGATGATGGGTTGCTAGAGTGACAGAAGCTTAAACCCTAATTTATGCGTTGCTTCGTAAGGGGCTGATTTGGATCCATATGTTTCATGCTATGGTTAGGTTTACCTTATATACTTTTATTGTAGTTGCGGATGCTTGCAATAGATATTAATCATAAGTGGGATGCTCGTCCAAGTAAGGACAGTACCCAAGCACCGGTCGACCCACATACCAAATTATCAAAGTACCGAACGCGAATCATATGAACGTGATGAAAACTAGCTTGACGATATTCCCATGTGTCCTCGGGAGCGCTTTTCTCTATATAAGAGTTTGTCCAGGCTTGTCCTTTGCTACAAAAAGGATTGGGCCACCTTGCTGCACTTTATTTACTTTTGTTACTTGTTGCTCGTTACAAATTATCCTATCACAAAACTATCCGTTACCACTTATTTCAGTACTTGCAGAGAATACCTTGCTGGAAACCGCTTATCATTTCCTTCTGCTCCTCGTTGGGTTCGACACTCTTACTTATCTAAAGGACTATGATAGATCCCCTATAATTGTGGGTCATCAAGACTCTTTTCTGGCGCCATTGTCGGGGAGTGAAGCGCCTTTGGTAGGTGGAATTTGGTAAGGAAAAATTTATATATTGTGCTGAAATTTACTGTCACTTGTTACTATGGAGAGTAATCCTCTGAGGGGCTTGTTCGGGGTATCTTCACCCCGACCAGTAGAGCAAAGAGTTGCTCCTCAACCTACTGAACCTACTAAAAATGAAAATGTCTACTTTGAAATTCCTTCGGGTATGATAGAAAAACTGCTAGCTAATCCTTTTGTAGGAGATGGAACAAAGCATCCTGATGAGCATCTAATATATGTGGATGAAGTTTGTGGATTATTTAAGCTTGCAGGTGTACCCGAAGATGTTGTTAAGAAGAAGGTCTTCCCTTTATCTTTGAAGGGAGATGCATCGACATGGTATAGGCTATGTGATGATATGGGGTCTTGGAATTACAAACGATTGAAATTGGAATTTCATCAGAAGTTTTATCCTATGCATCTTGTTCATCGTGATCGCAATTATATATATAATTTTTGGCCTCACAAAGGAGAAAGCATCGCTCAAGCTTGGGGGAGGCTTAAATCAATGTTATATTCATGCCCCAATCATGAGCTCTCAAGAGAAATGATCATTCAAAAAATTTATGCTCGGCTTTCTGATAGCAATCGCACCATGCTTGATACTTCCTGTGTTAGTTTTTTTATGATGAAGACTACTGAATTGAAATGGGATTTATTGGAAAGAATTAAATGCAACTCTGAAGATTGGGACCTCGACAAAGGTAAGGACTCAGTATGACACCTAGGTTTGATTGTGTTAAATCTTTTATGGATACCGATGTTTTCCGTAAATTTAGCACTAAATATGGACTTGACTCTGAGATAGTAGCTTCTTTCTGTGAATCTTTTGCTACTTATGTTGATCTCCCCAAGGAGAAGTGGTTTAAATATCATCCTCCCATAGAAGTAAAAGTAGTTGCACATATTAAAGTTGAATAAAAGATTGTCACTTATAATTATCCAATTGTTCCTACTTCTTATGTTGAGAAACCACCTTTTCCTGTTAGGATAAAGGATCATGCTAAAGCTTCAACTGTGGTTCGTAAAAGCAATATTAAAACTTATACACCTTCTGAGCAAATTAAAGTTGAACCCTATATTGCTATTATTAAAGATCTCTTGGCTGATAATATTGATGGGCATATTATTTATTTCTCTGATGAAACTACTAGAATTGCTAAACCTTGTGCTAAAGATAAACCTAGACCTGTGGTAGGCATGCCTATTATTTATGTTAAAATAGGATATCATTGTTATCATGGTTTATGTGATATGGGTGCCAGTGCTAGTGCAATACCTATTAGCCTATATAGAGAAATTATGCATGATATTGCACATGTTGAGTTAGAAGATATTGATGTCACAATTAAACTTGCCAATAGAGATACTATTTCACCAATGCGAATTGTTAGAGATGTTGAAGTCTTGCGTGGGAAAACTAAATATCCTGCTGATTTTCTTGTTCTTGGTTCCCCACAAAATAGCTTTTGTCCCATTATATTTGGTAGACCCTTCCTGAACACTGTTAATGCTAAGATAGATTGCAAAAAGGATGTTGTTACTATCGGTTTAGATGATATGTCTCATGAATTTAATTTCTCTAAATTTAGTAGACAACGCCGTGAAGAAGAATTACCTAGTAAGGATGAAATTATTGGTCTTGCTTCTATTGTCGTACCTCCTAGTGATCCTTTAGAACAATATTTGCTAGACCATGAAAATGGTATGTTTATGAATGAAAGAAGGGAAATAGATGAAGTATTCTTTAAACAGGAACCTATTCTGAAACACAATTTGCATGTTGAAATCCTAGGAGATCCTCCTCCACCCAAGGGTGATCCCATGTTTGAGCTTAAACCGTTGCCTGATACTCTTAAATATGCTTATCTAGATGAGAAAAAGATATATCTTGTTATTATTAGTGCTAAACTTTCAGAGCATGAGGAAGAGAGATTATTGAAAAATCTGAAGAAGCATCGTGCTGCTATTGGGTATACTCTTGATGATCTTAAGGGCATTAGTCCCACTCTATGTCAACATAAAATAAATTGGGAAGAAGATGCTAAACCAGTTCGTGATCATCAACGACGGCTGAAGTAAAATGAAAGAAGTGGTAAGAAAGGAAATACTAAAGCTCCTTGAGGCAGGTATAATCTATCCTGTTGCTGATAGTCAGTGGGTAAGTCCTGTCCATTGTGTCCCTAAGAAGGGAGGTATTACTATCGTCCCTAATGATAAAGATGAATTGATTCCTCAAAGAATTATTACATGTTATAGGATGGTAATTGATTTCCACAAATTAAATAAGGCCACTAAAAAGGATCATTACCCCTTACCTTTCATCGATCAAATGCTAGAAAGATTATCCAAACATACACATTTTTTGCTTTCTAGATGGTTATTCTGGTTTCTCTCAAATACCTGTGTCAGCCAAAGATCAATCAAAGACCACTTTTACTTGCCCTTTGGTACTTTTTCTTATAGACGTATGCCTTTTGGTTTATGTAATGCCTCTGCTACCTTTCAAAGATGCATGATGGCTATATTCTCTGACTTTTGTGAAAAGATTTATGAGGTTTTCATGGATAATTTCTCCGTCTATGGATCTTCTTTTGATGATTGCTTGAGCAACCTTGATCGAGTTTTGCAGAGATGTGAAGAAACTAATCTTGTCTTGAATTGGGAAAAGTGCCACTTTATGGTTAATGAAGGTATTGTCTTGGGGCATAAAGTTTCTTAAAGAGGTATTGAGGTTGATAAAGCCAAGGTTGATGCTATTGAAAAGATGACATGTCCCAAGGACATCAAAGGTATAAGAAGTTTCCTTGGTCATGCCGGTTTTTATAGGAGATTCATTAAGGACTTCTCAAAAATTTCTCGGCCTCTGACTAATTTATTACAAAAAGATATACCATTTGTCTTTGATGATGATTGTGTAGAAGCATTTGAAATACTTAAGAAAGCATTGATCTCTGCACCTATTGTTCAGCCACCTGATTGGAATTTACCCTTTGAAATTATGTGTGATGCTAGTGATTATGCTGTAGGTGCTGTTCTAGGGTAAAGAGTTGATAAGAAATTAAATGTTATTCAATATGCTAGTAAAACCCTAGACAATGCCCAAAGAAATTATGCTACTACTGAAAAAGAATTCTTAGCAGTTGTATTTGCTTGTGATAAGTTCAGACCTTATATTGTTGATTCTAAAGTAACTATTCACACTGATCATGCTGCTATTAAATATCTCATGGAAAAGAAAGATGCTAAACCTAGACTTATTAGATGGCTTCTCTTGCTACAAGAATTTGACTTACATATTGTTGATAGAAAGGGAGCTGAGAACCCCGTTGCAGACAACTTGTCTAGGTTAGAAAATGTGCTTGATGACCCACTACCTATTGATGATAGCTTTCCTGATGAGCAATTAAATGTTATAAATGCTTCTCATACTGCTCCATGGTATGCTGATTATGCTAATTACATTGTTGCTAAGTTTATACCACCTAGTTTCACATACCAGCAAAAGAAAAAGTTCTTCTATGATTTGAGGCATTACTTTTGGGATGACCCACATCTTTATAAAGAAGGAGTAGATGGTGTTATTAGACGTTGTGTACCTGAGCATGAACAGGAACAGATCCTACGCAAGTGTCACTCCGAAGCTTATGGAGGACACCATGCTGGAGATAGAACTGCACATAAGGTATTGCAATCTGGTTTTTATTGGCCTACTCTCTTCAAGGATGCCCGTAAGTTTGTCTTATCTTGTGATGAATGTCAAATAATTGGTAATATTGATAGACGTCAAGAAATGCCTATGAACTATTCACTCGTTATTGAACCATTTGATGTTTGGGGCTTTAACTATATGGGGCCTTTTCCTTCCTCTAATGGATATACACATATTTTAGTTGTTGTTGATTACGTTACTAAGTGGGTAGAAGCTATTCCAACTAGTAGTGTTGATCATAACACTTCTATTAAAATGCTTAAAGAAGTTAATTTTCCAAGATTTGGAGTCCCTAGATATTTAATGACTGATGGTGGTTCACATTTTATTCATGGTGCTTTCCGTAAAATGCTTGCTAAATATGATGTTAATCATAGAATTGCATCTCCTTATCACCCACAGTCTAGTGGTCAAGTAGAATTGAGTAATAGAGAGCTCAAATTAATTTTGCAAAATAATGCCAATAGGTCTAGAAAGAATTGGTCCAAGAAACTTGATGATGCATTATGGGCCTGTAGAACTGCATATAAAAATTCTATGGGTATGTCTCCGTATAAAATGGTTTATGGAAAAGCATGTCACTTACCTCTCGAACTAGAACACAAGGCATATTGGGCTATTAAAGAGCTCAATTATGATTTTAAACTTGCCGGTGAGAAGAGGTTATTTGATATTAGCTCACTCGATGAATGGAGAACCCAAGCTTACGAAAATGCCAAGTTGTTTAAAGAAAAAGTTAAAAGATGGCATGATAAAAGGATACAAAAGCGTGAGTTTAATGTAGGTGATTGTGTACTGCTATACAACTCCCGTTTAAGATTTTTTGCAGGAAAACTTCTCTCTAAATGGGAAGGTCCTTACGTTATCGAGGAGTTCTATCGTTCCGGTGCCATAAAAATCAACAACTTCGAAGGCACAAATCCGAAGCTGGTGAACGGTCAAAGAATCAAACATTATATCTCAGGTAATCCCATAAATGTAGAAACCAATGTTATTGAAACCGTAACCCCAGAGGAATACATAAGGGACACTTTCCGGAATGTTTCAGACTCCGAAAAGGAATAGGTATGTGGTACGGTAAGTAAACCGACTCCAAAACAGTTTTTAAGGCAATATTTCTCCGTTTTGGAATATTTAGAAAAATAGAAAAATAAGAAGCAGTTCGAGAAGGACACGAGGGCTCCACAAGGGTGGAGGGTGCGCCCTACCCTACTGGGCACTCCCCCTACCTCGTGGGCACTTCGTGCGCTCTCCGGACTCCATTTTCTTACACGACATGTATTTTGGTTGGTAAAAATTCATTATATAATCTCCCGGGGGTTTTGACTCCCGTATCATGCAAATATCTCTTGTCTTTGTTTTGAGCTGTCTTGCCGCAGACAAAGCAACATGACGTCCCAGGATTCGGAAGGAGAAAGCTATGTGGCTGATTACCTTGCAGATCATAAGGTCTATGGGGATGTGGAGCATTGTGGTTGGACTACGGAAGAAGAAGAGGACTATGAACCCAAGGGAAAGGAGGAGACGAGCTCAGATGAAGATGAAGTCCCACTACCTCAACCTGGGGACATGCATGTGGAGTACAAAAAGTCAAGCCTCCCGGATAGAGTAAAGAAACCTAAGATCGAGTTTATCCCTTTTCGCCTCTTGCAGGAAAACAAGCAGGAACTATGCAAAAAGATACTGAGCCTGGAACAGGAGATCGAGGACCTAAGGGACCAAAATTCTGTCCTCAAGCGCAAATTAAGGAAGAAGCCTGGGCCATCAACAAAAGCATCACCTTCTCCACCAACAAAGAAGAATTGAGTATCTGGTATGGGCACTCCCCTTGGCAAGTGCCAAGCTTGGGGGAGTGCCGCGGTATCGTATCACCATCACTTTTATCTTTAACGTTTTTCTTAGTTCGATCCTTTTGGTAATATCTTGATCTAGTAGAATAAAAGTTCTTAGTATGATCTAGTCGTGAGTTTTGCTTTATAATTCCTCTATGTAATCGAGTCCATGAGCTATATAATAAAGATTAGTGTTGAGTCGAGGGCTTGATTGTTTTGCCATGATCCTGAGGGAATAAAAGAAAAGAGAAAGAAATAAAAAGAAACAAAGAGATCATGTGGATCTTGTGGAGAGTAATGAGCTCACATAGAAAAAGTATGATGAATAAAAGTTGTTGAGAGTTGACAAACATAGTTTTGGTCATCGTTGCAATTTATAGGAAGTAATAAAGAAAGAGAGGTCTTCACATATAAATATACTATCTTGGACATCTTTTATGATTCTGAGCACTCATTAAAATATGACATGCTAAAGAGTTGACATTGGGCAAGGAAGACAACGTAATGGGTTATGTTTTCTTACATCTGAGATAAATTATATTGTCATGGATCATCCAACATGGTTGAGCTTGCATTTCCCCCTCATGCTAGCCAAATTCATCGCACCAAGTAGAGATACTACTTGTGCTTCCAAATACCCTTAAACCAATTTTGCCATGAGAGTCCACCATACCTACCTATGGATTGAGTAAGATCCTCCAAGTAAGTTGTCATCGGTGCAAGCAATAAAAATTGCTCTCTAAATATGTATGACTTATTAGTGTGGGAGAAAATAAGCTTTATACGATCGTGTGATATGGAAGAAATAAAAGCGACATACTGCATAATAAAGGTCCATATCACAAGTGGAAATATAAAGTGACGTTCTTTCGCATTAAGATTTTGTGCATCCAACCATAAAAGCGCATGGCAACCTCTGCTTCCCTCTGCGAAGGGCATATCTTTTACTTTTATCTCCTACCTTGCATAAGAGTCATGGTGATCTTAACCCTTCCTTTTTATAATTTATCCTTTGGCAAGCACAGTGTGTTGGAAAGATGCTAGTATATATGGCTAATTGGATGTGAGTTTTCATGAACTATTATTGTTGACATTACCCTTGAGGTAAAATGTTGGGAGGCAAAACTATAAGCCCCTATCTTTCTCTGTGTCCTATTAAGACTCCATACCCATAAGTATTGCGTGAGTGTCAGCAATTGCGAAAGACTATATGATAGTTGAGTATGTGGACTTGCTGAAAAGCTCTTATACATTGAATCTTTCCTATGTTATGATAAATTGCAATTGCTCCAATGACTGAGATTATAGTTTGTTAGTTTTCAATGAAGTTTACGATTCATACTTGAAATTGTGATTGAATTATTACTCTAGCATAAGAAATCATATGACAAGAATTATGTAAGTCGCTGTTCTAAGAATTATCATGATGCCCTCATGTCCGTATTTTACTTTTATCGACACCTCTATCTCTAAACATGTGGACATATTTTTCGATTTCGGCTTTCGCTTGAGGACAAGCGAGGTATAAGCTTGGGGGAGTTGATACGTCCATTTTGCATCATGCTTTTATATCGATATTTATTGCATTATGGGCTGTTATTACACATTATGTCACAATACTTATGCCTATTTTCTCTTATTTTACAAGGTTTACATAAAGAGGGAGAATGCCTGCAGCTAGGATTCTGGGCTAGAAAAGGAGCAAATATTAGAGACCTATTCTGCACAGCTCCAAAAGTCCTGAAACTTCATGGAAGACGTTTTCAGAATATATAAAAAATACTCAGTGGAAGAAGTTCACCAGGGGGGCCACACCCTTCCCAAGAGGGTGGGGGCGCGCCTTACCCCCTGGGCGCGCCCTCCTACCTCGTGGGCTCTCTGGTGGCCCTCCGGTGGCCATCTTTTGCTATATGAAGTCTTTCGATGAGGAAAAAATCATAAGCCTTCTTCTCGGACGAAACTCTGCCGCCACGAGGCGGAACCAATCTAGGGCTCTGGCAGAGCTATTTTGCTGGGGAAACTTCCCCCCGGGAGGGGGAAATCATCGTCATCATCATCACCAACGCTCCTCTCATCGGGAGAGGGCAATCTCCGTCAACATCTTCATCAGCACCATCTCCTCTCAAAACCCTAGTTCATCTCTTGTATCCAATTCTTGTCTTCAAGTCTGGGATTGGTGCTAGTAGGTTGCTAGTAGTGTTAATTACTCCTTGTAGTTGATGCTAGTTGGCTTATTTGGTGGAAGGTCATATGTTCAGATCCTATATGCATATTAATACCCCTCTGATTATGAACATGAATATGCTTTGTGAGTAGTTACGTTTGTTCCCGAGGACATGGGAGAAGTCTTGCTATTAGTAGTCATGTGAATTTGGTATTCATTTGATATTTTGATGAGATGTATGTTGTCTCTCCTCTAGTGGTGTTATGTGAATGTCGACTACATAACACTTCACCATTATTTGGGCCTAGAGGAAGGCATTGGGAAGTAATAAGTAGATGATGGGTTGCTAGAGTGACAGAAGCTTAAACCCTAGTTTATGTGTTGCTTCGTAAGGGGCTGATTTGGATCCATATGTTTCATGCTATGGTTAGGTTTACCTTAATCGTTTTGTTGTAGTTGTGGATGCTTGCAATAGAGGTTAATCATAAGTGGGATGCTCGTCCAAGTAAGGACAGTACCCTAGCACCGGTCCACCCACATACCAAATTATCAAAGTACCAAACGCGAATCATATGAACGTGATGAAAACTAGCTTGACGATATTCCCATGTGTCCTCGGGAGCGCTTTTCTCTATATAAGAGTTTGTCCAGGCTTGTCCTTTGCTACAAAAAGGATTGGGCCACCTTGCTGCACTTTATTTACTTTTGTTACTTGTTGCTCGTTACAAATTATCCTATCACAAAACTATCTATTACCACTTATTTTAGTACTTGCAGAGAATACCTTGCTGGAAACCGCTTATCATTTCCTTCTGCTCCTCGTTGGGTTCGACACTCTTACTTATCGAAAGGACTACGATAGATCCCCTATACTTGTGGGTCATCATGATACGTCTCCAACGTATCTATAATTTTGATTGCTCCATGCTATATTATCTACTGTTTTGGACATTATTGGGATTTATTATAAACTTTTATACTATTTTTGGGACTAACCTATTAACCGGAGGCCCAGCCCAGAATTGCTGTTTTTGCCTATTTTAGGGTTTCGAAGAAAAGGAATAATCAAACGGAGTCCAAACGGAATGAAACCTTCGGGAACGTGATTTTCTCGCCGAACATGATCTAGGAGACTTGGACCCTACGTCAAGAAACAAAGGAGGAGGCCACGAGGTAGGGGGCGCGCCTCCCCCCCCCAAGCGCGCCCTCCACCCTCATGGGCTCCCTGTTGCTCCTCCGGCGTACTCCTTCCTCCTATATATACCTACGTACCCCCAAACGATCAGATACGGAGCCAAAACTCTAATTCCACCGCCGCAACTTTCTGTATCCACAAGATCCCATCTTGGGGCCTGTTCCGGAGCTCCGCCGGAGGGGGTATCTATCACGGAGGGGGTATCCATCACGGAGGGCTTCTACATCATCACCATAGCCCCTCCGACGAAGTGTGAGTAGTTCACCTCAGACCTACGGGTACATAGTTATTAGCTAGATGGCTTATTCTCTCTTTTTGGATCTCAATACAATGTTCTCCCCCTCTCTTGTGGAGATCTATGCGATGTAATCTTCTTTTTGCTGTGTGTTTGTTGAGTCTGATGAATTGTGGGTTTATGATCAAGTCTATCTATGAACAATATTTGAATCTTCTCTGAATTCTTTTATGTATGATTGGTTATCTTTGCAAGTCTCTTTGAATTATCAGTTTGGTTTGGCCTACTAGATTGAACTTTCTTGCAATGGGAGAAGTGCTTAGCTTTGGGTTCAATCTTGCGGTGTCCTTTCCTAGTGACAGTAGGGGCAGCAAGGCACGTATTGTATTGTTGCCATCGAGGATAACAAGATGGGGTTTTCATCATATTGTATGAGTTTATCTCTCTACATCATGTCATCTTGCTTAAGGCATTACTCTGTTTTCATGAACTCAATACTCTAGATGCATGCTGGATAGCGGTCGATGAGTGGAGTAATAGTAGTAGATGCAGGCAGGAGTCGGTCTACTTGTCTCGGACGTGATGCCTATATACATGATCATACCTAGATATTCTCATAACTATGCTCAATTCTGTCAATTGCTCAACAGTAATTCTTTCACCCACCGTAAAATACTTATGCTCTTGAGAGAAGCCACTAGTGAAACCTATGGCCCCCGGGTCTATCTTCATCATATTAATCTTCCAATACTTATTTCTTTCCTTTGCTTTTTACTTTGCTTTTATTTTACTTTGCATCTTTATCATAAAAATACCAAAAATATTATCTTATCATATCTATCAGATCTCACTCTCGTAAGTGACCGTGAAGGGATTGACAACCCCTTATCGCATTGGTTGCGAGGAGCTATTTGCTTTGTGCAGGTACGAGGGACTCGCGTGTAGCCTCCTACTGGATTGATACCTTGGTTCTCAAAACTGAGGGAAATACTTACGCTACTTTGCTGCATCATCCCTTCCTCTTCGGGGAAAACCAACACAGTGCTCAAGAGGTAGCAAGAAGGATTTCTGGCGCCGTTGCCGGGGAGTCTACGCAAAAGTCAATATACCAAGTACCCATCACAATCCTTATCTCCCGCATTACATTATTTGCCATTTGCCTCTCATTTTCCACTCCCCCACTTCACCCTTGCTGTTTTATTCTCCATCTCTCTCTATCCTCCCTCTCTTTTTCTGTTCGCCTCTTTTCCGTTTGCTTGTCATTATGGCTAGTCCCTTATCTTCTCCGTTGTCTCCCTAGAATGAAATTCTAAATTTTAAGCAAAGGGAGTGAGAAAATCTAAAAGACGCTTGGTATAGAATTTGCAATGCTCAAAATAGATCTACCAGGAAGCAATCTACTTTCGTTCTTCTTCTCAATTTTTATGTAGGCACTACTCCTTGGCACAGATATGTCCTTGATACTATTACCGGAGGGAACTTCTTGGGTAGCCATACTTTTGATTCTTATAATGCTATGATAGATTTGTTTGACTCACCCCCTCTTTTGGTTAATGTAACTGTAATAACTTTGGAGCATGTAATGCAAAGGCTCGAAATTATTGAAAATAAGGTTGCTACCATAGAGTTAATTGAAAATTTGGATAAAAAGATCCACAACCGAATCTCTCAATATGGATCTAAAGTAGGAGTTACTTTGAAAAATATTAAAGAGAAGGAACCCATAGTTAATGAGAAAATAAATCACGATTCCACTAGGATCGATAAACTTGAGGATATTATTACCAACTTGGGAACGGCTTTTTCTTCCGTAAAGAATACTCCAAGTCCTCCCACTAAAATTGCCAAGCCTATGTATGTTCCTAAAAATAAGGATGAATCCTCTATTAAGGAAACTACGGATCTCAAATCTATAAGTATTCATCCCAATCTTTTTGCTATCATTAAGGAACCATTCGTTACAAATGAATTTTTCGATCTTGTGCCTAAAAGTTTGATAATCAATAAAAAGAAAGAAATTCCTAAAGATGGTAGATGCCTCATTGAAGACTTGCCTACCAAAGATGGCAATACCTAGATCTATCCTTGCTTTTTATGCCTAGCTAGGGGCGTTAAACGATAGCGCTTGTTGGGAGGCAACCCAATTTTATTTTTATTCCTTGCTTTTTGCTCCTGTTTAGTAATAAATAATTTATCTAGCCTTTGTTTAGGTTGTGTTTTTTGTGTTTAATTAGTGTTTGTGCCAAGTAGAACCGTTGGGAAGACTTGGGGAAAGTCTTGATATCTTGCTGTAAAAAACAGAAACTTTAGCGCTCACGAGAACTGCTGCCATTTTTATTTGGAAAGTTCTATTTAGTTAATTATTTTTTCAGATGATTAATAGATAAATTCCTCACGTCCAGAAATTTATTTTAGAATGTTTGGGGTTCCAGAGCTTGCGCTAGCTACATATTACTACAGACTGTTCTGTTTTTGACAGATTCTGTTTTTCGTGTGTTGTTCGCTTATTTTGATGAATCTATGGCTAGTAAAATAGTTTATAAACCATAGAGAAGTTGGAATACAGTAGGTTTAACACAAATATAAATAAATAATGAGTTCATTACAGTACCTTGAAGTGGTCTTTTGTTTTCTTTCGCTAACGGAGCTCATGAGATTTTCTACTTTAAGTTTTGTGTTGTGAAGTTTTCAAGTTATGGGTAAAGATTTGATGGATTATGGAACAAGGAGTGGCAAGATCCTAAGCTTGGGGATGACCATGGCACCCCCAAGATAATCTAAGGACATCTAAAAGCCAAAGCTTGGGGATGCCTCGGAAGGCATCCCCTCTTTTCGTCTACTTCTATCGGTAACTTTACTTGGAGCTATATTTTTATTCACCACATGATATGTGTTTTGCTTGGAGCGTCTTGTATGATTTGAGTCTTTGTTTTTTAGTTTACCACAATCATCCTTGCTGTACACACCTTTTGATAGAGCCATAACATGATTTGGAATTTGTTAGAATACTCTATGTGCCTCGCTTATATCTTTTGAGTTATATAGTTTTGCTCTAGTACTTCACTTATATCTTTTAGAGCACGGTGGTGGATTTGTTTAATAGAAACTATTGATCTCTCATGCTTCACTTAGATTATTTTGAGAGTCTTAAATAGCATGGTAATTTTCTTAAATAATCCTAATATGCTAGGTATTCCAGATTAGTAAAACATTTCCTATGAGTGTTTTGAATACTAAGAGAAGTTTGATGCTTGATGATTGTTTTGAGATATGTAGGTAATAATATAAAAGTCGTGCTAATTGAGTAGTTGTGAATTTGAGAAGTGCTTGTGTTGAAGTTTGCAAGTCCCGTAGCATGCACGTATGGTAAACGTTATGTAACAAATTTGAAACATGAGGTGTTCTTTGATTGTCTTCCTTATGAGTGGCGGTCAGGGACGAGCGATGGTCTTTTCCTACCAATCTATCCCCTAGGAGCATGCGCGTAGTGCTTTGGTTTTTGATGACTTGTACATTTTTGCAATAAGTATGTGAGTTCTTTATTACTAATGTTGAGTCCATGGATTATGTGCACTCTCACCCTTCCATCATTGCTAGCCTCTTCGGTACCGTGCATTGCCCTTTCTCACATTGAGAGTTGGTGCAAACTTCGCCGGTGCATCCAAACCCCGTGATATGATACACTCTTTCACACATAAACCTCCTTATATCTTCCTCAAAACAGCCACCATACCTACCTATTATGGCATTTCCACAGCCATTCAGAGATATATTGCCATGCAACTTTCCACCATTCCGTTTATCATGACACATTCATCATTGTCATATTGCTTAGCATGATCATGTAGTTGACATAGTATTTGTGGCAAAGCCACCGTTCATAATTCTTTCATACATGTCACTCTTGGTTCATTGCATATCCCGGTACACTGCTGGAGGCATTCATATAGAGTCATATTTTGTTCTAGCATCGAGTTGTAATCATTGAGTTGTAAATAAATAGAAGTGTGATGATCATCATTTTCTACAGCATTGTCCCAAGTGAGAAAAAAGGCCATATAAAAAAAGGCCCAAAAAATGAGAGAAAAAGATATAAGGGACAATGTTACTATCCTTTGCCACACTTGTGCTTCAAAGTAGCATCATGATCTTCATGCTAGAGAGTCTCTTGTTTTGTCACTTTCATATACTAGTGGGAAATTTTCATTGTAGAACTTGGCTTGTATATTCCAACAATGGGCCTCCTCAAGTGCCCTAGGTCTTCGTGAGCAAGAAAGTTAGATGCACACCCACTTAGTTTCTTTTGTTGAGCTTTCATACATTTATAGCTCTAGTGCATACGTTGCATGGCAATCCCTACTCCTTGCATTAATATCAATCCATGGGCATCTCCATAGCCCATTGATTAGCCTCGTTGATGTGAGACTTTCTCCTTTTTGTCTTCTCCACATAACCCCCATCATCATATTCTATTTCACCCATAGTGTTATATCCATGGCTCGCGCTCATATATTGCGTGAAAGTTTATAGGTTTGAGATTGCTAAGGTATGAAACAATTGCTTGGCTTGTTATCGGGGTTGTGCATGATGAGAGCATTCTTGTGTGACGAAAATGGAGCATGACTAAACTATATGATTTTGTAGGGATGAACTTTCTTTGGCCATGTTATTTTGAGAAGACATAATTGCTTAGTTAGTATGCTTGAAGTATTATCATCTTTATGTCAATGTGAACTTTTGTCTTGAATCTTTCAGATCTCAATATTCATGCCACAATTAAGAAGAATTGCATTGAAATTTTGCCAACTAGCATTCCACATCAAAAATTCTTTCTTTTATCATTTACCTACTCGAGGACGAGCAGGAATTAAGCTTGGGGATGCTTGATACGTCTCCAACGTATCTATAATTTTTGATTGTTCCATGCTATATTATCTACTATTTGGGACATTATTGGGCTTTATTATCCACTTTTATACTATTTTTGGGACTAACCTATTAACCGTAGGCCCAACCCAAAATTGCTGTTTTTGCCTATTTTAGGGTTTCGAAGAAAAGGAATATCAAATGGAGTCCAAACGGAATGAAACCTTCGAGAATGTGATTTTCTCGCCGAACATGATCCAGGAGACTTGGACCCTACGTCAAGAAACAAAGGAGGAGGCCACGAGGTAGGGGGCGTGCCTACCCCCCCCCCCCAAGCGCGCCCTCCACCCTCGTGGCCCCCCTATTGCTCCACCGATGTACTCCTTCCTCCTATATATACCTACGTACCCCCAAATGATCAGATACAGAGCCAAAACCCTAATTCCACCGCCGCAACTTTCCGTATCCACGAGATTCCATCTTGGGGCTTGTTCCGGAGCTCCGCCGGAGGGGGTATCCATCACGGAGGGCTTCTACATCATCACCATAGCCCCTCCGATGATGTGTGAGTAGTTCACCTTAGACCTACGGGTCCATAGTTATTAGCTAGATGGCTTCTTCTCTCTTTTTGGATCTCAATACAAAGTTCTCCCCCTCTCTTGTGGAGATCTATTCAATGTAATCTTCTATTTGCGGTGTGTTTGTGAAGGAAATATGCCCTAGAGGCAATAATAAAGTTATTATTTATTTCCTTATTTCATGATAAATGTTTATTATTCATGCTAGAATTGTATTAACCGGAAACATAATACATGTGTGAATACATAGACAAACAGAGTTTCACCAGTATGCCTCTACTTGACTAGCTCGTTAATCAAAGATGGTTATGTTTCCTAACCATAGACAAAGAGTTGTTATTTGATTAACGGGATCACATCATTAGGAGAATGATGTGATTGACTTGACCCATTCCGTTAGCTTAGCACTCGATCGTTTAGTATGTTGCTGTTGCTTTCTTCATGACTTATACATGTTCCTATGACTATGAGATTATGCAACTCCCGTTTACCGGAGGAACACTTTGTGTGCTACCAAACGTCACAACATAACTGGGTGATTATAAAGGAGCTCTACAGGTGTCTCCAATGGTGAATGTTGGGTTGGCGTATTTCGAGATTAGGATTTGTCACTCCGATTGTCGGAGAGGTATCTCTGGGCCCTCTCGGTAATGCACATCACATAAGCCTTGCAAGCATTACAACTAATGAGTTAGTTGCAAGATGATGTATTATGAAACGAGTAAAGAGACTTGCCGGTAACGAGATTGAACTAGGTATTGAGATACCGACGATCGAATCTCGGGCAAGTAACATACCGATGACAAAGGGAACAACATATGTTGTTATGCGGTCTGACCGATAAAGATCTTCGTAGAATATGTAGGAGCCAATATGAGCATCCAGGTTCCGCTATTGGTTATTGACCGGAGACGTGTCTCGGTCATGTCTACATTGTTCTCGAACCCGTAGGGTCCGCACGCTTAAGGTTTCGATGACAGTTATATTATGAGTTTATGAGTTTTGATGTACCGAAGTTAGTTCGGAGTCCCGGATGTGATCACGGACATGACGAGGAGTCTCGAAATGGTCGAGACATAAAGATTGATGTATTGGACGGCTATATTCGGACACCGGAAGTGTTTCGGGTGATTTCGGAGAAAACCGGAGAGCCGGAGGGTTACCGGAGAGCCGGAGGGTTA
>NC_041386.1:47065496-47078163 GCF_002162155.2 Triticum dicoccoides
AATGGGCCATATGGGCCTTAGTGGAGAGAGAGGGGGGCAGCCAAAGGTGGGCTGCACGCCTCCTCCCCCCTGGTCCGAATTGGACTAGGAGAGGGGGGCGGCGCCCCCCTTTCCTTCTCCCTCCCCACTTCTTTCCCCCTCCTAGTAGGAGTCCTACTCCTACTAGGAGGAAGACTCCACCTTGGCGCGCCATAGGGGCCGGCCTCCTCCCCTTGATCCTTTATATACGGGGGCAGGGGGCACCCCTAGACACACAAGTTGATCCACGTGATCATATTCTTAGCCGTGTGCGGTGCCCCCTTCCACCATAATCCTCGATAATATTGTAGCAGTGCTTAGGCGAAGCCCTGCGACGGTAGTACATCAAGATCGTCACCACGCCATCGTGCTGACGGAACTCTTCCCCGACACTTTGCTGGATCGGAGTCCGGGGATCGTCATCGAGCTGAACGTGTGCTAGAACTCGGAGGTGTCGTAGTTTCGGTGCTTGATCGGTCGGGCCGTGAAGACGACGACTACATCAACCGCGTTGTGCTAACGCTTCCGCTGTCGGTCTACAAGGGTACGTAGACCACACTCTTCCCTCGTTTCTATGCATCACCATGATCTTGCGTGTGTGTAGGAAATTTTTTGAAATTAGTACATTCCGCAACAGTGGTATCACAGCCTAGGTTTTATGTGTTGATGTTATATGCACGAGTAGAACACAAGTGAGTTGTTGGCGATATAAGTCATACTGCTTATTAGCATGTCATACTTTGGTTCGGCGGTATTGTTGGATGAAGCGGCCCGGACCGACATTACGCGTACGCTTACGCGAGACTGGTTCTATCGACGTGCTTTGCACACAGGTGGCTGGCGGGTGTCAGTTTCTCCAACTTTAGTTGAACCAAGTGTGGCTACGCCCGGTCCTTACGAAGGTTAAAACAGCACCAACTTGACAAACTATCATTGTGGTTTTGATGCGTAGGTAAGATTGGTTCTTGCTTAAGCCCGTAGAAGCCACGTAAAACTTGCAACAACAAAGTAGAGGACGTCTAACTTGTTTTTGCAGGGCATGTTGTGATGTGATATGGTCAAGACGTGATGAGATATAAGTTGTTGTATGAGATGATCATGTTTTGTTGAAGTTATCAGCAACTGGCAAAATCCTTATGGTTGTCTCTTTATTGCATAAGATGCAAGCGCCCAATAATTGCTTTACTTTATCGCTATGCAATAGCAATAGTTGCAAGAGCAATTGTTGGCGAGACGACCACGTGACGACACATTGATATAGATCAAGATGATGGAGATCATAGTGCCATGCCGGTGACGATAGAGATCATGACAGTACTTTGGAGATGGAAATCAAAGGCGCAAGATGATGATGGCCATATCATGTCACATATTTTGATTGCATATGATGTTTATCTTTTATACATCTTATTTTGCTTAATTTGACGGTAGCATTTTAAGATGATCTCTCACTAATTATCAAGAAGTGTTCTCCCTGAGTATGCACCGTTGCGAAAGTTCTTCGTGCTAAGACACCACGTGATGATCGGGTGTGATAGGCTCTACGTTCAAATACAACGGGTGCAAAACAGTTGCACACACGGAATACTAAGGTTATACTTGACGAGCCAAGCATATACAGATATGGCCTCGGAACACGGAGACCGAAAGGTCGAGCATGAATCATATAGTAGATATGATCAACATAGTGATGTTCACCAATGAAGCTACTCCATCTCACGTGATGATCGGACATGGTTTAGTTGATTTGGATCACGTGATCACTCAGAGGATTAGAGGGATGTCTATCTAAGTGGGTTCTTAAGTAATATGATTAATTGAACTTAAATTTATCATGAACTTAGTCCTGGTAGTATTTTGCAAATCATGTTGTAGATCAATAGCTCGCGTTGTTGCTTCCATGTGTTTATTTTGATATGTTCCTAGAGAAAATTGTGTTGAAAGATGTTAGTAGCAATGATGCGGATTGGATCCATGATCTGAGGTTTATCATCATTGTTGCACAGAAAAATTATGTCTTTGATGCACCGCTAGGTGACAAACCTATTGCAGGAGCAGATGCAGATGTTATGAACATTTGGCTAGCTCAATATGATGACTACTTGATAGTTTAGTGCACCGTGCTTAAACGGCTTAGAATCGGGACTTCAAAGACGTTTTGAACGTCATGGACCATATGAGATGTTCCAGGAGTTGAAGTTAATATTTCAAGCAAATACCCGAGTTGAGAGATATGAAGTCTCCAACAAGTTCTATAGCTAAAAGATGGAGGAGAATCGCTCAACTAGTGAGCATGTGCTTAGATTTTCTGGGTACTACAATCGCTTGAATCAAGTAGGAGTTAATCTTCCAGAAGATAGTGATTGACAGAATTCTCTAGTCACCATCACCAAGTTAGTAGAACTTCGTGATGAACTATGATATGCAAGGGATAACGGAAACGATTCCCAAGCTCTTCATAATGCTGAAATTGATGAAGGTAGAAATCGAGAAAAATATCAAGTGTTGATGGTAGACAAGACCACTAGTTTCAAGAAAAGGGCAGAGGGAAGAAGGGGAACTTCAAGAAGAACAGCAAGCAAGTTGCTGCTCAAGTGAAGAAGCCCAAGTCTGGTCCTAAGCCTGAGACTAAGTGTTTCTACTACAAAGGGACTGGTCACTGGAAACGGAACTACCCCAAGTGATTGGCGGATAAGAAGGATGGCAAAGTGAACATAAGTATATTTGATATACATGTTATTGATGTGTACTTTACTAGTGTTTATAGCAACCCCTCAGTATTTGATACTAGTTCAGTTGCTAAGATTAGTAACTCGAAACGGGAGTTGCAGAATAAACAGAGACTAGTTAAGGGTGAAGTGACGATGTGTGTTGGAAGTGGTTCCAAGATTGATATGATCATCATCGCACACTCCCTATACTTTCGGGATTAATGTTGAACCTAAATAAGTGTTATTTGGTGTTTGCGTTGAGCATGAATATGATTTGATCATGTTTATTGTAATATGGTTATTCATTTAAGTAAGAGAATAAATTGTTGTTCTGTTTACATGAATAAAACCTTATATGGTTACACACCCAATGAAAATGGTTCATTGGATCTCGATCGTAGTGATACACATATTCATAATATTAAAACCAAAAGATGCGAAGTTAATAATGATAGTGCAACTTATTTGTGGCACTGCCATTTAGGTCATATTGGTGTAAAGCGCATGAAGAAACTCCATGCTGATGGGATTTTGGAATCACTTGATTATGAATCACTTGGTGCTTGCGAACCATGCCTTATGGGCAAGATGACTGAAAACTCCGTTCTCCGGAACAATGGAGCGAGCAACTGACTTATTGGAAATAATACATACTGATGTATGCGATCCGATGAGTGTTGAAGCTCGTGGCGGGTATCGTTATTTTCTGACCTTCACATATGATTTGAGCAGATATGGGTATATCTACTTGATGAAACATAAGTCTGAAACATTTGAAAAGTTCAAAGAATTTCAGAGTGAAGTGGAAAATCATCGTAACAAGAAAAATATGGTTTCTACGATCTGATCGCAGAGACAAATATTTGAGTTACGAGTTTGGTCTTTAATTAAAACAATGTGGAATAGTTTCACAAATTCGTGCCACCTGGAACACCACATCATAATGGTGTGTCCGAATGTCATAACCATACTTTATTGGATATAGTGCAATCTATGATGTTTCTTACTGATTTACCAATATCGTTTTGGGATCATGCATTAGAGACAGCTGCATTCACGTTAAAAAGGGGCACCATCTAAGTCCGTTGAGACGACACAATTTGAACTGTGGTTTGGCAAGAAACCAAAGTTGCCATTTCTTAAAGTTTGGGTTTGGGATGCTTATATGAAAAAGTTTCATCCTGATAAGCTCAAACCCAAATCGGAGAAATATGTCTTCATAGGATACCCAAAGGAGACTGTTGGGTACACCTTCTATCACAGATCTGAAGGCAAGACATTCGTTGCTAAGAATGGATCCTTTCTAGAGAAGGAGTTTCTCTTGAAAGAAGTGAGTGGGAGGGAAGTAGAACTTGATAAGGTAATTGTACCTTCTCCCTTATTGAAAAGTAGTTCATCACAGAAATCTGTTCCTGTGACTACTACACCAATTAGTGAGGAAGCTAATGATGATGATCATGTAACTTCAGATCAAGTTAATACCGAATCTCGTAGGTAAACCAGAGTGAGATCCGCACCAGAGTGGTACAGTAATCCTGTTCTGGAAGTCATGTTACTAGACCATGACGAACTTGCGAACTAGGAGGAAGCAATGATGAGCCCAGATTCCGCGAAATGGTTTGAGGCCATGAAATCTGAGATATGATCCATGTATGAGAACAAAGTATGGACTTTGATGGATTTGCCCGATGATCGGCAAGCCATAGAAAATAAATGGATCTTCAAGAGGAAGACGGACGCTGATAGTAGTGTTATTATCTACAAAGCTAGAATTGTCGCAAAAGGTTTTCGACAAGTTCAAGGTGTTGACTACGATGAGAGTTTCTCACTCGTATCTATGCTTAAGTCTGTCCGAAACATGTTAGCAATTGCCGCATTTTATGAAATCTGGCAAATGGATAAACAAAACTGCATTCCTTAATGGATTTATTAAAGAAGAGTTGTATACGATGAAACTAGAAGGTTTTGTCGATCCTAAAGGTGTTAACTAAATATGCAAGCTCCAGCGATCCATCTATGGACTGGTGCAAGCATCTCGGAGTTGGAATATACGCTTTGATAAGTTGATCAAAGCATATAGTTTTATACAGACTTGCGGTGAAACCTATATTTACAAGAAAGTGAGTGGGAGCACTACAGCATTTCTGATAAGTATATGTGAACGACATATTGTTGATCGGAAATAATGTATAATTTTCTGGAAAGCATAAAGGAATATTTGAAAGGAGTTTTTCAAAGAAAGACCTCGGTGAAGCTGCTTACATATTGAGCATCAAGATCTATAGAGATAGATCAAGACGCTTGATAAGTTTTTTCAATAACTACATACCTTGACAAGATTTTGAACTAGTTCAAAATGGAACAGTCAAAGAAAGAGTTCTTGCCTGTATTGCAAGGTGTGAAATTGAGTAAGACTCAAAGCCCGACCACGGCAGAAGATAGAAAGAGAATGAAAGTCATTCCCTATGCCTCAGCCATATATTCTATAAAGTATGCCATGCTGTGTACCAGATCTGTTGTATACCCTACACTGTGTTAAGCGAGGGAATACAATAGTGATCTAGGAAGTAGATCACTGGACAGTGGTCAAAATTATCCTTAGTGGAATAAGGATATGTTTCTCGATTATGGAGGTGACAAAAGGTTCGTCGTAAAGGGTTACGTCGATGCAAACTTTGATATTGATCCAGATGATTCTAAGTCTCAATCTGGATGCATATTGAAAGTGGGAGCAATTAGCTAGAGTAGCTCCGTGCAGAGCATTGTTGACATAGAAATTTGCAAAATACATACGGATCTGAATATGGTAGACCCATTGACTAAACTTCTCTCACAGGCAAAACATAATCACACCTTAGTACTCTTTGGGTGTTAATCACATAGCGATATGAACTAGATTATTGACTCTAGTAAACCCTTTGAGTGTTGGCCACATAATGATGTGAACTATTGGTGTTAAATCACATGACAATGTGAACTAGATTATTGACTCTAGTGCAAGTGGGAGACTGAAGGAAATATGCCCTAGAGGCAATAATAAAGTTATTATTTATTTCCTTATTTCATGATAAATGTTTATTATTCATGCTAGAATTGTATTAACCAGAAACATAATACATGTGTGAATACATAGACAAACAGAGTGTCACTAGTATGCCTCTACTTGACTAGCTCGTTAATCAAAGATGGTTATGTTTCCTAACCATAGACAAAGAGTTGTTATTTTATTAACGGGATCACATCATTAGGAGAATGATGTGATTGACTTGACCCATTCCGTTAGCTTAGCACTCGATCGTTTAGTATGTTGCTATTGCTTTCTTCATGACTTATACATGTTCCTATGACTATGAGATTATGCAACTCCCGTTTACCGGAGGAACACTTTGTGTGCTACCAAACGTCACAACATAACTGGGTGATTATAAAGGAGCTCTACAGGTGTCTCCAAAGGTGAATGTTGGGTTGGCGTATTTCGAGATTAGGATTTGTCACTCCGATTGTCGGAGAGGTATCTCTGGGCCCTCTCGGTAATGCACATCACATAAGCCTTGAAAGCATTACAACTAATGAGTTAGTTGCAAGATGATGTATTACGAAACGAGTAAAGAGACTTGCCGGTAACGAGATTGAACTAGGTATTGAGATAACGACGATCGAATCTCGGGCAAGTAACATACCGATGACAAAGGGAACAACGTATGTTGTTATGCGGTCTGACCGATAAAGATCTTCATACAATATGTAGGAGCCAATATGAGCATCCAGGTTCCGCTATTGGTTATTGACCGGAGATGTATCTCGGTCATGTCTACATTGTTCTCGAACCCGTAGGGTCCGCACGCTTAAGGTTTCGATGACAGTTATATTATGAGTTTATGAGTTTTGATGTACCGAAGTTAGTTCGGAGTCCCGGATGTGATCACGGACATGACGAGGAGTCTCGAAATGGTCGAGACATAAAGATTGATGTATTGGACGGCTATATTCGGACACCGGAAGTGTTCCGGGTGATTTCAGAGAAAACTGGAGAGCCGGAGGGTTACCGGAACCCCCCCCCCCCGGGAGAAGTAATGGGCCATATGGGCCTTAGTGGAGAGAGAGAGAGGGGCCGCCAAAGGTGGGCCGCACGCCTCCTCCCCTGGTCCGAATTGGACTAGGAGAGGGGGGGCGGCGCCCCCCTTTCCTTCTCCCTCCCCACTTCTTTCCCCCTCCTAGTAGGAGTCCTACTCCTACTAGGAGGAGGACTCCTCCTTGGCGCGCCATAGGGGCCAGCCGGCCTCCTCCCCTTGATCCTTTATATACGGGGGCAGGGGGCACCCCTAGACACACAAGTTGATCCACGTGATCATATTCTTAGCCGTGTGCGGTGCCCCCTTCCACCATAATCCTTGATAATATTGTAGTGGTGCTTAGGCGAAGCCCTGTGAAGGTAGTACATCAAGATCGTCACCACGCCGTCGTGTTGACGGAACTCTTCCCCGACACTTTGCTAGATCGGAGTCCGGGGATCGTCATCGAGCTGAACATGTGCTAGAACTCGGAGGTGCCGTAGTTTCGGTGCTTGATCGGTCGGGCCGTGAAGACGTACGACTATATCAACTGCATTGTGCTAACGCTTCCACTGTCGGTCTACAAGGGTACGTAGATCACACTCTTCCCTCGTTGCTATGCATCACCATGATCTTGTGTGTGCGTAGTAATTTTTTTGAAATTACTACGTTCCCCAACAGTTTGTTGAGACCGATGAATTGTGGGTTTATGATCAAGTCTATCTATGAACAATATTTGAATCTTCTCTGAATTCTTTTATGTATGATTGGTTATCTTTGCAAGTCACTTCGAATTATCAGTTTGGTTTGGCCTACTAGATTGATCTTTCTTGCAATGGGAGAAGTGCTTAGCTTTGGGTTCAATCTTGCGGTGTCCTTTCCTAGTGACAGTAGGGGCAGCAAGGCATGTATTGTATTGTTGCCATCGAGGATAACAAGATGGAGTTTTCATCATATTGCATGAGTTTATCCCTCTACATCATGTCATCTTGCTTAAGGCGTTACTCTGTTTTCATGAACTTAATACTCTAAATGCATGCTGGATAGCGGTCGATGAGTGGAGTAATAGTAGTAGATGCAGGCAGGAGTCGGTCTACTTGTCTCGGACATGATGCCTATATACATGATCATACCTAGATATTCTCATAACTATGCTCAATTCTGTCAATTGCTCAACAGTAATTCGTTCACCCACCATAAAATACTTATGCTCTTGAGAGAAGCCACTAGTGAAACATATGGCCTCCGGGTCTATCTTCATCATATTAATCTTCCAATACTTAGTTATTTCCTTTGCTTTTATTTTACTTTGCATCTTTATCATAAAAATACCAAAAATATTATCTTATCATATCTATCAGATCTCACTCTCGTAAGTGACCGTGAAGGGATTGACAACCCCTTATCGCGTTGGTTGCGAGGAGCTATTTGCTTTGTGCAGGTACGAGGGACTTGCGCGTAGCCTCCTACTGGATTGATACCTTGGTTCTCAGAACTAAGGGAAATACTTACGCTACTTTGCTGCATCATCCCTTCCTCTTCGGGGAAAACCAACGCAGTGCTCAAGAGGTAGCAAAGCACTTCTTGCATTGCAAGAAAGATCAATCTAGTAGGCCAAACTAAACCGACAATTCAAAGAGACTTACAAAGATATCAAATCATGCATATAAGAATTCAGAGAAGAACCAAATATTATTCATAGATAAACTTGATCATAAATCCACATTTCATCGGATCTCGGCAAACACACCGCAAAAAAGTATTACATCGAATAGATCTCCAAGAACATCGAGGAGAACTTTGTATTGAGAACCAAAGAGAGAGAAGAAGCCATCTAGCTAATAACTATGGACCCGAAGGTCTGTGGTAAACTACTCGCACATCATCGGAGAGGCTATGGTGTTGATGTATAAGCCCTCCGTGATCGAATCCCCCTCCGGCAGATCACCGGAAAAGGCCCCAGATGAGATCTCACGGGTACAGAAGGTTGCGGCGGTGGAAAAGTGATTTCGTGGCTCTCCCTGATGTTTTTAGGGTATAAGAGTATATATAGGTGAAAGAAGTACGTCGGTGGAGCTCCGTGGGGCCCACAAGGGTGGGGGCGCGCCCTCCTGCCTCGTGGAAGCTTCACGGAGTTCCAGACTTCCACTCCAAGTCTCCTGGTTTGCGTTTGTTCTAAGAAAGATCCTCGTGAAGGTTTCGTTCTGTTTGATATTCCTTTTCTGCGAAACACTAAAATAGGCAAAAAGAACAAAAACTGACACTGGGCCTCCGGTTAATAGGTTAGTCCCAAAAATAATATAAAAGAGCATATTAAAGCCCATTAAACATCCAAAGCAGGTAATATAATAGCATGGAACAATCAAAAATTATAGATATGTTGGAGACGTATCAGGTACCACCGCCAACTACACCCCGCCACCGACCATAAACCGTTGCTGCTAGGGCAGCTACAGCCGCACCAGTGGCCCATGCAACCACCCACTGCTACCCTGCCGAACCACCATGCCGTCACAGGAGCCTAGGCCACCACCCATCTGCCATCCACGCCCACCTCAACAAGGAAATGGGAAAGCCGACAAGCCGAGCTATGGGCATAAGGGGACAGCCACACAACAAGGGGGTAACTCCCTGGTAGCCATCCCCTCATCCCCGGTCGATGTCGGGCGGGGCCGCCGCCGCCACCTCGCCAGATCTGGCGGCTCCAAATCCGGGCAAGGGTCACCCGGGGTAGCTAGGCGCCCCCGAGATTAACCCGCAACCCGCGCTGAAGACCGCATCCGAGGGGGACAAGAGATCCCGCTGTCGTCGACGCCGCCCGGGAAGGAAAGGACGAGGGAGGGGAGGGGGGGTTGGCTCGAGCTAGGGTTTTGCCCGCCGCCGCCCACGGGGAGCGACGGGGGGTGAGCGGGCCCACTGCAGCCCGAGCAAGCTAAGCTCTTTGTTGGTCAAAAAAACAACACACCATGGCGACTCTATGTTTAGTTTATGTTTTGTGACGCCCCCAATTTAATCGTACACTAATCATGCACGCAAACGTGTACGATCAAGATCAGGGACTCACGGGAAGATATCACAACACAACTCTAAAACATAAATAAGTCATACAAGCATCATAATACAAGCCAAGGGCCTCGAGGGCTCGAATACAAGTGCTCGATCATAGACGAGTCAGCGGAAGCAACAATATCTAAGTACAGACATAAGTTAAACAAGTTTGCCTTAAGAAGGCTAGCACAAACTGGGATACAGATCGAAAGAGGCGCAGGCCTCCTGCCTGGGATCCTCCTAACTACTCCTGGTCGTCGTCAGCGGCCTACACGTAGTAGTAGGCACCTCCAGTGTAGTAGGAATCATCGTCGACGGTGGTGTCGGGCTCCAGGGCTCCAGCATCTGGTTGCGACAACCAGGTAGAAGGGAAAGGGGAAAAGAGGGAGAAAAGCAACCGTGAGTACTCATCCAAAGTACTCGCAAGCAAGGAGCTACACTACATATGCATGGGTATATGTGTAAAAGGCCATATCGGTGGACTGAACTGCAGAATGCCAGAATAAAAGGGGGATAGCTAATCCTGTCGAAGACTACGCTTCTGGCAGCCTCCGTCTTGCAGCATGTAGAAGAGAGTAGATTGAAGTCCTCCAAGTAGTATATCCAAGTAGCATCTCCAAGTAGCATCTCCAGTAGCAACGCAGTAGCATAATCCTACCCGGCGATCCTCCCCTCGTCGCCCTGTGGAAAAGCGATCACCGGGTTGTCTGTGGAACTTGGAAGGGTGTGTTTTATTAAGTATCCGGTTCTAGTTGTCATAAGGTCAAGGTACAACTCCAAGTCGTCCTGTTACCGAAGATCACGGCTATTCGAATAGATTAACTTCCCTGCAGGGGTGCACCAACTTACCCAACACGCTTGATCCCATTTGGCCGGACACACTTTCCTGGGTCATGCCCGACCTCGGAAGATCAACACGTCGCAGCCCCACCTAGGCAAAACAGAGAGGCCAGCACGCCGGTCTAAACCTAAGCGCACAGGGGTCTGGGCCCATCGCCCATAGCACACCTGCATGTTGCGAGGGCGGCCGGAAGCAGACCTAGCCTAGCAAGCGTTCCAGTCCAATCCGGCGCGCGCCGCTCCGTCGCTGACGTCTGAAGTGCTTCGGCTGATACCACGACGTCGGGATACCCATAACTACTCCCGCGTAGATGGTTAGTGCGTATAGGCTCGTAGCCAACTCAGATCAAATACCAAGATCTCGTTAAGCGTGTTAAGTATCCGCGAACGCCGAACAGGGCCAGGCCCACCTCTCTCCTAGGCGGTCTCAACCTGCCCTATCGCTCCGCCACAAAGATCCACACAGAGGGCCGTCGGGACAAAGGTCCTTTCAGCCCCCAATTCGTGAATCACTCGCGGGTACTCTTCGAGCTGACCCAACTTTAGTCACCATCTGTATAGTATGTATGTATGTAAAGTATATACCCGTGATCACCTCCCGAGTGATCACGGCCCAATAGTATAGCGAGGCAGACTGACAAGAATGTAGGGCCACTGATGGAACACTAGCATCCTATACTAAGCAGTAGGATAGCAGGTAATGGTAACAACAGTAGTAGCAAGGACAGGCTATGCATCAGGATAGGAATAACGGAAAGCAGTAACATGCTACACTACTCTAATGCAAGCAGTATAGAGAAAAGAGTAGGCGATATCTGGTGATCAAAGGGGGGGCTTGCCTGGTTGCTCTGGCAAGGAGGGGTCATCTTCGATGTAGTCGAACACACGGACATCGGCAGCGGTCTCGGAGTCTACCGGAAAGGAGTAACGGAGGGGGAACACAATAAATAACAGAGCAATCAAATGCAACACAAAGCAAGACGCGGCAATACGCGTTGCTAGGTATGTCCTAACGCGGTATTATGTGATACCAGCGAAAGGGGGAAACATCTGGGAAAGTATTCCCGGTGTTTCGCGTTTTCGGACAGATGAACCGAAGGTGAAATGTTGCGTGTTTGCTATGCTAGGGATGTGTGGCTGACAAACGGACTGTGTATCCGGATTCGTCTCGTCGTTCTGAGCAACTTTCATGTAGAAAGTATTTTAATCCGAGTTACGGATTAAAAGATATGATTTTCTAAAGATTTTATTAATTTCTGGAATTTAATTAATTATTTAATTAATTCGAAAATGAATTAATGACATCAGCATGATGTCATGCTGACATCAGCAGTCAACAGAGTTGACTGGTCAACCTGACCAGTGGGTCCCACTAGTCAGTGACACATTTTAATTAACAGGTTAATTAAACTAATCATAATTAATTAAGGGGGTGGGCCCCATTGTCATACTAATTAATTAGCTAATTAACAGTAGTTAATTAAGTTAATTAATCATTAGGTTAATTAATTTTAATTGGTTAATTTAATCAGAATTAATTAAGTTAACTAATTAGTTAATTAATTAATTTCATTATTTATTTATTCTTATTATTATTTTCTAATTATTATTTTTTTTATCAAAATGTTCTCTGGGCGGGGCCCACTTGTCATTGGCCCCGGGGGCCTTAGCGGATCGGGCGCAGGGGCTCAGCCCGAACGGGTGCTAGCCCGCGGGGGCGCCCCCAACCGGGCAACAAGGGGCGGCTGGAGGGCGCGGGCTCCAGCACGCCGGCGTTGAGCTCCGGGGGCTGCGACCGGGCAGAGCACGGGGAGGGCCGCGGCTAACTGGTGCGGGGGCTCGCAGCCGACGCCATGAGAGGCGAGGGTGAGCGCGCCTGGGGGTCTCGGTGGTCGCGAGCGGAGGCGGCCGGGGACGTGCCGGCCACGGTAGACGGGGTGCGCGGGAGCACGGCCGTCAGGGCGGTGCGTGTGGTGAGCGCGGACGGGGCGAGGAGCA
>NC_041386.1:47079086-47086877 GCF_002162155.2 Triticum dicoccoides
GACGACGAGGGCGGCGAGGTGAGGCGGTCGATGGCGACGAGCGTGGGAGAAGGGCGCCGTGAGGCGGCACCGGGCGACGACCGGGGGATCGACCCCGATCCGATCTGGATCTGGGGAGAGGGAGAGACGAGGGAGTGAGGGGGGAGGGGGGTTGGTTCGGTTAGGTTTTCGGGGTGGAGTGAGGATATGGGGAGTGGCCGGCTGGGCCGGTGGTCGACTGGGCCGGCCTGCTGGGCCGAAGCCCAGTGGGGGGGGCCTTCTCTCTTTCCTTTTGTTTTTTTTGCTTTGCCTTTTCTTTTTACTTTTCTTTTCTGTTTTATGTGTAGTTTTCTTTTATTTTAGTTTTACAAAATACACCAATGGTTCCTAAATTGGTATTGCTTATACATACTACTGCCACATTAATTTGGGTAACTAAATAAAATAGTTTAATATTTTATTTATTGTACAAGGAATTCAACTAATTGTTTTTGCTACTATTCAAAACATTTTAGAGTATTTATGCCTTTTATAAAAGTGTGGTTCCTCCACCATAATTACTTATGAATTATTTGGAACCACCCGAACATTTTAGTTTTAATATCAGAAAACCTTTAATGTTTGACTTGATTTTGAATTCGAATTTGAATAGGTTTCGAACTAACGCGAGATTTGTCACAGTAATCTAGGTGACGCGGCATCACTAGTAGAGGGTTACTGTAGCTTAATTATCCGGGCGTCACAATTCTCCTCCTCTACAAGAAATCTCGTCCCGAGATTTAAGAGGTAGAGAAAGGGGGGGAGGTCTAGTTACAAAATTCTAACGGATCTTCTCGAAGAAGTTAATCCCTTTCGTTGATGTCTTCAATTCTTTATTGCAAGGCATCATGATGAAGTTGTCGTCCTTTCTTCGGGGAACTCCATCGTACTTACGAATAGGTAAGGGGCAGCTCTACAATGATAGGATGTTATAAGGGAAATTCATCTGGGGGTATCCCAAGAATGAACATATGAGTATCTCTCGAGTTGAACAAATTACACATATCGAGAGCAAAGTAAGACGGTGTAATAAGAAGTTTCAAGCGGATAGGCAATCATTCATTACCTAAAGCAGAGTGCGAAAGGGGTTCTGAGCAACGGGAATAAGTATTGTGTCCGATACCAGAATAGATCAACAGGCAAGTGGCCCGTGAATTACATACAAAGTCAAGCACGAGGAATAACTTTGACAACAGGTTGTACAGGAGAGTCAGGTTTCGTTCCTGGGACCTGTGGGTTATGGGCCCATCATGTGGGTTAAAAGTAGAAAGGGGGGCTGACATCTTGTACGATCACGATAGCAAGGCATGTCAGAGAGTAGCATGTCAGTTATGTCGGCAACAATGTCGGTACCAAGGGCGAGGGACGAAGAGAACCATTTTCCTGCTCGTTGAACGAGGCGGACCAGTAGGCAAAGTTCTCATCCATCGGTGGTTACCGGAATGTCATCAACAAAAGTAACAGGGTCTTACTGACAGAATTGTATAACGAGGTGTTTACATAAGCAGGAAAATATTACTTCTCAGATCATATAGATCACAAGAAAGGTTAAACCAACAATGGAAGGAAAATATGATCATCAGATTAAACAGAACAATGGAAAGTAAAATGTGTTTAAACACATATTTTAGGGGTATATCCTTCCCAATGACAAGCAGAGCATGATATCCATGACAGGATATAAAGTAGAAAACCATTTAGGTAAGGGGGAAGGAATCTCATGATATTACCCATACAACGGTGTTAGGATAAGTGATAAATGAAATTTAGCATCGTGCTTCAAATGTTCCTGTTGAAAATCGGAGTACCATTGACATGCTTCGAGATAGCATTGACATGGTCTTCAGGTGAAGATCAGACTTTGGAAACACGAAGGATCCATCAGGAATAACTTGTAGAATAAGTCTTACCATTTCCTCATGGACGAATGGATAACCTTGCTGAAAAGGTATCTATAATGATAGGTCCTCCAGCCGGGGGGGGGTGCTAGGCATGACATCATGTTACGGGGTCATCAAAGGATCAACATCATAACTCTTGGAAAGTTGTCCCCAACCATCATATCTGACCGAGATTCATATCCAATTGGTGTCATGAAACCTCAGACTCAGGGGGTCCGAGAGGAAAAAGGTGCAACACAAATCGTCGAAATGACATTGCAAGATCCTCGAGAAATGAACTATGGGAGCGGGTTTCTGAAGCAATAGTTCATCATTAAACCAAGGAGAGGACAAGGAGGTGTCTGGTGAACTCAACGGCAATTCACCGAGATTCCCAAAAGATGGATTTCCACAATTAAGTGAACAAGGAGATAACATTTGTCAGATCAAATGATATAAGGAAGTATGCTCGAGGAAAACTTACACAATTAAACATTGGTTGAAAGGTGCGCCCGAAATATGGGTTGGGTTGCACGACCAATGTCAGAATGGTGATTCAATAATCAATAGCCTAAGAATGAACTTTCGACCACTAACTAAAAAAAATAGGGTTGCTAGAAGGAAAGAATCCAAACAACACCGTTCACTTGTTGGAATTAACACGGGGACCAAGAAAGAATGGTGATGGTGAGAAGTATTTCTACGTCAAGAATTCTCAAGAGGTGGAACAAATCTCAGAACATTCTTGACATAAAGGATGGTAATACTCCAAGGTAAAGAAGAACAATTGCTGGATAGCAAGGAACTCAAGGTATAACACCAAGCATGAACAAGCTTGTGTTGGTGGGAAGGCAATAAAGTGGTCGATGATAATATAATTTATCAAGGGCAAGGATGGTATTTCTCATCATGAATTCAATTGATATCCTGGATGAGCTCAGAATGTTGATGATCACGACACCTTTGTCGCGAGAGTTCATGAGGATGTAATCGATCGGCGACGTCAACAAGTCAAAGTAATGATGAAGTGAAAGGTTATCGGAACCAAGGGTACGACACAAACTCGAAACCAAGCTTGTTGTTCAAGGCGAAATGATATGACGATGAGGATCGACGTAAGGTTAGTTCATCGTCGAAAATTGTGCTCCGTGAAGAAGGACTGGGTAGCACAGTTAAAATCATCTCGACAATGATATAGCCAAACAGGATAGGAATGATGTGATCGGGTACAAACTCGTACTTATAGAAGCTTACCGAAGAGTTGTTGAACCGCAGTGCAGACTCGGTTCAGTTATCGGTGTCTTTGAGTGTTCAATAACTCAGAGCCCGTGAAAAATTGGAATCAGTGGGAAGGTAGCACTTGATGAAGAACTCATAAGAAGTTATGCAGTTCCATGATAATCTCGAGATACCAGGGGGGTAATACTCGACACAAGATAAAAGTAAAGGTTGGACTGGGGTATTAATCCGCAGAAGACAAATGTTTAAACTTGCCCGAGAAATGGGAACAAAGAAGAACAATATGGTCGAAACCATAACTACAAGGGGTCCAATTTAATAACACTGAAATAATTACTCGAATGAGTAAATATTTGGCAAGAAGCTACCATGATAAGTTCCACATCAGGTCCATGGGCATGAACTTAGAGTTCAAGGTCGACTCCCACTTCTCCAATGCATACCCTTTCATTCACTTCTCGCTTTTGATGAAGTTATAGCATTGAAATTTTATCTGGCAAAATACAAGAAGAGTACGACTCGTGAAAACTTTCGAGTTCACACATATTAAGGAAGGCATAGGTTCAACCCATCGGGGCATCTTAGAATCATATACCAGAACCTTTAGAAGTAGTTAACTCAAGCTCGAAGGCAGAGCATGGTTGAGGAAGCAGACGATACCATTTACCAAAGGCATTATGTATCAAAGAAAAGGCTCACAAGGTTATTGAATATGAAGGGCGTTGTCAGATAAAATCCAACAAAGGATCTGGTGGTCCACAAGGTACCTGATGTGAGCATCGGTACTCAACCAGAGGAGGAAAGAATGCAAGGAGATCAGTTTATAGAAACAACTGACTAACTCAATTGTCAAATGCAAAGGAATTATGATCTCCAAATCAAGGGATCAGAAGCAATGCTCTGATTAGGGATGGGTAAGTTGAATAGCCCTAGGGTACAATCAACGACAATTGGATTGGTCGAGAACCAATTCCAGTTAAAAGAATGGAAGCTCAGCCGGAAAGGTAATTTATAAGGATCAATGATGATTGCGTGTATTCGCAACATATTGAGTCAACAGACTCAAAATGATAATGACAAGGAATGTTAATAAGGTTTCTATACTTATGGGATTAATCATAATGAAAGCAAACAAGAAATTCCAGAGCAATAGGTTGTTGAGGATTTTCGGAAGATCGAATGGTATTTTGAAGACTTTTGTGAAATACATGAATCAACTGGGGATGAGTGGATACTCGATAAGTGCGAGAAATTATTTGAAGGGGTATTCATGTGGCAAAGAACTGCTAGGCAGTAGGCACAAAGTATTCTCGGAACAATAGAGAAAACTTCGGGGTATCTTGTAATAACAAGATCAATGGGGGATAATCGTATGAATGGCAAGCGTAAGTAGTTTTCCATACGGATTTATCGGTGGTCGGGAATAGCAAAAGCGATGGGCACAAAGTCTCAAGAGAATATCAAAGAGTATCTCTGAAATCTTCTGGTGCAGTCGGTGATCATCCGGACTGAAGGGCCCCTCCGATAGAAAGTATTTTCGAGAACCTAAAAGTTAGAATTTAGTAAAAATCGTTTAACCCGAATAGAAGAGAGTTCAGAATCCCAGAGTAAAGGTCGAGGAGTAAAAGATCCTAATACCACCCAATGGCGACGTGGGCCCATAAGGCACACAACCATGTTAGTAAAAGTTTTTGCAATGTCTAGACTCGACTTCGGCCAAGGAGTGTGGAAGGGGGATTCCTACAGGCAGTCGGCTCTGATACCAACTTGTGACGCCCCCGATTTAATCGTACACTAATCATGCACGCAAACGTGTACGATCAAGATCAGGGACTCACGGGAAGATATCACAACACAACTCTAAAACATAAATAAGTCATACAAGCATCATAATACAAGCCAGGGGCCTCGAGGGCTCGAATACAAGTGCTCGATCATAGACGAGTCAGCGGAAGCAACAATATCTGAGTACAGACATAAGTTAAACAAGTTTGCCTTAAGAAGGCTAGCACAAACTGGGATACAGATCGAAAGAGGCGCAGGCCTCCTGCCTGGGATCCTCCTAACTACTCCTGGTCGTCGTCAGCGGCCTGCACGTAGTAGCAGGCACCTCCAGTGTAGTAGGAATCATCGTCGACGGTGGCGTCGGGCTCCAGGGCTCCATCATCTGGTTGCGACAACCAGGTAGAAGGGAAAGGGGAAAAGAGGGAGAAAAGCAACCGTGAGTACTCATCCAAAGTACTCGCAAGCAAGGAGCTACACTACATATGCATGGGTATATGTGTAAAAGGCCATATCGGTGGACTGAACTGCAGAATGCCAGAATAAAAGGGGGATAGCTAATCCTGTCGAAGACTACGCTTCTGGCAGCCTCCGTCTTGCAGCATGTAGAAGAGAGTAGATTGAAGTCCTCCAAGTAGTATCTCCAAGTAGCATCTCCAAGTAGCATCTCCAGTAGCAACGCAGTAGCATAATCCTACCCGGCGATCCTCCCCTCGTCGCCCTGTGGAAAAGCGATCACCGGGTTGTCTGTGGAACTTGGAAGGGTGTGTTTTATTAAGTATCCGGTTCTAGTTGTCATAAGGTCAAGGTACAACTCCAAGTCGTCCTGTTACCGAAGATCACGGCTATTCGAATAGATTAACTTCCCTGCAGGGGTGCACCAACTTACCCAACACGCTTGATCCCATTTGGCCGGACACACTTTCCTGGGTCATGCCCGGCCTCGGAAGATCAACACGTCGCAGCCCCACCTAGGCAAAACAGAGAGGCCAGCACGTCGGTCTAAACCTAAGCGCACAGGGGTCTGGGCCCATCGCCCATAGCACACCTGCACGTTGCGAGGGCGGCCGGAAGCAGACCTAGCCTAGCAGGCGTTCCAGTCCAATCCGGCGCGCGCCGCTCAGTCGCTGACGTCTGAAGTGCTTCGGCTGATACCACGACGTCGGGATACCCATAACTACTCCTGCGTAGATGGTTAGTGCGTATAGGCTCGTAGCCAACTCAGATCAAATACCAAGATCTCGTTAAGCGTGTTAAGTATCCGCGAACGCCGAACAGGGCCAGGCCCACCTCTCTCCTAGGCGGTCTCAACCTGCCCTGTCGCTCCGCCACAAAGATCCACACAGAGGGCCGTCGGGACAAAGGTCCTTTCAGCCCCCAATCCGTGAATCACTCGCGGGTACTCTTCGAGCTGACCCGACTTTAGTCACCATCTGTATAGTATGTATGTATGTAAAGTATATACCCGTGATCACCTCCCGAGTGATCATGGCCCAATAGTATAGCGAGGCAGACTGACAAGAATGTAGGGCCACTGATGGAACACTAGCATCCTATACTAAGCAGTAGGATAGCAGGTAATGGTAACAACAGTAGTAGCAAGGACAGGCTATGCATCAGGATAGGAATAACGGAAAGCAGTAACATGCTACACTACTCTAATGCAAGCAGTATAGAGAAAAGAGTAGGCGATATCTGGTGATCAAAGGGGGGGCTTGCCTGGTTGCTCTGGCAAGGAGGGGTCATCTTCGATGTAGTCGAACACACGGACATCGGCAGCGGTCTCGGAGTCTACCGGAAAGGAGTAACGAAGGGGGAACACAATAAATAACAGAGCAATCAAATGCAACACAAAGCAAGACGCGGCAATACGCGGTGCTAGGTATGTCCTAACGCGGTATTATGTGATACCGGCGAAAGGGGGAAACATCCGGGAATGTATTCCCGGTGTTTCGCGTTTTCGGATAGATGAACCGAAGGTGAAATGTTGCGTGTTTGCTATGCTAGGGATGTGTGGCTGACAAACGGACTGCATATCCGGATTCGTCTCGTCGTTCTGAGCAACTTGCATGTAGAAAGTATTTTTAATCCGAGTTACGGATTAAAAGATATGATTTTCTAAAGATTTTATTAATTTCTGGAATTTAATTAATTATTTAATTAATTCGAAAATGAATTAATGACATCAGCATGATGTCATGCTGACATCAGCAGTCAACAGAGTTGACTGGTCAACCTGACCAGTGGGTCCCACTGGTCAGTGACACATTTTAATTAACAGGTTAATTAAACTAATCATAATTAATTAAGGGGGTGGGCCCCACTGTCATACTAATTAATTAGCTAATTAACAGTAGTTAATTAAGTTAATTAATCATTAGGTTAATTAATTTTAATTGGTTAATTTAATCAGAATTAATTAAGTTAACTAATTAGTTAATTAATTAATTTCATTATTTATTTATTTATTATTATTATTTTCTAATTATTATTATTTTTTATCAAAATGTTCTCTGGGCGGGGCCCACTTGTCATTGGCCCCGGCGGCCTTAGCGGATCGGGCGCAGGGGCTCAGCCCGAACGGGTGCTAGCCCGCGGGGGCGCCCCCAACCGGGCAACAAGGGGCGGCTGGAGGGCGCGGGCTCTAGCACGCCGGCGTTGAGCTCCGGCGGCTGCGACCGGGCAGAGCACGGGGAGGGCCGCGGCTAACTGGTGCGGGGGCTCGCAGCAGACGCCATGAGAGGCGAGGGTGAGCGCGCCTGGGAGTCTCGGTGGTCGCGAGCGGAGGCGGCCGGGGACGTGCCGGCCACGGTAGACGGGGTGCGCGGGAGCACGGCCGTCAGGGCGGTGCGTGTGGTGAGCGCGGACGGGG
>NC_041386.1:47087372-47094298 GCF_002162155.2 Triticum dicoccoides
GAGAGACGAGGGAGTGAGGGGGGAGGGGGGTTGGTTCGGTTAGGGTTTCGGGGTGGAGTGAGGATATGGGGAGTGGCCGGCTGGGCCGGTGGTCGACTGGGCCGGCCTGCTGGGCCGAAGCCCAGTGGGGGGGGGGCCCTTCTCTCTTTCCTTTTTTTTTGCTTTGCCTTTTCTTTTTACTTTTCTTTTCTGTTTTATGTGTAGTTTTCTTTTATTTTAGTTTTACAAAATACACCAATGGTTCCTAAATTGGTATTGCTTATACATACTACTGCCACATTAATTTGGGTAACTAAATAAAATAGTTTAGTATTTTATTTATTGTACAAGGAATTCAACTAATTGTTTTTGCTACTATTCAAAACATTTTAGAGTATTTATGCCTTTTATAAAAGTGTGGTTCCTCCACCATAATTACTTATGAATTATTTGGAACCACCCGAACATTTTAGTTTTAATATCAGAAAACCTTTAATGTTTGACTTGATTTTGAATTCGAATTTGAATCGGTTTCGAACTAACGCGAGATTTGTCACAGTAATCTAGGTGACACGGCATCACTAGTAGAGGGTTACTGTAGCTTAATTATCCGGGCGTCACATGTTTTTTCTCAAAACATGGCAGTTTTATGCCTCATATCATGGCATTTTTTTTGTGGTGTATCACATCTTTGTGTTGACACTCTGAACAATCTGCAACTTTTCTTTTCATTCTTACATTGAATTTTAGATGTCATGGCAAATTAAAATTTGAGGCTATGGCAAATTACTTCTACTGGACCTTGGAAAATTTACATCCATAAAAAATAGGCATAGTGTTGCCATGGTGCATTAACTTGTCAATTGTCATGGATGGCAACTTTTGCAGCTATTTTTACAATCTAGACACATCAGCCATATAATATACTTCTACAAGTTCCCCCAACTACAAAAATTTTGGTACGGAGGTAGTATGTATTTAGCTTTTCTAAGGTTGTTTTTTCTAACGCACTACAAACACATATGCTCACATACACGCATCCTTATATAAGGTTGGCTATAAGATTAGTAATTATTCTCATCTTCTCTCTATCTCTTTCTTCACAATTATTGCATCTGGCTAGGAGCATGCATATAGTTATGCTCTTATATAAGGGTCCACTCCTCTTACATTTTCACGCTTCTCTTCTTCACATAGGCAAAATTGCCATGTAAGCGGATAATAAGCCTGCTGTTTCACTTGCTCAGCATGTGATTGTGTGCGTCGTTGCAGTAATCGGTTTAGTCAAAAGAATAGCAAAGCTGAATCCCACAACAACAACAAAAGAATAGGAGCTTTCCCTTAAAAAAAACAGGAGCACCTCTTTACCCGGAAAGAAAAAAGAGAGCTGAAGAGGAAAAAAAAATCCCCACGTGAACGAGACGCTCCCAACCCAACGGTCATATTCCTCTCGTCTCGATCTCATCCGCCTCTGAAACTCCCCTTCCCTTCTAGTACTACGAGGCGGCTCCTCCCTTCTTCGATCCATCGCACAGCAGGAGGCGCCCCCTACCCGTCCCCCGCGCCAGTGTCGGGGACCAAACCCTAGCACCGCCACCCACCCGATATCTCGCCGCCACCGTCTCTCCGCCTCGGCCCTGCCCCTCCTCGTCTCCCCTTGTCCCCACCCCCGGCCGCGCAACGCAGCATTGCCCCCGCCCCACGGAGACGAGGCGGTCAGGCAGAGCTAGGGTTCCGAGATCGGGCGGCGGAAGGCCACCGGAGAGATCTGATCCTCTCCCCCACCCTGATCCGATCCGACGACCCGGCCCAGCAAGGTGAGGTGCCGCCGCCCTCCTCCTCCTGCTCCTCCCCACTTGAGCCCGTGGTACGATTTGCTTGCGGTGAATCCGTGGTCCAGTTTTTGCGGTAGCTGTCGCTCGACTTCAGATTGCGATTGGGGTACTACTGTTGTACTCCACTATTTCTATGAGAAATAGTATATGGGCTATATTTATTTTTTACTTAAGAAATGTGGATTGCTTATTTACAAGATCGTTCCGTGATACTGTAGTCCTGAGTAACGGGCAGGGCGCCAAATGCGAACTTCACATTTGCTGTTCATGTGCCCGCTTAAATGTTTGATTGATTCGACACTTGCAGATGCCGTACATTTGATGCGACTAATTCAGAGCTTCCTTTTGTCTGGTTTGTCAACCGTTTGACAAATGATAGGCAATATTACATATTCTTTGGTGTATGAATGCAGGAAACCCAATAAAATTAATGTCAAGGGTATTTGTTTCGATGCTCTGTTAGGAATGCCACATATGTACTTCCTGAGGTTCACATTGCCTTCCCTACTGATTGAAATTTGATCTGACCTGGCTAGTTTCACAGGTTGTACATAAAGAACAGTTGGGGTTTTGTTACTGGGAAGGAGTTAATACTTATTTTTTAGAAGCTCATAATCATGATGTAGGGTTTTATGTTTATGTTTATGATAAGTTATTGTTCCTGCTTTGTGGAATTTATTGGCCTTGCATCAGAAAGAGTAGTTCAACAAGTCAGGGCTTTGTTTATTCTCAGTTACCACTCTGATTCATAATTTTCTTTATAAAATGATTACATCTGTGAGCCTAAAATTCTTTGCAACTACATCTTGGTTTACTAAACAGATTGGATGAGCTCATTTACAGTATGATGATATATTTCTAATTCATAGTGATCTTTTGTATGTGCTTTTGGATGGTGACCGTTCATTGTGTATCTTCTATATGAGATCACTTTTTTAGTAAATATTTTTCTGGTCGAGACTATTAGAATACAGTCACCTCACAACTCTAACGCTTGCTGATGCTTCCCTTTTCCTTTGCTTTTCATACCAGAGATCTGCCCATTGCTCCAGTGTGTAGTGAATAAACTGAGATGTCAGTATCAATGAATATGAGGCAAAACTCAGTCAGCACTCCTATCCGTAGGACGACAAATCCCTTTGATTCTGACTCTGATTCTGAAGTGCCCTCAAGACCATCAAGGGCACAATCAGCTCCAACACAGCACACCAATCAATCTGTGCAAGAATTGGAAGATTACACTCTACGTAAAGCAGAAGAAACCTCAAGCAAAGCAAATGATTGTGTTAGGGCAGCCGAAGCTATTAGGGAAGATGCGACACAAATCCTTCTGACTTTGCATCGACAAGGTGAACAGATCACTCACACTCATCGAGTAGCGGCTGACATCGAGCACGACCTTACCATGGTAAGTTCTATGATACTGGGTAACCCAGTCATACTGAAGTTAGCTTCTGGGTACTGCTCATAAAACAGGGTTAAGATTTATAGAATTTCCATATATATTGATCCTAATTTCAGTCATCACCTCATCAAACACTAGAGATGAATAGCTTTATAATCCACTTATAAGAATAGCTCTGTGCATATTAGGGTTCTGCATCCTATTGATTAGATATTAGTGTGGAAATTTTAACTTTCTGATTCAGAGTAATTGATGTCATTTAACTTTTTGAGTGAACCTCTATGGCTACACAGGTTTAAGTTGCTGTTTGTGTTAGCAATTTTTGTCTTGTTTTGAACATTAACCTAAAAATTCTGAATGTTTCTTCAGAGTGAGAAGCTTTTGGGAAGTCTAGGAGGACTATTTTCGAAGACATGGAGGCCAAAGAGAAATCAACATATAAAAGGCCCTGTTTCACAGAGTATGGTGGTGCAGATTCTGAATAGTTTCAGAGACTATATATTTTTCCTCGGCTGATCCTTTTGGGTTATTGCAGATAGTTCTTTTAAGAGTACAACAAACCAAATGGAGCAGAGGCAGAATCTTGGTATTGGCTCAAGACCTCAACAATTTCCCAGTTCTGTACATAGTGCGCCTGCAACTGCGATGAACAAAATTAAGGTATGTCTTGTCAGTTCAGTAGAGCTATAGAAGGGACAATGGGCTAGTGTGTTCTGAAGCTTATCATTGTTTATCTTATTAGGCTGAGAAAGCAAGGCAAGACGATGCATTTGCAGACTTGAGTAACATGTTGGAAAACCTGTAGGATATGGCACTGGATATGGGTACAGAAATCGATAGGTACCACCTCTTTAAAATATTTCTTCAGTTGGGCATGGTAAAAAGATGTTACATTCACTCTGTCCTTACAATATTTGATGGAGACCATTCCTTTGCTGCAGGCAAAACAAATCACTGGATACTTTCAGCGACGACGTTGATGAGCTCAACTTCAGAGTCAAAGGTGCGAACCAACAGGGGCGTCGGTTGCTTGGGAAGTGATACCAGAGTTGGAGTCAGGCTGTGTGGAACCACTGTGCCCATGCCTTTGACAGTTAATTTTGACTATGCTGTGGAGCCTATAGTGTGTTTCTGCTGCTATATTCCTGTTTCATAACTGTTGTTTTTTTGGCAAATAGTCATATTCTTGTATTGTATTGTATTGTATTGGGGCCTATTGTACTAGTATGTTGATGTTTCCTGGTTTTTCTTGGGTTGTATGGCTACTAGGTCAGTTACTTGGTGTTACTCCACATATAGACACCACCTTTTTTGGACATATATGTTTTGCTGCTGTAATATATGTCAGAGCCAAAAGCTCCAAAGCTGTTTTCCAGATATGTGTGTTAGTGACCTGAAAATGTAACCGAGGTTGAAAATTCGATTCGTCAGAACTGAAGTGCATCTTGTTACCCCATTTCGTTCAGTAGCAAATAATAGCAAAGAATCTCCGTTTCCTATAAGGCAAAAGAAAAATCGCAAAACCATTGACAGATCAACACATCTGCTCGCCATCCAGCACGCATGATCTCTCAAGTCTTCATCGACAGTCCAAGGTCCACTAGTCCGTTAATACTCATCACCTCCCTCAGGTGGACAGGCATAGTCCGATCCTCATCTTTAACTGCTTGCATTGGTACACCCTGTGGCCCGGACCTCCTGAAGGTCCACGTGTCTTTTTACTTGAGAACATGGCTCTAACATGGACCCTTGTTGAAAAATTGAGATAACCGAAACTATCACATGATCTAGAGTATAGTTTTGCAACATGTGTAACATCCGGTTGTAAAATGTCTAGTGCTTCCTAAAGTAGTCATGATCTCCACATTGTGTATTTCTATTTCGAGGGTTATTATGTTAAGGGTGTGTAAACTAGTTGAGTGATTGTGATGCTTTATCAAAATATTGGTCTATAATAGAATGACATTCACATACAAAAAATATCTTTGTTTATTATGTTATTGTAAGTTTTCTGCCACTTCTTGCAATGACCCCAGTATGTCTCCAACATACTAAAATTGCAAGAAACTAATTTTACTATGCAGCTCTCCCTCTATGTTAATGGTTTATTTTTGTATGCAATGCCAATGCATAGGAAGAGGGTTAGACATCGTTGTTATACTATCTACGTTACTTTCTGCTCTCTACTTAGATCAAGAACCTAATAAATAAAAAGAAAGAGGGAATTAAAAACATATCAAAACAGATAAGTGGTTGAAAAAATGTGACCATGGTAGAAGTAGGGGTGCGCCTTAAACTCCTTTTCATGCCCATGGAAACAATGTGAATCTTTTGTCATGAAACCTTTCCAATAAAAGTAATTATCCCTTTGTGTCACCAATGTACTGTAAAAATATTGTTGCAAGACTTATCTATTTATCTATGTAATGCTGCCATGGCAACCAAAAACGCCACCAACAGCAAAGCGTTGCCATGGCAGCGTTATTGTTTTTCTACCCGGGGGAGGTTGCCACTGGTGGGTGTGGGCTGATGCAGTTGGATGCTGTTGCGTTTTGTTGATACCAACGATTGCAACAAGGGGATCTGCCCCAACGGTGGCCACTCGGAGCTTCCCGTCGCATGAAAAAGTTTGGCGGTGAGGGGAGGCCACTAGTCACGACACTAGGCATGCAAGCGGGGGTGGTCACGACACCACACGCGGGTAGAAAAGGAGGGGCACATGACGACTGTTGTCTACAACATACATGTGGGCGACAACCCAAGGGCACACGACGACGATTACAGTCATTAGCCAGCAGTGAGGGATGCAACTACAGATGGGTGGAGCTCAAGCAGGTTGTGTCCATAGGCGAGATGCGGAAAGTAAGGAGATGTGTGAAAGGAGATGGAAGAAAACAAAGGGAACAAAAGAGGCCCACATGTAGACTTGGCCACCTGGGCCGACACGGCCCGACCCCAGGGCAAAACGTGCCTAGGACACCACGGCCCCCGATGACACGTTTAGTATACATGTCATGCCAGCCTTTGTATCTCCGCCAGGCCCATGCACGACACTACAGGTAAACGGCTAGCCCCTTGACATGTTTGGACCATATGCTTAGGCCTTATGGACTGTTTTTTGTGCCATTTTGGCATGTCGGGTTGTCTTCTAGGCCATATATAAAAAGAATTCAAAAAGAAATGGGTCATAGCGTGTCATGCTGGCACGCGTGCTTAGCCTCGTGGCCCAAGAATGGCCCCAGGCGGGCGACATGTCGGGCCTGGCAGGCCACGGGTCGGGCAAGCATGCCAATGGGTTTACATGTGACCCGCGACCCAGGTGGCCGGGTTTGCCGACGTGTCATATGTGAAAATTAGGGTTCTGGAATATAGGCTATTGTTGGAGTTGGATGTGATATTTTGGGCTCAGAAATTGGAGCCAAAAAAAGGCTATCTTATGGGCTACAACTAGATATTGCTCTAAAGGTCCTTTTTTGCCTGGACTAACCATCCTTGTTTAAAGATCCTCCAAAAAACCATCCTTGTTTAAAGAGTGGGAACTTTGTTCAGGGATACTTTTTGTAGAAACATGACGCGTGAGGTTGTTGTAAAGCTTAGGTAGGTGCGATGTGTATGACCGATGATGTTGATTCATGTATGACATGTCATGCTAATAATTCACTCATGTTACCTAGAGATTTAAGCTAGCACACAACTTTGTTGGTGCA
>NC_041386.1:47094771-47109111 GCF_002162155.2 Triticum dicoccoides
GTAAGAATGAATCGGTAGCGTGGGGGTACGATGATGATGCCAAAATATAAAGGAGACCATGGCTTTCGGGAATTGAATTATTCTATTTGGCGCTACTTGCTCGCCAAGTGTGGAGGTTGTTGCAAGATAACTCGACATTGAGTGCAAGAGTTTTGAAGCACTTTATTTCTCATTGACTTATTTGCACTCAATTGATTTGTGGTCGCACCCTTTCCAGGCATGGCACTCTTTATGCGAGGGAAGGGGTATTCTTAAAGTAGGATTGATCAAGAGTATCGAAGATGGTCGGATGACACATGCATGTAATCATAATTGTATTTCGCAAGATTCCATGATGCGGTCAACATGTGCTATTTCTGCCCCCCCCCAATGATGGTTCTTGATTTTATGAACTCATCTACCAAGGGTTGGTGAAAGTGCATTGATGCTCAATTACCATTTTGGTGTTGATAGTAATAGGATTAGTGAGATATGATGTTGGTTTTGAAGTTTATCTCAAGATGTTGGAATCTCATGTGTCTATGGACTTTGGTGAACCCCTATTCGAAAAGGACAAAAAGATGGTGTTCTTCGTGTGGCTCGAAATTATTTTCAATTTATTTTGAGTCATAAAAGAAGTCTTACTATTAAGAGGGGTTGTTATGATGAGCGAGCTGAAAAACTCATTTCAAATCAAACACATATTGCTTTCCCCCAAATATCGTGAAAGGATGCTTTTTACCAAGGTTGAAGATGTCTTAGAAGGTTGTCCGGGTGCCGGGGATTATGGACCTATGGGTGCGCAAAGTCATCAAGAAGCAACCAGTCGCCATTGTGGGCGTGTTTGGTTACATTGCCAATCCAGCCTGGCCCGACGAGCCTGGCTCTAGTGAGCCGGTTTGAGGGGATGCAGGCCAAAAAAACCCAGATGCACATAGTTTGGTTGCCTGCATGCCCCTAGTTGCATGAGACTACCATTTTTGACTCGGCGTTTGGTTGTCCGCATTGTATTAGGCACACATATGACATGGTGTTTGGTTGCAACCTGCATAAGGTGTTGTCACCACTTCTAACTAGTGGTGAGCTTACCACACACAATCTAAACATGTAGCGTCAGCTAGTTAAACAAATGATAGTTCATCCTAACTACTATCAAATGACAATTCAAATTATTAAGAGCCATTGGTGTTGCTGCTACCAGATCTTCCTCTTCCTCTTCTTCTGCTTCTGCTTCTTCTACTGCTGCTTCTTCTTCTTCCATCTTTTTCAAATCATGCACTGACCTCTGTTAAGCCACATTGCCTCTGCCCACTCCAACCTTTTGTTCTTCCAAGCGTCATTGTCAAATGCCTCCACACCATGGCCAGAGCTAACAACATCGTCAGGCTCGACCTCTTCCTCCTCAGGCACGTGTTTATCAAAGCCCCACTGGAGGATCCAGTTATGCAGAATGCAACAAGCAAGAAGAAGCTTAACCTGAGTGGAGTATCTGAAATGGCTTCTGATCCAGGATCTTAAACCTATTCTTCAGAGCTCCAAATGCCCTCTCGACAGTTATTCTAAGGCTGGAGTGTCTGAAATTAAACAGCTCCTGTGCAGTCCTAGCACAGTTCCTACCAGAGAACTCGTTGAGATGGTACCTGATTTTCCTGAAGGGTGGAAGAATACCCGATCGACATGCATAACCAGCATCTCCAAAGTAGAACTTGCCGCCGGGGATGTTGATCCCATCAGATCGACTCATGTTGTCACTGAGAATGTTAGCATCATGCGCTGACCCCTCCCAGCCAGCCAACACATATGTGAACTTCAGATCAAAGTCAACAGCAGCAAGCACATTCTGGCTTGTGTAGTGCTTCCTCTCCCTGTATGTTGTAGACTGTGACCTAGGAACTCTGGCAGTGACATGAGTACCATCTATTGCCCCAATGCAATCCTGAAAATGGCATCACAAACCTGTGTTAGTGCTCAATTTGAACAATACAAGCATATCAAGCCATGAAATGTGTATATTGCCAATGCTCACCTTGAAGTATGGATACCATCTTGGGCTTCTGCGATTCTTGGGTGGAGTCTGACCAAATGGTGTCCTGATCATCTCTCCTCTAAGCTCCCCAACAGCAAAAAGCATCTGCTTGAAGTACCTAGAGGTGGTCTCCATTGATCTCCTGAACGTGTTGTGAATGACCCTGAACCTCTGGTTATGGCCAACAACATGGAGGAACATGACCACTTGCTCTTCGACACTGGTGTTGATGCTATCTTGTAGCAGCCCCCTGCTCCTGGAGGTCTCGACAAGCCTGTCAAATGGTGCTCTTTTCATTCGAAGCATCCACAGAGCCTCGACGTCATTGTAGTTGTAGATGTAGTTCAGATTTTGGATCCTCTCCTGTTCCCGGAGAAATAATGGACCATAGCGGATCAAAGGTTTCCCAGCACGACGAACAACTCTCTGGTGCATGAACATGACCCATGCCTGAATCACACTAATCAGTGATGTTGCCTGGATTATCAGCCTCATTCGTGCGTCCATAACCTAGTCGACAACGACAGTTCGTTCAGTGGGAAATCGATCCTACACCTAGCCTAACGGCCTAACCACCGAGCTAACAAAGGGGGAGGGGTGCTGCTTACCGTCATCGGAGATGAGGACGGCATAGGGGGAGCCATGACACAGACTAGGTTGACCAGACGGTGGCCAACAACAAGGGGAGCACCAGATCCGCCGCAAACGTCGTCGCCTCTTCTGCCGCCGCCGTCTCTAGCACAGATCTGAAATCGCAACCGCCGCCGGTGGTAAGGCAGTAGGGAAGAAGGGGGGGGGTAGTGGCTATGGATGAGCGAGTGAAAGGGGGTGAGGCTAGATTTGGCGCTGGGACGACGCGCCAGATTTCCATGTCCTGTCATCCCCCCTCGCCCTCGCGTCGCACCCGCCCGTGCGACCTCACGCTGCACTCAGCCTGGCTCGCGAGAAACTGCCGATCCGAGCGTTTCCGGCGAGCCAGGCTTTGGGCTACTTTTGAGAAGCGTGTGATGCAAGCCCAACAGTAAAACCAGACAACCAAACATGCCTCTCCATTCTCACGCGGCCCTGATTGGGCTGAATGCAGGCAACCAAACACGCCCTGTGTGTCCCGAGGGCTCAGGGTCCATGGCCCCCGCGTGCCCTGAGTAGGGGTTTTGTCCCTCTGGACGGTGCGGGGTCTTCATCATTATTATTTTTTTGCAAATAGGGGTCTTCATTATTTCATCATTCTATAAAAAGGAGCGATCCGATGGCCCACAGGGCGACCGATCTTGTGTTCTCCCGGTTGACCGACGGAGAGCATCACTTCAAAATCAGGGGGAAGTCCCTTAAAAAAAATCAAGGGGGCAGGGGGAGGGGCGCGATTTTTTTATGGCGTGGTCCCCGCAGCCGCGTCGCTACTAGCATGGCTCCCGGAAGCGTCGTTTCGTTTTCAAGCATGTGAAAAAACCATCCAAAGCAATGAACGCGAGAAGGCAACAAAAGGCTCTACGAAGCGAACCGCCGACGCGTCTCTCCTGTATCAAGCACGGAAACCTAACGGACGCCAACCCAGGCCCAGCCCACGACACGGCAAATACCTAAAAACATTAATTATCAAAAAAAAAATATAATCAATCAATACGGCCGGCCAGGTCAAGGAAAAAATTAAAATCCCCCCGTTTATTTCCTGCTATAAAAGGCCCGCCCCCGTCCTCCATAGCCTCCCCAAGCATGAGCTCCTCTCCCCCGCTCTCCTCCACCCCTCCCATGGCCGCCCCCAGCTCCTGGGCCTCCCCGTTCCACGAAAAGAGAGCTTAGCGCTGCCGAGCCCTCCGTCCTCTCCACTTCCCGGCTGCTTTCTCCGTCCGTCCGGTCGTCAATCTTCGTCGAGCAGAGAGAGGGAGGGAGGAGGTCGTCAGATTCGCGCGAGATCCATGGGGAAGTACGTGGAGCTGCTGGACATGGGGGTGCGCATCGCCGCGCGGTTCCACTCCCACTGCCCGCAGACGGCCCGCATGTACTACCACCCCCCCGCCTCCTCCTCCGCCGCCCCCGGCGCCGGCGACGGCGGCCGGATGGTGCCCGGAGAAGGCGCCGTGGCCATGGCCATGATGAAGAGGCAGCAGCGGGCCGCCATCGACGCCACGGAGATCATCCTCTACACCGTCGTCTAGGCCGGCCGGTTGCTGCTGCGCTCATCCGGATTTATCGTACCATTGAAGGGAGAGAGAGATGCTATCTTATTTTATTGTTACCTTTGTTTTATTTTCGAATCGAGGAGAGGGAAATGAAAGACGGGAGTGAATGTTCGATTGATTGAATGAACGGATTGAAGAATTCGCGAGTTAAATTCGTTTGATTTCCGATGCGTTTTTGCCATTCGTGTTGAAACCGTTGCCTGAATCTCTTGTCCCCTTTCCGGTATTTTTTCCGGCGTGATTGGGGGAGGCTGCTCACAGCAAGACCCTCTCCCTTTACTTTTACCTAAAGTTAGGAGCACTACAGATTTTTTTCCCTTTAAAAGAAGACATGTTAAGGCAACGATTTTAAGTTAGGCCGGTTGCTGCTGTGGTCGGCTCATCCGGGTGCCTCGTTCATTCCGTGTTATTTTCGAAACATCTATTGAATGAATGGATTGAGGCATTTTCTTTTTCGTTGTTTTTAATCACCCTTTATTAGAAGAAAAAGGGCACAAGCGGCGCAATGGAACAGCAGAATCGTCTTCCACGATACTGAAGATCGAACCCAGTTCCGTCGTCCTGGATGGACGGGCGCGTGGCAGCCGCAAGATCTGCCGGCCCCCCACCCATGCGGACACAGATCAGGTGACATGCATTTGCGGCCCGAATTCAAAATTGAACATTGCAAAAAAATATAAAAAAATCATGCATGTTCACAGCACATATTAAGATAACCCCTCAAAAATTCAGATCAAAATTCGAAACATACATCGAGAAGTAAAAAAAAAGAAACTCAGATTACAGAGAATCATTCGCAACTATTCATGACATATTTCTTTTTTTTGCTTTTTGATGTATGTTTCGAATTTTGATCTGAATTTTTGAGGGGTTATCTTAATATGTGCTGTGAATATGCATGATTTTTTCCAGATTTTTTTGAAATGTTTAAATTTGAATTTGGACCGCAAGGCACACGGTGACATGCAAAGGTGCATGTAACCTTTTTTTAAAATTATAAGGTGCATGTGTCCCACCCATGCCCAACCCCTCTCGACCGATGGTGGGAGTACTACTTCTGAAAGTCACGTCTGCCCTCTGCCCGCTGCTCTGCGCGGTCCGCGGTGGGGTGGGTGTGGTGCAGGGCGCAACAGGGGGAGGGAGGCACCGACGCGACGCAGCCGGACGGTGCCCGATTTCAACCGCCTCGATGCTTTCCACTCCAAATAAATAAATAAAACAAAATTAGACGACTTTGCTAGTAAATGAAATCGAATCCTAAGCTAATAATTTCGCGGCATCAACGAAGGAACGTACTAGGATCCTAAAATACGTGCTGCAAACGGGCCGGATATCTCGGAGCGGCGTCGAGTTGTCCCCATCCCACACGTTTGCTTCCCGTCGCCGCGGGGACGGGTGCTGTGAACGGCTGTGGCTTTTGCGCGGTGGGTGGCGACGGACGCGTCATCGTCGTCGTCCGGATATCCGCGGGGCCCCGCCGCGATACTACTTTCGTCTCGTGTCGGGCAGCGGGTCCGTCCATGGCAAGTCGCTTCTCCCGCGCTCCGCCCGGTTCGGGTGCGCCGCGCCGGGGGGAGGCGGACCTGCGGGCAGACGCAGACAAACAGCGACCGCTTTACCTCGATAAAAACGATTCTCTCCATTATTAACCCCAAAAAAAGATCCCATTCGATTTTTCGTCTTGAGAATAGAACTAGAAGGTCTGAGTCTTGTGCGGTTCGCAAGGGAAGGGATGGGAAGGTGCCCTCGCAGTCGCAGACAGCGTTCCTTGCACGTCGATGCCGATTCCTTGCTTTGCCTGCGACTCCTCCACTCGCTCTCTAGAACAGGCCTCTGGTTTCTTTCTTTCGCGGGGAACTCTCTAGAATAGACTTGCTCTCCGGCATCCGTTACCTTTCCGCTTTAGACCAATACACACGCACGCATCTCTAACACCAAACTTTTCTGGTGAAAACGCGGCCGCATACCCACTCGGGACGAGATGGTGTGATACGAAGATAAACGCGGCCAAACAACCTATCTACTGGTAACATCAATCTATAAACAACTGCTACCACTGGCGATGTCCGTACAGTCACATGCATGGATATCGCCAAGCAATTGCAAAAAATACTTTGGAAACGCATGCAAGCGGTTCATTTGTTTATAGCCTGATCAATCGTTTGGCCATGAGACCCGCGCACGAGAGAGAGGGGGGTCTGCAGAGGATGAGGAGAGAGAGAGAGATTGAGCGGCGGTGGGTCGTCGCGTGCACCTGTTTGTCGCTTGCTTCTTGGACGCCGTCCAGCCGTTGTGCTTTGGATGCTTTGCTTCCTGTCGCCCTTCTTTAATGAACTGGTGGACCCTAGGAGCGTTGCGCCCTTTTTACTGCGTCGGCGATGTGGACGGATCATCTTTGCAGGTGCGCTGGTTCTCGTCGCCCAATAGCAACGCAGATGGTCAGCCGGTCAGGGGCGCCGTGGATGCTCGGTCGTCTCGACTTTACTACACCTACTGCACTGCAGCCATGGCTTGAGTAGGTCCACCAGTGACCAGCAGCTCCGGAGTACCAGTAGGACGGAGCATCCGCAAGACTGCAACGGCGTCCACACCGAATGTCATTCAGTTCAACGCCATCCCTCAAATGTCTTTTCATATGGTCGCCCTCATTTTTCTACACTAAGAGCAACTCCAACGTACCGATCCAAATAGACATCGATTTTGTACGTTTTTCGTCCGTTTGGGTCGGCTGTCCACGCGTCCGTATCCGCTTTTTAGTATGGGTCGCTCGGTGCGCCCAACGGGGGCCTGTCGTGGTTCTAACTCTGACAGTGATGTAGGAGGGTAAGTATGGAGAGGCTAGATCTCAGCTATTGGGAAGTTGTAAACACACCAAGATGTACGAGTTCAGGCCCTTCGCAGAGGAAGTAACAGCTCTACGTCTCGGTGCCCGGAGGCGCTCGATTGGATTACTGGCGTGTGAATAACTGGGGTGCGAACCCTTCATACTGAGGAGGGGGGTAGCTTATATAGAGTTCGCCGGCCCCCTCCTGCCCTCAGTAATGCAGGGTTTAAGGTACATTTAAGGTTGGACGTTACTGATAACGCCCCTAATAAAGTGCTATGATGACCATAAAAACTACTTAACAGCTGACCGTTTGCCTGCGGAGTGACTGTAGGTCTCCTGGCGGTCGAGTGGTTGGCTTCATGGTCGAGTGATAGCTTTCTGGTCGAGTGTCTTGAGTCCGTCGAGTGGGATACCTTTAAGTCGACTGAAATGTGACTTCTCCTAGGGGTGTCCTAGGGTAGGACTCTTTGGTCAGGTCCGTGTCCCTACCCTAGGTACATGTCTTCATCATTAGCCCCCGAATGGATCGAGGTTAGAGTGGGGAAAGAGTTGGAGATCTTTCCGACTGGTTCTTCGGGCTATGTGAGCGCCTCGTTTTGGGTCAATCGTCACGGATGACGTTGCCAACCTTTTTCAGTCGCCTTGATCCATTCCAGGCCTTTCGTCGAGTGAATTTCTTTGTTTGTGACATACAGAGCGCTGGCGCGATCGGGGTCTTCTGTTTTGACAAGTTGTTTTGTGGCCCGCGGATGTCGCGGGATTCGGATTTTGGGAAGCGCGCGGGACGGGAGCGGCCGCAGTAATCGGAAGCGATAAAGCGGAAGCTCCTCGATCCCCGCGTCGCCTTTTCCGCCACGTACTGCGCGCGCGTCTGCTGCGGGATTTGACTGGATAGCCTGGGCCTACCAGTCAGCCACTCGGAAGCGGTCCCTTATAAATCGCTAGCTCGGGGTTTCCAAGCAGTGCGCTCTCTTCTCCTCCTTTCTTCCGCCTCTCCCCCTTCGCAAGTCCTTCCGCCACCTCCGTTCCCGCCCCAGCGCAGCAGTCCCGTGCGAGACTTCGCCGACGACGATGACGAAGAGCAAGACCTCCGCTCTGGAGCGCGCAAAGAAGGCGGCGGCGTCGGGGAAAGGGAAGAGGTCAGCTCGGGGCGGATCTTCCTCTAGGACCGCTCTGCCCAAAGGTTGGATCCAGGGCGACTGGATGCCGTCGGTGCTCCGGCAAGAGGATCTCGACGACATGGTCGAGGGGGGAGTCATTCCCCACCAAGCTGCGCGTCTTCCGGGGGGAGAGATCGAACCTCAACCCCGTGACGGTGAGTGCGTGCTCCTAGCCACCCACATCGACCGAGGGTTTTCTCTGCCGCCCCATCCTTTTTTCCGGAGCTTCTTGAACTTCTTCGGAGCGCAGCTCCACCACTTCACTCCCAACTCCATTGTCTACCTCGCCGCTTTCATTTCCATGTGTGAGGCTTTCTTGGGTTGCCGCCCCCCATTGGGGACTTTTCAAACACATCTTTACTTGCCGTTCTCAATCGGTCAAGAAGGCCAAGTCGAGTGACGAGAGGAAGCAGGTGATCCAGTTGTGCGGGGGCTTGGCGATCCAGGCGAGGGGGAAGAGCTGTTTTCCATCCATTACTTTCCCGGAGTCGGTCCGTGGTTGGCAGTCAACCTGGTTCTACTGTCAGGACCAGGCGACCCCAGGACAGTCGACTGGTCTTCCTCCTTTCTCCCTCGACCGAGCTGAAAAACCCGCTTCTCTGAAAGTGACGCCGGAGGAAAGGGCCCAAGTCAAAGTGCTAGCCGGTCGAGTGGTCGAGCTTGTCCGTGAGGGTGTGACTGGGATGGACCTACTGGAGGTCTTCCTCCAGAGGCGCATCCAACCGCTCCAGGCCCGTGACCACCCGATGTGGTTGTATTCTGGTCTTGATGACACCACTCGGATCCACCCGGAGGAGGTCACCGACGAGATGCTGGAGGGGTGGCTGTCGAGCATCACAGGGAACAAAGACAACCCCCGAGGAGCCAGGAGGGTAACTCCACTCGACAACTCGTATGAAGTGGACCAGGTATGTATTGTTCTTTGCATTCCGACTGAAAATGCTCCTGACTGAAATCTTGTTTTCTGCATTAGTCTTCTTTGAGTTGGTCGATTGACTTTCGTCTTGTCTATTGTTTTCCAGGCGACCACCGAGATGTACTCGACGCCCAACGGGGCTCAGGGGCCAACTGAGGAAGGGGAGGCGAGCGGAGGTGAGAGCGGGGACGACCAAGGCGAGTGGGAGTCCGACGGTGAAGGAGAGGGAGACGACAATGTCGACTCCAGCGAAGAGGAGGAGGAGAAGGAGGTCGAACCCCCTCGCCCAGAGGGGCGGTCCAAACACACACACGACCCAGCGCGGGAACGTGGCAAGGCGACTGCTTTTGTTGGGCAGTCGTCGAAACGCCCTCGGACCTCTTCTCCTACGCCGACTGGGAAGGTCCCCAAGCTCCCACGCACGACGATGTCCAAGCCGCCCAAGGCTCTACCCAAGATGAAGATAGCTGTCCCTACCATTTCTGGATAATAATAAAACTTGTTTTCCTTCGTCGACCATGGACAGATCCTTGGTTGATTCATTGAGCCAACCGACTGACTTCCGAGTTTTGCAGTGCTGCTACTTCTGAGGTCTCCGCCAAGGGTGACGACCAAGAGATGGAGGATGCTGCTACCTCCAACCCTGGTACGATTACTGACGTTCTGTATTGAGTCGACTGGTCATTTACTGCAACTCTGGTTGAATGAACTTTTCCTTTGTAGCCCCTGCTCATGTTATCGACCTCCCGGATGACGATGACAACGGTCCGTTGAGAGTGAGGAGGCACAAGAGGGCGTCGGCTGACAAGACCCCCCAATCCGCTCCGGCGTCCGAGGCCATGGCTCGGGATGGTGGTGACACCGCTCGGGCTTCTGTGATCTTCGTCGTTCCTCTGGCGAGTGCGCGGCCCTCGTCGTCGACTGTGGATCCGTCTTCACTTTTTGCCGCATACCCCATCCCTGAGGACCAAGTGGCTGCTGCAAAGGAGGCTATACGCCAGGCGGGGATCATGATGGAGCAAGTGAAGATGGCTCGGGAGGCCAGCCAAGCAGCCTATGACGCGAGTTCGGCTCTTCAGAGCAACGTCCAGGTCAGTCGACTCAACACTTGGTCTGTTATGATATGCTGTTTGAAGAGTCTCTTTTCCGAAGATCTTTTGTATCTGCATCTGTACACCCACTGGGTGTGTCTTCTAATTCTCAGACGAGTGGGGGCACGCTAAGTGCACCCACTGGGTGTAGTCCCCGAGACTACGGTGGACTGCTGGCAGTCGACTGTAGTCTTTACATTGTGTTGTTGTAGCTGTATTTCTTCACTCGGTTTGGTCGGGCCAGGTCGAGTGGAACTGTATCCGGCCGACTGCGGGTAGTCGACTTTTTTTTAAACTAGTGGGGGCACGTTGAGTGCACCCACTGGGTGTAGTCCCTGAGACTACTGTCGAATGTTTTTGATTCGGCTATGGTCTTAGAAACGTCATCATTGTCTCTTAGTTACTCAGAAGCAACTTATCTTGGACGTCTGTCGACTGATTTTTCTTTTTACAGAAATCTTGCAAACTTGTAGCTCGCTATAATGAGTTGGAGAATCAGCAGATCCAGCTTAACCTTAACTTGAAGCTTGCTCAGGAGAATTTGAAGAAGGCGCAAGAAGAGGCAAAATGTATGGCTGGTGAGGTTCTCCATTCTTAACAGGTGGCTTTTCTTTCCTGTCCATTCTTGATGTTGGTTCCACTCGACGCGCCGCAGATAAACTGGAGGAAGCTCTGAAGAAGAAGGATCAAGACCTTGCAGAGGCGCTGAAGGAGGCCTCGAGCAAAATGAAGCTCGCAGAAGAGAAGCTGGCTTCGGTCGGGACTTGTGACGCCCCCGATTCAATCGTACACTAATCATGCACGCAAATGTGTACGATCAAGATCAGGGACTCACGAGAAGATATCACAACACAACTCTAAAACATAAATAAGTCATACAAGCATCATAATACAAGCCAGGGGCCTCGAGGGCTCGAATACAAGTGCTCGATCATAGACGAGTCAGCGGAAGCAACAATATCTGAGTACAGACATAAGTTAAACAAGTTTGCCTTAAGAAGGCTAGCACAAACTGGGATACAGATCGAAAGAGGCGCAGGCCTCCTGCCTGGGATCCTCCTAACTACTCCAGGTCGTCGTCAGCGGGCAGCACGTAGTAGTAGGCACCTCCGGTGTAGTAGGGGTCGTCGTCGACGGTGGCGCCTGGCTCCTGGACTCCAGCATCTGGTTGCGACAACCAGAAAGAAAGGAAAGGGGGAAAAGGGGGGAGAAAGCAACCGTGAGTACTCATCCAAAGTACTCGCAAGCAAGGAACTACACTACATATGCATGGGTATATGTGTAAGGAGGCCATATCAGTGGACTGAACTGCAGAATGCCAGAATAAGAGGGGGATAGCTAATCTTATCGAAGACTATGCTTCTGGTCACCTTCGTCTTGCAACAGGCAGAAGAGGGTAGGTCGAAGTCCTCCAAGTAGCATCTCCAAGTAACATCTCATAGCATAATCCTACCCGGCGATCCCCTCCTCATATCCCTGAGGTAGAGCGACCACCGGTTGTATCTGGCACTTGGAAGGGTGTGTTTTATTAAGTATCCGGTTCTAGTTGTCATAAGGTCAAGGTACAACTCCAAGTCGTCCTGTTACCGAAGATCACGGCTATTCGAATAGATTAACTTCCCTGCAGGGGTGCACCACATAACCCAACACGCTCGATCCCATTTGGCCGGACACACTTTCCTGGGTCATGCCCGGCCTCGGAAGATCAACACGTCGCAGCCCCACCTAGGCAAAACAGAGAGGCCAGCACGCCGGTCTAAACCTAAGCGCACAGGGGTCTGGGCCCATCGCCCATAGCACACCTGCACGTTGCGAGGGCGGCCGGAAGCAGAACTAGCCCCCTTAATACAAGAGCAGGCTTACGTTCCAATCCGGCGCGCGCCACTCCGTCGCTGACGTCTGAAGTGCTTCGGCTGATACCACGACGTCGGGATACCCATAACTACTCCCACGTAGATGGTTAGTGCGTATAGGCTCGTAGCCGACTCAGATCAAATACCAAGATCTCGTTAAGCGTGTTAAGTATCCGCGAACGCCGAACAGGGCCAGGCCCACCTGTCTCCTAGGTGGTCTCAACCTGCCCTGTCGCTCCGCCACAAAGTAACAGTCGAGGGCCGTCGGGAACCCAGGCCCACCTCTACCGGGATGGAGCCACCTGTCCTTTCAGCCCCCTCGTCAGAATCACTTGCGGGTACTCAATGAGCTGACCCGACTTTAGTCACCATCTGTATAGTATGTATGTATGTATAGTATATACCCGTGATCACCTCCCAAGTGATCACGGCCCGATAGTATAGCAAGGCAGACTGACAAGAATGTAGGGCCAATGATGATAAACTAGCATCCTATACTAAGCATTTAGGATTGCAGGTAAGGTATCAACAGGTGTAGCGACAATGTCAGGCTATGCATCAGAATAGGATTAACGAAAGCAGTAACATGCTACACTACTCTAATGCAAGCAGTATAGAGGAGAATAGGCGATATCTGGTGATCAAAGGGGGGGCTTGCCTGGTCGCTCTGGCAAGAGAGAGGGGTCGTCAACTCCGTAGTCGAACTGGGCAGCAACGGCGTCGGTCTCGTAGCCTACCGGAGAGAAGAGGGGGAAGAAATAATGAATACAGAGCAAACAAAGCATCACAGAATATAACAAGGCAATACGCGGTGTTCGGTGTGCCCTAACGCGGTAGTAGGTGATACCGGTGAAGGGGGGAAAACATCCGGGAAAGTATTCCCGGTGTTTCGCGTTTTCGGGCAGAGGAGCCGGAGGGGGAAAGTTGCGGGTTCGATAGGTTAGGGGGGTGTGGCGGACGAACGGACTGCGTATCCGGAATCGTCCCGTCGTTCTGAGCAACTTTCATGTTGAAAATATTTTAATCCGAGTTACGGATTAAAAGATATGATTTTCTAAAGATTTTATTAATTTCTGAGATTTAATTAATTATTTTATATAATTCGAAAATGGATTTATGACATCAGCATGAGGTCATGCTGACGTCAGCAGTCAACAGGGTTGACTGGTCAACCTGACCAGTGGGTCCCACTGGTCAGTGACACATTTTTTTAATTAAACATTTTAATTAACCTAATTAGTGTTAATAGGGGGTGGGCCCCACTGTCATACTCTGTTAGCTAATTAACAGTAGTTAATTAGGTTAACTAGTCATTAGATTAATTAATCTTAATTAGCTAAGTTAATCAGAATTAATTAAGTTAATTAATTAGTTAATTAATTAATTATTTTTATTATTTATTATTGATTTATTTTTTTATATTTTTTTAACTCCTTTTTTTTAACAGACACGTTCTCTGGGGGCGTGGGGCCCCATCTGTCATAGGCCCAGGGCCTAACGGGCTAACGGGTGCGGGCATGGGCACCGGGGCAAACGCCGGGCGTCGGACCCAGGCGCGGCTAGCCGGGGCCGCGGCCACGGGCATCGACGGGACAAGGGCGGGTGCACGCGAGGTCGAGCGTGCGAACGCAAGCGCAGGGGCGCGGCCGGCGAGCGGGAAGGCGCTGGCACGGCAGCGGCAGTAGAAGCATCAGCGGGGCGAGGCCACGACGGACGGGGTCGCGTGTGAGCGCGTGTGGCATCACGGGCACGCACGGGAGGGCGCCAGGGCGAGGCGAGGGTGGCCGGGCGCAGCTGTGGGGCGCGGTGGTCGGTTACGGCGATAGAGGAAAGGAGAGGGAGGCAGAGGCTGGGGCCTCACTTGCGTTGAAGGGAAGCGGCGGCGGCGAGGCTCGGGGTCGGCCGTTGAGGAGGAGGATGGGGACGGTCCGGTGGTGGCAACGCGGACGAGGGCGAGGCGGCCGAGGCGGAGGCAGACGGGGGCGATGAGGCGTGCATCGACGTGGTGGCCCCCCGGCCTCGATCCAGCGGCGTAGACGAAACAGGGGTCGACGACGGTCCTCCCAGCGAGATCCCAGGCGGCAGGGTGAGCGCGCGGGCGGGCGAGGTCGACGGCGGCCATGGCGAGGCGGCGCCGGGAGGAAGCAGAGGCGCCAGGAGGCCGGTCGGGGGGGAGGGTTGAGGAGGCGGTGTGGGGAGGCGATGAGGAGGCGCCGGCGGAGACGGGCGGCACCGGCCGGGGACGGGGCGCAGGGATGAGGCGGCGGGGTCGAGGCGCCGTCTCCCCCGATCCAGATCGGGGAGGGGC
>NC_041386.1:47109657-47117129 GCF_002162155.2 Triticum dicoccoides
GTTTTGTTTTCTGTTTTCTTTTCTTTATCTATTTTCTTTTAATTTCTGTTTTATAAAATATAAATACAACTCCTAATTTAATGTTATAATTTATTCTACTGCCCCAAAAGTTTGACACCTAATTAAAACAGTTTGCATTATCATTATTTTTAAAAGGCATTTAATTAATTGTCATAGTTGCTATTTTAATTAGTTTAGAGCCTTTAAACATTTTATAAAAATGTGGTTTCACCTCCATAATTACCTATGTATTATTTGGTTCACTCCGAACATTTTAGTTTTAATATTTGAAAACTTTTATTGTTTGCCTATTTTTGAATTTGAATTTGAATTGGTTTCGAACTAACTCGAGATTAGCAACTATAAACGAGGTGACGTGGCACCATTAGCAGAGGATCACTGTAGCTTAATTACCCGGGCGTCACAATTCTCCTCCACTACAAGAAATCTCGTCCCGAGATTTAAGTGGTGGAGTAAGGGGCGAAGGTGTTGGTAGCGAAAAACCTAACGAGTCTTCTCGGTCTTGGCTTCCCTTTCGAAGAGGTTGATCCCTTTCGTTGATGTCTTCATTTCACTGCTTCAAGTCACCATGATCAATTTGTCATCCTTTCTTCAGGATCTCCATCGTACTTACGAATAGGTAAGGGGCAGCTCCACAACGATAGGATGTTACAAGGGAAAATCTTCTGGGGGTTTCCCAAGTATGAACATATGAGTATCTCTCGAGTTGAACAAATGAAACACATCGAGAGCAAAGTAAGACGGTGCAATAAGAAGTTCCAAGCGGATAGGCAATCGTTCATTGCCTGAAACAGAGTGTGAATGGGGTTCAGAGCAACAGGAATAAGTATTGTGTCCGATACCAGAATTGATCACTAGGAAGGTGGCTCGCAAACTACATACGAAGTCAAGCTGTAGGAATAACTTTGGCAACAGGGTGTATAGGAGAGTCAGGTTTCGATCCTGTGAAACTGTGGGTTATGGGCCCACCATGTGGTTGAAAGTAGGAAGGGGACCGACATCTTGCACGGTCACGATAGTAAGGCGTGTCAGAGGGTAGCCTATCAGTTATGTCGGCAACAACATCGATACCAAGGGCGAGGGATGAAGAGAACCATTTTCCTGCTCGTTGAACGAGGCGGGCCAATAGGCAAGGTTCTCGTCCATCGGTGGCTACTGAAATGTCATCAACAATAGTAACATGGTCTTACTGACAGAGCGGTACCACGAGGTGTTTACATAAGCAGGAGAATAATACTGCTTAGGTCATATAGATCACAAGAAAGGTTAAATCAAACAATGGAAAGGAAAATATGATTATCAGATTAAACAGAACAATGAAAAGGAAAATGTGTTAAAACACATATTTCAGGGATATATCCTTCCCAAGGACAAGCAGAGCATGATATCATGTCAGGATATAATTTTAGAAAACCCCTTAGGTAAGGGGAGAGAAATTTCAAGACATTACCCATACAACGGCGTTTGGATAATTGAGAAACAAACATCTTAGCATTGGGCTTCAAATGTTCTTGTTAAAAATCGGAGTACCACAGACATGCTTCGAGATAGCATTGACATGGTCTTCAAGCAAATGTCAGATTTTGGATACAAAGGATCCATCGGAAACAACTTATAGAATAAGTCTTACCATTTCCTCATGGAAGAATGGATAACCTTGCTGAAACTGAATATATAACAATAGGGCCTCTGGCCAGCTGTGCTAGGCACGACATCACCTTACCGGGTCACATAAAGACCGTTATTATAACTCTTGGAAATATGTTCCAACCATCATATCTGACCGAGATTCAGATCTGATTGGAGTGAGGATACCTCAGACTCAGGATGCCTGAGAAGAAAGGTGCAACACAAATTGTCGAGATGACATTGTAAGATTCTCGGGAAATAACGTACGGAAGCAAGGCTTCGAAACAAGAGTTCATCAGTAAACCAAAGAGAGGATGAGGAGGTGGCTGATGGACTCAGCGACAATTCAACTAGGTATCCCAAAAGATGGATCTCCACAATTATGTGGATAAGGAGATAGCATTTGTCAGATCAAATGATGTAATGAAGTATGCTCGAGTAAAACATACACAATTAAACATTGGTTGAAAGGTGCGCCCGAAATATGGGTTGGGTTGCATGACCAATGTCAGAATGGTGATTCAATAATCAATAGTCTAAGAATGAACGGCCGACCATTAACTTGAAAGCAATAGGGTTGATAGAAGGAAAGAATCCAAACAACACCGTTCACTTGTTGGAATCAACACGGGGACCAAGAAAGAATGGTGATGGTGAGAAGTATCACTTGTATTAAGAGTTCTCAAGAGGTAGTGAAATTCTCACAACATTGAGGTCATAAGAGATGTTAATGTCCCAAGGTAAAGAAGGGCAATTACTGGATATCAAGGAACTCAAGGTATATCACCAAACACGAACAAGCTTGTGTTGGTGGGAAGGCAATAAAGTGGTCGATGATAACACAGATCATCAAGGGCAAGGATGGTATTTCTCATCATGAATTCAATTGATATCCTGGAAGAGCTCATAAGGTTGATGATGATCACGACGCACTTTGTCGAGAGATTTCAAGATGTAATCGATCGGCGATGACATCAAGTCAAACGAATGGTGAAGCGAATGATTATTGGAACCATAGTTATGGCACAAACTCAAGCTCAAGTTTGTTGTTCAAGGAGAAATGATATGCTGAGGAAAATCAACATAAGCTTAGCTCATCGTCAAAAATTGTGCTCCGGGAAGAAGGACCAGGTAGTATAGTTAAAAAGTTGCACGATAATGATATGGCCGATCAGGCTAGGAATGACTTGAAGGATTAATAAATTTGTAAGCAGTGATGGGTTCAAATACTTGTTGAATCGCAATGCGAACTCGATTCAGTTATCGGTGTGTTTGAGTGTATAATAACTCAGAGCCCGTGAAAAATTGGAATCAATGGGAAGGTAGCACTTGATGAAGAACTCATAAGAAGTTATGCAGTTCCATGATAAACTTGAGGTACCAGGGGTAATACTCGACACAAGATCAAAGTAAAGATTGGACGGGTGTATTGATCCATAGAAGACAATTTTTTAACTTGTCCGAGAAATGGAATCAAAGAAGAACAATCATGGTTGGAACTACGGTTGCAAGGGATCAATTCACAGATACCATATGTTAGTTATCAAGGAAATAGTTATTATTACAAGAAGCTTCCATGATAGGATATACATCGCGTCCATGGGCATGAACACAAGGTTCAAGGTCGACTCCCACTTCCTCAATACATAATCTTTCATTCACTTCTCGCCTTCACGAAATCGTGTGTTGAAATTTTATCTGACATAACACTAGTAGAGTATGACCCGTAGTAGTTTCCGGGTGCACACAGTTTAGAGAAGGCATATGTCCAACCCATCGGGCCTCTTAGGAACATATACCACAAACTCCAGGAGTAAATAACACAAGCTCGATAGCAGAGCATGGTTGACAAAGCAGGGGATACAATTTACCAAAGGCGGTATACATCCTAGGAAAGGCTCAAGGTTATTGAATATGAAGGACATTGTCGGATAAAATCGAACAAAGGATCTGGGGTGAGTATCGGCACACAACCAGAGGAAGAAGAATGCACGGGCATCATATTATAGAACATCGGAATAATTCGATGCTTAGATAATAAAGGAATTTCGATTTCCAAAACAAAGGATCAGAAGCAGTCGCTCTGATCAAGGATGGATAAGTTGGATATACCAGAGGCACAATTGACGACAAATAGTTTGGTCGAGAACCAGCTCATGTTCAAAAATGATGTCTGAGCCGGAAGGATAATTTAGAAGGGTTGATAGATGATTGTGTGCATTCGCACACATGCTGAATCAATAGGATCAAAATGACGGTGCCTAAGGATACTAACGAATATTGCCAGACATATGGAAAGCATCCATAATGCAAGCAGACAAGTATTGCAGAGCAATAAGCTATTAAGGATTTTTGGAGGATCAATTAGTATTTCGAAGACCATTGTGAAACACATGAACAACTTGGGGATGAGCGGATACTCGATAAGTGCGAGAATTATCCATAGGGGTATTCAGGTGACAAAGAACAGCAAGGCGATAAGCTCAAAGGATTATCGAAACAACGACGAGTGTTTCGAGGTATCTGGTAATAACAAGACCAACTGGAGATGAATGTAAGAATAACAACTGCAAGTGGTTATCCATAAGGGTTGACGGTGGAAGGGGAATTGCAAATGCGATGAACATAAGTTCTCGGGTTAACAGCGGAGAGTATCTTCACGGTCTTCTGGTGCAGCAGACGATCATCAGTAACAAAGGGCTCTCCGGGTGAAAGTGATAACGAGATCCTATTGTTAGATTTAGTAAACTTCATTTAACCCGAATAGAGGAGAGATCAGAGTCCCAGAGTAAAGGTCGAGGAGTAAAAGATCCTACTACCACCCAATGGCGACGTGTGCCCGTAAGACACACAGCCATGTTAGTAAAAGTTTTGCAATGTCTAGACTCAACTTCGGCCAAGGAGTTGGAAGAGGGATTCCTACAGGCAGTCGGCTCTGATACCAACTTGTGACGCCCCCGATTCAATCGTACACTAATCATGCACGCAAATGTGTACGATCAAGATCAGGGACTCACGAGAAGATATCACAACACAACTCTAAAACATAAATAAGTCATACAAGCATCATAATACAAGCCAGGGGCCTCGAGGGCTCGAATACAAGTGCTCGATCATAGACGAGTCAGCGGAAGCAACAATATCTGAGTACAGACATAAGTTAAACAAGTTTGCCTTAAGAAGGCTAGCACAAACTGGGATACAGATCGAAAGAGGCGCAGGCCTCCTGCCTGGGATCCTCCTAACTACTCCAGGTCGTCGTCAGCGGGCAGCACGTAGTAGTAGGCACCTCCGGTGTAGTAGGGGTCGTCGTCGACGGTGGCGCCTGGCTCCTGGACTCCAGCATCTGGTTGCGACAACCAGAAAGAAAGGAAAGGGGGAAAAGGGGGGAGAAAGCAACCGTGAGTACTCATCCAAAGTACTCGCAAGCAAGGAACTACACTACATATGCATGGGTATATGTGTAAGGAGGCCATATCAGTGGACTGAACTGCAGAATGCCAGAATAAGAGGGGGATAGCTAATCTTATCGAAGACTATGCTTCTGGTCACCTTCGTCTTGCAACAGGCAGAAGAGGGTAGGTCGAAGTCCTCCAAGTAGCATCTCCAAGTAACATCTCATAGCATAATCCTACCCGGCGATCCCCTCCTCATATCCCTGAGGTAGAGCGACCACCGGTTGTATCTGGCACTTGGAAGGGTGTGTTTTATTAAGTATCCGGTTCTAGTTGTCATAAGGTCAAGGTACAACTCCAAGTCGTCCTGTTACCGAAGATCACGGCTATTCGAATAGATTAACTTCCCTGCAGGGGTGCACCACATAACCCAACACGCTCGATCCCATTTGGCCGGACACACTTTCCTGGGTCATGCCCGGCCTCGGAAGATCAACACGTCGCAGCCCCACCTAGGCAAAACAGAGAGGCCAGCACGCCGGTCTAAACCTAAGCGCACAGGGGTCTGGGCCCATCGCCCATAGCACACCTGCACGTTGCGTACGCGGCCGAAAGCAGACCTAGCCTAGTGGCGTTCCAGTCCAATTCGGCGCGCGCCGCTCCGTCGCTGACGTCTGAAGTGCTTCGGCTGATACCACGACATCGGGATACCCATAACTACTCCCGCATAGATGGTTAGTGCGTATAGGCCAGTAGCCAGACTCAGATCAAATACCAAGATCTCGTTAAGCGTGTTAAGTATCCGCGAACGCCGAACAGGGCCAGGCCCACCTGTCTCCTAGGTGGTCTCAACCTGCCCTGCCGCTCCGCCACAAAGTAACAGTCGGGGGCCGTCGGGAACCCAGGCCCACCTCTACCGGGATGGAGCCACCTGTCCTTTCAGCCCCCTCGTCAGAATCACTTGCGGGTACTCAATGAGCTGACCCGAATTTAGTCACCATCTGTATAGTATGTATGTATGTATAGTATATACCCGTGATCACCTCCCAAGTGATCACGGCCCGATAGTATAGCAAGGCAGACTGACAAGAATGTAGGGCCAATGATGATAAACGAGCATCCTATACTAAGCATTTAGGATTGCAGGTAAGGTATCAACAGATGTAGCGACAATGTCAGGCTATGCATCAGAATAGGATTAACGAAAGCAGTAACATGCTACACTACTCTAATGCAAGCAGTATAGAGGAGAATAGGCGATATCTGGTGATCAAGGGGGGGGGGGCTTGCCTGGTTGCTCTGGCAAGAGAGAGGGGTCGTTAACTCCGTAGTCGAACAGGTCAGCAGCAGCGTCGGTCTCGTAGTCTACCGGAGAGAAGAGGGGGAAGAAATAATGAATACAGAGCAAACAAAGTATCACAAAATATAACAAGGCAATACGCGGTGTTCGGTGTGCCCTAACGCGGTAGTAGGTGATACCGGTGAAGGGGGGGAAAACATCCGGGAAAGTATTCCCAGAGTTTCGCGTTTTCGGGCAGAGGAACCGGAGGTGAAATGTTGCAGGTTCACTATGCTAGGGACGCATGGCGGACGAACGGGCTGCGTATCCGAATTCGTCTCATCGTTCTGAGCAACTTTCATGTAGAAAGTATTCGCATCCGAGTTACGGATTAAAAGATATGATTTTCTAAAGATTTTATTAATTTCTAGAATTTAATTAATTAATTAATTTAATTCGAAAATGGATTTATGACATCAGCATGAGGTCATGCTGACGTCAGCAGTCAACAGGGTTGACTGGTCAACCTGACCAGTGGGTCCCACTGGTCAGTGACACATTTTTTTAATTAAACATTTTAATTAACCTAATTAGTGTTAATAGGGGGTGGGCCCCACTGTCATACTCTGTTAGCTAATTAACAGTAGTTAATTAGGTTAACTAGTCATTAGATTAATTAATCTTAATTAGCTAAGTTAATCAGAATTAATTAAGTTAATTAATTAATTATTTTTATTATTTATTATTGATTTTTTTTAACTCCTTTTTTTTTAACAGACACGTTCTCTGGGGGCGTGGGGCCCCATCTGTCATAGGCCCAGGGCCTAACGGGCTAACGGGTGCGGGCATGGGCACCGGGGCAAACGCCGGGCGTCGGACCCAGGCGCGGCTAGCCGGGGCCGCGGCCACGGGCATCGACGGGACAAGGGCGGGTGCACGCGAGGTCGAGCGTGCGAACGCAAGCGCAGGGGCGCGGCCGGCGAGCGGGAAGGCGCTGGCACGGCAGCGGCAGTAGAAGCATCAGCGGGGCGAGGCCACGACGGACGGGGTCGCGTGTGAGCGCGTGTGGCATCACGGGCACGCACGGGAGGGCGCCAGGGCGAGGCGAGGGTGGCCGGGCGCAGCTGTGGGGCGCGGTGGTCGGTTAC
>NC_041386.1:47118126-47132991 GCF_002162155.2 Triticum dicoccoides
CTTTTTTTTTGTTTTGTTTTCTGTTTTCTTTTCTTTATCTATTTTCTTTTAATTTCTGTTTTATAAAATATAAATACAACTCCTAATTTAATGTTATAATTTATTCTACTGCCCCAAAAGTTTGACACCTAATTAAAACAGTTTGCATTATCATTATTTTTAAAAGGCATTTAATTAATTGTCATAGTTGCTATTTTAATTAGTTTAGAGCCTTTAAACATTTTATAAAAATGTGGTTTCACCTCCATAATTACCTATGTATTATTTGGTTCACTCCGAACATTTTAGTTTTAATATTTGAAAACTTTTATTGTTTGCCTATTTTTGAATTTGAATTTGAATTGGTTTCGAACTAACTCGAGATTAGCAACTATAAACGAGGTGACGTGGCACCATTAGCAGAGGATCACTGTAGCTTAATTACCCGGGCGTCACAGGACTCTTGAAGAGGAGAACTCCAGACTGAAAGCTGCTCTTGAGACAGCTAATCGAGATGCCAGTTGACTGAAGAAGGAGAAGATGGCTCTGCACGACAAGGCGGGCGAGCTGGCGGGGAAGGCAAAAGATCTGGAGGTTTATCTCGGAGGGTTCGCCAAGAAGCTGTTCGTCATGCTCGAAGGTAATTATTCCAACTTGACTCTCTTGTAATTGCCGAGCCTGCGTACGGACTGTCGTGGATTTGTCACGGCAGATGTCCTAGCGAAAGGACTTAGTCGTGGAGCCATCGCTACGAGTTTACTTGAAGGGGTTAAAGCGGACACAAGGACACGAGGATTTTATACTAGTTCGGCCCCTTCGATGAAGGTAAAAGCCTACGTCTAGTTGTGATGGAATTGATATGATCTCGATGGCTAGGGAGCAAACAAGCTTCGCCTAGGCTCGAGTTGTGGCTGTCTGTCCTGAACCGCCATCGGGTCGTCCCCTTATATACACGGGTGACGCCCGTCGGTCCATAGAGTCCTAACCGGTTCATACTCGTATTCCGGCTGCCATCTCTCTATTCCTTACTTACAATACAAGTCATACATCAGGCCGGTTTACGGCTATATGTTCTAACCGACCACAGGCCTTGGGCCTTCATCTGTTTACGCCACTAATGAAGTTAACCCGGCCCAAGTAGGCCGGTTTACACCTAGTGGTAATATCCCCAACATTAGGCCCTAGATTGATTTGAACTGGTTCATGTCAATCCTTCACACCACCTTGCGTCTTGGATATCTTCTGTTAATTGGAAAATCTCCATGTCGTCATTATTTTTAGTTGCTGTAAACCGGCATGACGTCATCAGTTTTGGTTATTGTAAACCGGCATGACGTCATTATGAAGTTCATAACGCCCTCTTAATGACAGCTCCTGGATTCGCGCGTTTGACCTAGCTCGGTTGCCTTATAAATAAGACCGAAGGGTCATTTCCTTTTTCTTCCCTTCGTCCCTTCTTCTTCTTCTTCCTCACGTCGCCGGCTTTGGAGCTCCGCCACCATCGTCGACCTCTGCCTCGTCTCGGGCCGCTGCATCAATCTGAACGTACCAGAGTGTTGCGGCGTCTTTCCGCATCTTCTCCGTTCCCAGTAAGTTCTCTCTCCTTCTTAACCTAGATCTGTTCTTAGGGTTCCATGTTCTTGCTATGTTCATTGCGCGTTCATGGCTGTTCTCTGACCTTGAATGCATCTGTGAACTCTTGCTGTGCTTAATAGCGATCCCTTTAGTATCCGCTTGCTATTTCTCATCCAAGCTCATAAATCTCCCGCACATATCTGCTCAATGGTTCACTTCTGTTTCCGCCTTAGTCTTCGAAATATTTCCTGTTTTTATGAGCTTGCTGTAGATCCGCGGCTGTAACATGATTTTGTGAAACTTGTTTCTGCATAACTAGTTATCCATAATTTCAATTGCTTCCGATGCTTAGGCCAGGCGGTTTAACTTCACCATAGAGAAAAAATTGCCAGACCGGTATATGTCATTAGTCCCCTGGTTGAACCGCCAGAATCCATCTGATGCTGCGTTGTAGAAGATCGGTTTATGGGTACTGCCTCCGGTTTACCGTAATTAGATCAACACCTTTTTATCCGGCATGTCCTTGAACCGGATCACTTATTTCTTGTAGATCTCGTCATGGCCAAACAAGTGTACGAGTGCAACTGGGTTCCCTCCCGTGTCACAGAATCACAGCTGAACGATCTAGTCCTGATCGGCGCTTTGGATAACAAAGATACGATTCATTGGAGGGTTCCTGGAGATGAATGTCCTCCTACGCCCTAGGAAGGAGAGGTCGTGGTCTTCGCAGATCATATGGCCCGGGGCTTCAAACCGCCCGGCTCCAAATTTTATCGGGATGTGTTAGCCAACTTTCAACTCCGTCCACAGGATATTGGCCCCAACTCCGTCACCAATCTATGTCATTTTCAAGTACTTTCTGAGGCATACCTTCAAGAGGAGCCTTCAGTCGAGTTATTTAGAGATCTCTTTCATCTGAACCGCCGTACTGAATTCACTGACGGCCCTAATACCGAACTGGGCGGTATGGCCATTCAGAAAAGGAAAGAAATCACCTATCCCCACGTCAAACTCCATACTCACCCCAAGGAATGGAATGCAACTTGGTTTTATTGCAAGGATACCTCTCCTGACAATAAAAATCCCTTGCCTGGCTTCCGTCCGAAACGGCTCAGCAACACTCACCCTTTTCCACAAAGGCTAAGCGCCAAGGAGAGAATTAAATATGCTCCTCAACTGTCCAAGCTCCGGGCCTTCATGGCCAATGGTTTAACAGGAATAGACCTTGCACGCTGCTGGATATCATGGAGCATTTTGCCTCTAAGCCGGCGCCCAAATTTGATGTGTGAGTATATTGATAGTGTCGATGACCCACTCCGACACACTAAAATCCAACTCCCTGATGACGAAGTCACAGAATCTGTGAAAAAGATGCTGAATGAACCGGAGCACCTCTGTGCTCAAACCGGTCTTCTTCCTTACTGCACCACCAACAAACCGCCAGCGGTAATATTTTAATTGCTCTATTGTTGAACCGGTTTACTATTTTATATGTTCAACGTTTAATTACTACTGATCCAGGGTGATAATCCGTTTTGGAGTAAGAAACTTCCTCAAGACAAAACGGAGAAGGCAGGACGGCCAACCCGGCCCAAGACCAAGGTTATCAAGAAACCAGCTCATAAGAGAAAAACCACCGCTTCATCTGATCCAGCCATTGATGATGATGTGGGTAATCCGGATCTTGAGGTAGAACTTGATTCACTTGGCTTGCTTTTTACACGCCTTATTGATGATAATGCTTGTCAGGATGACGCTGAAGCCAGCAATGCGGGTTTCGTTGAGGTAACCATTCTCTCTTCTGATTCAGAAATCCCGCCTTTGCCAAAATTTCACCGGGCAAACCGGAAAATTAAATTTTCTCATCCTCTTGCTTATCTGGATTTCCAATTTCTTATGAAGACCCAGCAACACGAAGCTCGCCGTACAACCCGGCACAGTGGCCAGGTAGTTACCTCTGCCGGTTTACCAAACAGTCCGGTTCGAAAACGCCGCTCCGAGGTCTCCGACCTTTTTATTGATTTAAATCGTAAAGCGGGTTTCTTCCGTCAACCTCTTAATCCATCCGACTCCGATTATCAGGTCACTTCTCATTCATCATCTGGTGAATCGTCGGCCACCCAGCTACCACCTTTGAAAACAGTTGCTAGGTAAGTTAAATCGAACATATGCTTCCAGTATACTGCGCAATGGCTTACACTTTTCCTTGACTTTTTATTTTTCTTTCAGGGCTAAACCGAAACCAAGCAAGAAGGCCCGCCTGGATAGAGCGGCTGAAGAAGATGTGGCCCCAGAACATGACCAAGCACTTGATCATGAAGTGTTTGCTTGTGAAGATATCCCCAATGATCCTCCTCTGCAAGACGACGTTATCCCTGAAGAAGGTCCTATTCATATTCCAGCCTCTGCTGATCCGCCTGCCAGCTCTGTCCAGATTGAGAAATCCCACACTCCTGCTGACAAACCGGCCGCGCCAACCCAAACCGGCGAGTCAAAAGATGATGATGTTGTGATTACCGACGTAGGCCGCTCTGAACCTGGGAATCTTGCCACCCTTACCAGGCATACCATCAAAGAGGATTCTTCCCCCTTGAACAAAGGAAAATGGGATGTTGAATTAGAGACATACGCCACTCTGAATGCTCAAGATCTTCACTCTGGCTATTTAAACCGGCTTTACACTAGCCGTGACTGTGAAGCTGGCTTGGTCAAAATGATGAGGGATACATTTGAGGTAAATTCCTTCTTTCCTTTCTGCCATTGCATTCACCCTTGTAGCCCCCAAGGGCCGGTTTGTGACCTTGGTCAAACCGGGACTTGATCCTGAACATTTTTGAAATCCGTCGGCATAACCCTCGAGGGCCGGTCTAACTTAGCATAAGTAAACCGGGGCTCAAAAAATAAAAAGCTGTCCTTAGAACATAACTTGATCAAATAGCCATTAGCCCCCAAGTGCCAAGTTGAATACTTGTATTGAGCTTGGGACTTTGTAATCTAGCAATATACAAAAAATTGAAGGTGCATTAGCCCCCAAGTATCAGGCATATAACTTTGTTATGTGGTTGATACTTCCATTTCTTGGATCGCCTGTGCAAAGCTTAAAATGCCATCTGTATGCAGGCTGAAGTGAAAATCAAGGAGGACCAGATTGCCGATTGCAGGAGGCCCTCAAGACCCAGCAGGCTGAAATAGATAAGGACAAGCAAGAATTAACCAGCGCTTTGAGCACTGCGGAACGGCTGAAAGAAAGCTTCAAGAAAGAGAGGGCTGACTGGGCCACTGAGAAGGCCAGTTTAACCAAAAGAACGGAAAATGCTGAAGCGGCCCTTAAACCGGTGGTGGATGAACTGACGGCCGTACAACGACAAATACACTCCATGACTGCTGCAATCTTTGGTAAACTCCTTGTAATTTCTGTGATAAATTTGAACCTGCTGTATCGTAAATCCGGTTTGAGACCATTCCAATCTTGTTGTAGGCACACGCATTGGGCATTTAGGAAATGGTGTGCGGAAGAAATTGAAAGCTGCCTACACCTTGGTGGAACAATTGTATACCGGAGCCCAACGAATCATCACCACAGCTTCTCACAACAATCCGACACCCTCTTTAATCCAGGACACTCTTAACAAGTTGTCAATGCTTCCAGCCCGGATTGAGGAGCTGAGAAAATCCGCTGCCCGAACCGGAGCTATCAATGCCTTAATCTGGGCAAAGGCATGGGTGCCTGACTTTGATCCTGTGGAAGCAGCTCAAGGCTATCCCAGTCTGAAAGAAGATGGCTCTGAATTCAACGAAGAAGATTTAAGGGCCATAAACCGTGTAGTGCGCCCTCTGGCTTGCCAGCTAGCTGAAGAGGCAGATTTGACGCATTATCAAGCGCAATATAATAACCAAAACAAGCGAATGCCTGCCCCAACTGTTGAAGCGGAGAATCTGATTCCTCCAATCCGTAAGCACACTTACGCCCCTGATATTGAACCGTCTTCCCTGATCCATGAAGAGGCTGTTTTCCAAGCTTTAATGGGAATCGACTGGACCACTGTTGATTTTCAGCCAATGGGTAGAGACGAGGAAGCTGAAGCGGCGGAGGATGAGGAGCAGGCTTGAACCGGAAGCCGGTTTGAAGAGCTATTTGCAACATCCTTCCACAAAACAATGATTTTGTTTGAGCACCATGCCGCCTTGTAATAGGATAGTTAAAACTTATGTCTGGAATATGCCTTCGTGCATAAGTACTGGAGCTTTTGCTTGAAAAACTTTAACTCATGTTTCCTGCAATCAGAAAAATTTGAACTGCCATGTTTGATCATAAAGCTGGCTTTAGCCAAACCTGAAGCGATGGTTTTATAAACCATTACCGTCAAAAAAGTGAGAAAGTAGCGCCCGTACAGACCGTACTGACTTAATACGAGTCCCCTGGTTACTCCATGATGTTAACAGGGAAAAGGTAAACCAGGCAGACTCCTTCGGATTTAAAAGGGGGATCAAAAAATCATTGGCTGAACCGGAAAAAATATGCTTGTTGACATAAAGAAATCCAACAAAAGCAAAGAACGAACAAACCATGAAAACAACATGGAAGCAAAAGTAATGATAAAAACCATTTGCAAAAATACGCTATACTGAGCTGTTCAGATGGTATTACCATGGTCGGACAGGATCAAGGCCCCCAATAGGAGTGACAATGATTCAAGTCAGCCAGGTCCCCAAATGACTCGTGGCATATATGCCAGATCAAGAGGCGTGGCAATGGTTCGGGCCCAACCATGCCCCCAAGTGATTTTGTGGCCTTAGGCCGACCAAGAGGCGTGACTGGTTCAGACTTGACCAAGTCCCCAAATGATCTGGTGGCTGTCGCCTATCAAGGGTGTTCGTTGGTTCGGACACGACCAAGGCCCCCAGTGATATATAAAAAACAAATGTCAAGGAGTAAACCGGAGGCCGCTTTAAACAGAACCACTCCGTGTAACCTCGCATGATGAGAAAGACAGAGACCCCGCTTTAGCTGAGGCTCCGGTTTGATATATCAAAGATAACATATACATTGTCATGATATGTACATAGATAGAGCCGATGGCTCAAGTATAGTAAGGCCAAAGATGAGCTATATTCCACGGCCTGTTGGTCTCCTCTTCTGATGTACGTGAGTCTTGATGTCCTCGAATATCAATAAGATAGTACGACCCATTGTGCAAATTTTTGCTGACCACGAAAGGTCCCTCCCAAGGTGGGGATAACTTGTGCATATCCGTTTGATCTTGGATAAGTCGAAGCACCAAATATCCTTCTTGAAAAGTTCTGGTTCTAACCCGGCGACTGTGATAGCGACGAAGATCTTGCTGGTAAATCGCCGAACGGGCAGCCGCTATATCACGCTCCTCGTCCAATAGGTCCAAAGCGTCTTGCCGTGCTGTCTCATTGTCTGCTTCAACATAGGCTGCCACACGAGGCGAATCGTGCCGGATGTCACTAGGGAGAACTGCCTCAGCTCCATAGACCATGAAAAATGGCGTGTATCCTGTGGACCGGTTTGGCGTAGTATTGATACTCCATAACACAGATGGCAGCTCTTCCGCCCAACATCCTGGTGTTCTTTGCAATGGGACCAAAAGCCGGGGTTTGATGCCTCGCAAGATTTCTTGATTAGCTCGTTCTGCCTGTCCATTGGACTGGGGGTGTGCCACTGACGACACGTCAAGTCGGATGTGCTCACGTTCACATAACTCCTTCATAGCACCCTTGGATAAATTGGTACCATTGTCAGTAATGATACTGTGTGGAAAACCAAACCGGAAAACCACCTTCTTGATGAACTGCACCGCTGTTGCTGCATCACACTTGCTGACAGGCTCCGCTTCAACCCACTTGGTAAATTTGTCAACTGCCACCAAAAGGTGGGTTTTCTTATCCTTGGATCTTTTAAAAGGCCCAACCATATCCAGCCCCCAAGTTGCAAACGGCCATGTTATGGGGATCATCCTCAATTCTTGAGCCGGCACATGAGCACGCCTTGAAAATTTCTGACATCCATCACACCGCTTAACCAAGTCCTCCGCATCAGTGTGCGCTGTCAACCAGTAGAACCCGTGACGAAACGCCTTTGCCACCAGAGACTTTGAACCGGCGTGGTGTCCACAATCCCCTTCATGGATTTCTCTTAAGATTTCACAGCCTTCCTCAGGAGAAACACAACGTTGAAACGCCCCTGATATACTGCAATGATGTAATTCACCATTGACAATCGTCATAGACTTGGATCGCCGGACTATCTGCCTGGTCAGAATCTCATCCTCTGGTAACTCCCCCCGGTTCATGTACGCAAGATAAGGAACTGTCCAATCCGGAATAACATGCAGGGCTGCCACCAATTGAGCCTCCGGATCAGGGATAGCCAAATCCACCTCACCTGGGAGCTTGACCGACGGGTTGTGCAACACGTCCAAAAAGACGTTAGGCGGGACCGGTTTACGCTGAGAGCCCAACCGGCTTAAAGCATCCGCCGCTTCATTCTTCCGACGGTCCACATGATCCACTTGATAACCCTTGAAACAACCTGCAATATTATCCACTTCCCGACGATATGCAGCCATGAGCGGGTCCTTAGAATCCCAAGTGCCAGACACCTGTTGAGCCACTAGGTCCGAGTCACCAAAGCACTTAACCCGGCTTAAATTCATCTCTTTAGCCATCCGGAGACCATGGAGCAAGGCTTCGTACTCAGCTGCATTATTAGTACAAGGGAACATTAAGCGGAGAACATAGCAAAACTTATCACCTCGTGGGGAAGTTAATACGACCCCAGCCCCCGAGCCTTCCAATTGCCTGGATCCGTCAAAATGAATAGTCCAATATGTGTGATCCGGCTTCTCCTCTGGTGCTTGTAACTCCGTCCAATCATTGATGAAATCAACGAGTGCTTGAGACTTCACTGCCGTCCGAGGCACGTACTTCAGTCCATGTGGCCCAAGCTCTATAGCCCACTTGGCGATCCGGCCAGTCGCCTCCCAATTCTGTATAATATCACCCAAGGGAGCTGAACTGACCACTGTGATGGGGTGCCCTTGAAAATACTGCTTCAACTTCCGACTGGCCATAAAAACACCATAGACCAGCTTCTGCCAATGCGGATACCTTTGCTTGGATTCAATAAGCACCTCGCTGATATAATAAACCGGCCACTGAACCGGATATTCCTTGCCTGCCTCTTTGCGTTCCACCACAATAGCCACGCTAACTGCCCGAGCATTGGCCGCTACGTATAATAATAGTGGCTCCTTGTCGACCGGAGCTGCAAGAACAGGCGGATTGGCTAACTGCCGCTTCAGGCCCTCAAATGCCTCATCAGCAGCTGGACTCCAGACGAAATTGTCTGTCTTCCTCAGCATTTGGTACAAAGGGATAGCCTTCTCCCTGAGGCGGCTGATAAACCGGCTCAGCACAGTGATTCGGCCCGCCAAACGCTGAACATCGTTGATACACTTCGGTTTAGCTAGGGATGTAATAGCCGTAATCTTCTCCGGATTAGCCACAATTCCTCTGTCAGACACCAGGAAACCCAGTAATTTGCCTGCTGGAACACCAAAAACACACTTGGCCGGATTAAGCATCATCCTGTAGGCTCGCAAGTTGTCAAAGGTCTCCTTCAAATCATCCACCAGCGTCTCCTTCTGTCTTGATTTTACTACAATATCATCCACATAGGCATGCACATTGTGGCCGATATGCTCATGCAGGCAATTCTGTACACACCGTTGATAGGTGGCTTGGGCACTCTTGAGCCCGAAGGGCATAGATACATAGCAGAAGGCTCCAAAGGGAGTAATAAATGTTGTTTTCTCCTGGTCCTTAACCGCCATCTTGATCTGATGATATCCAGAGTATGCATCCAAAAAACTCAAACGCTCACAACCCGCCGTGGCATCTATGATCTGGACAATACGGGGGAGGGCAAAAGGATCTGCCGGACAGGCTTTGTTAAGATCTGTGTAATCCACACACATACGCCAAGTGCCGTTTTTCTTAAGAACCAGCACCGGATTAGCAAGCCACTCTGGATGGAACACCTCAATAATAAAACCAGCTGCTAAAAGCCTGGCCACTTCCTCTCCAATGGCTTTGCGTCTTTCTTCGTTAAACCGGCGGAGGAACTGTTTCACCGGTTTATACTTAGGATCAACATTAAGAGTGTGCTCAGCGAGTTCCCTCGGTACACCTGGCATGTCAGACAGCTTCCATGCAAAAATGTCCCGATTCTCACGGATGAACTCGATGAGCGCGCTTTCCTATTTGGGATCCAGGTTGGCACTGATAGTGAACTGCTTGGACGAATCGCCGGGCACGAAGTCAACAAGCTTGGTCTCAGCTGCCGATTTGAACTTCAGATCTGAATCATGCTCTGTAGTTGGCTTCTTTAAAGGGGTCATATCCGTCGGATCAACATTGTCCTTATAACACTTCAACTCCTCCGTGGCACAGACTGACTCCGCATAAGCCGCATCACCTTCCTCACATTCCAAAGCGACCCTACGGCTCCCATGAACCGTTATGGTCCCCTTGTAACCCGGCATCTTGAGCTGCAAGTAGATATAACAAGGCCGCACCATGAACTTGGCGTAAGCCGGCCGGCCAAATAAGGCGTGATACGGGCTCCGGATCTTCACCACCTCAAATGTTAGCTTTTCCGACCGGGAGTCGTGCTCGTCCCCAAAGGCCACATCCAGGGCTATCTTACCAACAGGATATGCAGATTTGCCAGGCACCACACCATGGAACACCGTATTCGATGGTCTGAGATCTTTGTCTGTTAAACCCATGCGGCGAAATGTCTCATAGTACAGTATGTTAATACTGCTTCCTCCATCCATGAGTACTTTGGTGAATTTATAACCCCCCACCTGAGGGTCTACCACTAATGCTAGCTGGCCCGGATTATCAATCCGGGGCGGGTGATCCTCTCTGCTCCACACGATGGGCTGCTTTGACCAGCGTAAGTAACGTGGTAAGGCCGGTTCAACAGAATTCACCGCTCGCTTGTGGAGTTTTCGGTCGCGCTTATCCAAGCCAGTTATGAAGACATGGTATTGCCCATTACTCAACTGCTTTGGCTGGCTCTGATAACCTGACTGCTGCTGCTGCTGCTGCTGCTGCTGGCCGTTCTGATTATTCTGGCTATTGTGACCGCCCTGATTGAAACCTGAACTGGAAGCTCCATCGTGACCCGGGCCGTGTAAACCGGATCCTGAACCGCCACCTGACCCATGGTCATACCGGAAGGCATTAGAGTTTCTAAACTCCCGCATGATATAACAATCCTTCCAAAGGTGGTTAGCCGGTGTCTCCTTCGTCCCGTGCTTTGGGCAAGGCTGATTCAACAAATAATTCAAACGGCTTGCGTTAGGATTGGGGGCCCCATTACGATCTGCCGCTTTACCTCTGCGCCGCTGCCCCCTGTCATGTGCATTAGCGTTGGCCACAAAATCCATGCTACCCTCCGCCTTGCGTTTGCCTCCGTTTCCATGACCCGCCGGTTTGTACTGCTGCTGTTTAGAGTTGCTATTCTTCCTTCCCTTCCCTATTTCATCATCATCAGGTTCGGGATCCTTGGTACTGTCCGAATCGGCATACTTTACTAAAGCAGCCATGAGGGTTCCCATGTCATTACAGAACCGCTTCATGCGTCCCAATTTCAATTTTAGAGGCTCAAACCGGCAGTTGCCTTCCAGAGTTAAGATCGCAGAGTCAGCATTAATCCTGTCAGATGAGTGCAAAATTTCCGAAACGCGGCGCACCCAACGGGTCGTTGATTCTCCTTCCTCCTGGACACAAGCCGCCAGGTCTACTATGGACTTGGGCTGCTCACATGTATCCTTAAAATTCTGTATAAACCGGGCCCGCAACTGGGCCCATGAGCTGATAGAATTGGGTGGCAGGCTCTTTAACCAAGTACGAGCCATGCCCTCAAGCATCATGGTGAAGTATTTTGCACATGCGGCCTCATCCACGTCCAGCATCTCCATGGCCATCTCATAACTCTCTACCCATGCTTCAGGGGGTAAATCAGCGGTGTAATTCGGCACCTTGCGTGGACCCTTGAAATCTTTGGGCAGGCGCACATTACGTAAAGCTGGGATCAAGCAAGGCACTCCCAAAGCGGATGTGATTCCTGGTCCGGCAAAGGTGGTAGAACGAACCGGTGTACGTTGGCCCGCATTATCCCGTGCTGCTAACTCAGCCTTCCTTTGTGCCCGGGCCCGGTCCACCATATCCCGAGCATCGCCAACACCACCTGCCGGGTCATCACCATGGGCCGCTTCACGGCCTCGCGCATTGCTTGATATAGCCGGTTCATCCATGCGCCTGCTATAGCTCCGGCTCGGACGGGGCATAGAATGAACCCGATCACGGCTGTACGAGTATGCCTCCTGCTGAATCAGCGTAGTCCGGAGAAGCTCCTTAACCCGGCGCGTCTCTATCGCTTGCGGAGAATCCCCTTCGACTGGGATGGCCTCTAGTCGTGCAGCGGTCGCAACAAGGTTGTCCATAGGATTCGAATAATGACCTGGGGGTGTCTGGACTGGCAGAGGAACCGCAATGTTTTGGTGAGGAGGTTCCATCAGGCGAGGTTGGACCGTCGCTCCTGGCCCTGGTGCCTCAATCCGGTTTGTCTCCGGGTACCGCGGCGGATTACTGGGTCCGGCTCCTGGAGTGTGAAAGAGATTTCGGGGGTCAAACCCTAACGGCAGGCGTGATCTGTGCTTCCGCTTCAAAACCTCCTATGATGCATTCTGGTCAAGCATGATTTTATAGGCCTGTGTGTCCAAAGCGGCCCGCTCTGCAGCCATCCGGTCCTTTTCTGCTGCCAGATCCGCTTTGGCTGGCACGATCTGCTCTCTCACCTTCGCAATTTCTGCATTATGGGCCTCCTGATCTGCCGGATTGTCCTCTGCCATAAGCGCAGCTAGTGCATCAAATAGCTCAGATAGAACTTGAACCGGCGGGCGCACAAGGCCTCCTGCCCCAACTGCGGCTGCCGCTGCTGATCCGGAGAGCATTGCTGCGGCGGTCGAAGAATGATTCGCCGCCTGTGTGCCGGCCATGAATATTCCAACCCGGTTGACCTGGCCCGGGGGGTCTGGAATACTGTCGCCATCGGAACAACCCCTAATCTGGTTGTCTTGCAACTGGTATAGCGATTCGGTCTCTCCGGTCGAGGACTCGTCATCGGAATAGACGACGGTCTCAGTACCGTGTTCTAATCTGTCCTCACGCTCTCCTTTGTGGACGACTCCAACGAAGACACGCTTCACGGCCGGTTTAGCCCAGGTAGATCTTGCACGCTGAGCCGTCTCGATGAGGTCGGTGCAGATGTCCGGCTCAGGCCCAAGCTCACCGATTTTGCCAATGAAAACGTGTATGCCACCAAAGGGGACCCGGTACCCGTATTCGATCGAATCGGCCTCGGGACCCCATCCTGCGTCGTCGATGTAGATCCTGCCCCGATGACTCTTGGTCATCCGGCCCACAACATAGCCTTCGAGTCCCTTGAGCTTGCCCTCCAAGATCGTCAAACCATCGTGCGATCGCCCCACGGTGGGCGCCAACTATCGTGGATTTGTCACGGCAGATGTCCTAGCGAAAGGACTTAGTCGTGGAGCCATCGCTACGAGTTTACTTGAAGGGGTTAAAGCGGACACAAGGACACGAGGATTTTATACTAGTTCGGCCCCTTCGATGAAGGTAAAAGCCTACGTCTAGTTGTGATGGAATTGATATGATCTCGATGGCTAGGGAGCATACAAGCTTCGCCTAGGCTCGAGTTGTGGCTGTCTGTCCTGAACTGCCACCGGGTCGTCCCCTTATATACACGGGTGACGCCCGTCGGTCCATAGAGTCCTAACCGGTTCATACTCGTATTCCGGCTGCTATCTCTCTATTCCTTACTTACAATACAAGTCATACATCAGGCCGGTTTACGGCTATATGTTCTAACCGACCACATGCCTTGGACCTTCATCTGTTTACGCCACCAATGAAGTTAACCCGGCCCAAGTAGGCCGGTTTACACCTAGTGGTAATATCCCCAACACGGCCACTGTCTTATTCTTGAATCGTGTTTGCAGAATTCTGCCAGAACTTCGAAGAGGAAACCGGTCGAGTGGAGCCAGGCTTGGATCCTGCCAATTCTCTCGTGAAGGACGAGGTTGCCATGAACGTGCTCCGACTGGAGTCTCGTGTTACCAGCGTTGTTGATTATCTGGCTCGGCTGAAAGTTGCAATGTCGCGGATCGACACATCACTCTGGCCTGGGACGACGCTTCAGAACGACCTCGAGTCTTTGATGGCTCGACTTAACGAAGTCCCAGGTCGAGTGGCGGAATGGAAGAAATCTTCTGCTAGATGTGGTGCTGATGTCGCTCTGTCTTTGGTCCGCGTCCATTGCAAGGAGGCGCGAGAAGAAAAGCTGGCGGCCATCCAAGTTGCAAATACCAGGAAGCACAACTTTCAAGACTTCATGGAGACTTTCATCACCGCTGCCACCCGTATCGCCGACGGGATCGACTTGGATGAGTTCGTCGCCCCTTCCAGTCCTCCTCCTGAGGAGTGAAAAACTTTAAATTTACCTCGAAATGCCGAGTGGACTTGTAACCGTTGAACTCTGCCGAGCCGAGGGCTCGAGTACTTTGAGGTCTGGGACCCTTTAGGCTTTATCCGAAATTGATTTCTCGTTGGGCATATTCATGGTTTGATTCGTCGAGTGGAACTTGATCTTCACTCGGAATGACCTTGTATTTGCGGCGCAATTCCGAAGGGGGAGTTGGCAGTCGACTCGCGGATTGGGTCGAGTCTTGCACTTAGGCGAGCACTGGGCTGTAGCTAAGACTCCGAGTGAGAGATTTACTCTCCACTCGGTAGGATTTTTAAACACTTAGGCGAGCACTGGGCTGCAGCTAAGCCCCCAAGTGGGAGGTTTGCTCTCCACTCGGTAGGATTTTTTCAACACTTAGGCGAGCACTGGGCTGCAACTAAGCCCCCGAGTGGGAGGTTTGCTCTCCAGTCGGTAGGATTTTTTCGACACTTAGGCGAGCACTGGGCTGCAGCTAAGCCCCCGAGTGGGAGGTTTGCTCTCCACTCGGTAGGATTTTTTCAAACTTAGGCGAGTGCCGGACTGCAGCTAAGTCTCTAGGTGAGAGAACTTAGGCGAGTGCTGGACTGCAGCTAAGCCCCCGAGTGGGAGGATCGCTCTCCACTCGGCAGGATTTTTTCGAACTTAGGCGAGTGCTGGACCGCAACTAAGTCTCTAAGTGAGAG
>NC_041386.1:47133469-47164685 GCF_002162155.2 Triticum dicoccoides
TAAGAGAACTTAGGCGAGTGTTGGACTGCAGCTAAGCCCCCGAGTGGGAGGATCGCTCTCCACTCAGTAGGATTTTTTCAAACTTAGGCGAGTGCCGGACCGCAGCTAAGTCTCTAAGTGAGAGAACTTAGGCGAGTGCTGGACTGCAGCTAAGCCCCCGAGTGGGAGGATCGCTCTCCACTTGGTAGGATTTTTTCAAACTTAGGCGAAACAGATTCACAACTAAGTCACCCACTGGGGGTTTTCGTATGTAAACAAAAGTGACAACAATTAATGGAACACTCTTGCCTTTGATAAAAACGAACTGCAGGAATTTTTCTTATTACATCTCGTCCAAGGGAGAGCTCAAGTGTAAAAGGGGCGGAGTAGTTCCGCATTCCAAGCTCGTGGCTCGTCGATCTGGCGATCAACATTGTAGAGGTGATACGCTCCATTGTGGAGGACTCTGGTGATGATGAAGGGGCCTTCCCAAGTGGGAGCAAGCTTGTGTGGTTTCTGTTGATCCACTCGGAGGACCAAATCTCCTTCTTGGAAGGCTCGACTCTTCACATTCCGGGCGTGGAATCGACGCAAGTCTTGCTGATAAATGGTCGATCTGACCATGGCCATCTCCCTCTCTTCTTCTAGGAGGTCGACTGCGTCTTGCCGGGCCTGTTCTGCTTCATCTTCGGTGTAAATCTCGACTCGGGGCGCGTTGTGAAGAAGATCACTTGGCAGAACCGCTTCGGGTCCATAAACCAGAAAGAATGGAGTTCTTCCAGTCGACCGGTTAGGGGTGGTCCTCAATCCCCACAGAACTGACGGAAGCTCGTCGACCCAAGCACCTGCCGCGTGCTTGAGATCACGCATCAGTCGAGGCTTTAGTCCTTTGAGAATCAGACCATTTGCTCTTTCAGCTTGTCCATTCGACTGGGGATGGGCGACCGATGCGTAGTCGACTCGAGTGCCTTGAGAGGCGCAAAAAGCTCTGAACTTGTCCGAATCGAAGTTCGACCCATTGTCGGTGATGATGCTATGCGGGACTCCATATCTGAATGTTAGCCCTCTAACGAAACTGATAGCAGTGCAAGCATGAAGATTCTTGATAGGCTTAGCTTCAATCCATTTGGTAAACTTGTCGACTGCCACAAGCACATGAGTGAAACCACTTCTGCCTGTTCTTAGTGGACCAACCATGTCTAGTCCCCAAACAGCAAAGGGCCAGACGAGTGGAATGGTCTTCAGGGCTGATGCAGGCTTGTGTGACATGTTGGAGTAGAACTGGCACCCTCCACACTTGTCGACTATCTCTTTTGCCATCTCATTTGCTCTAGGCCAGTAAAATCCCGCTCGGCATGCTTTAGCCACAATGGTCCGAGAGGACGCATGGTGGCCACAGGTCCCCGAGTGGATATCATCAAGGATTATCCGACCTTCTTCTGGTGTTATGCACTTCTGACCGATTCCAGTCGCGCTTTCTCTATACAACTGCCCCTTTATGACTGTGAAGGCCTTGGATCGGCGGATGATCTGTCGAGCCTCTTCCTCGTCCTCTGGAAGCTCTTTCCTTAGGATATACGCGATGTACGGTATCGTCCAGTCGGGAGTGATTGCCAAGACTTCCATGATTAGGTCGACCACAGCAGGAACTTCGACTTCAGTCGGATCTGTGGCACTTTTTGGTTGTGGGGCTTCTTCTGTGAAAGGATCCTCCTGGACTGACGGCGAGCGGATGTGCTCCAAAAAAACATTGCTGGGAGTGGCTTCTCTCTTGGAGCCTATCTTTGCCAGATCATCAGCTGCTTGATTTTTCAGTCGGGGGATGCGATGAAGCTCTAACCCCTCGAATTTCTTTTCTAGCTTTCTCACTGCATTGCAATAACCAGTCATAGCCGGACTTCTGACGTCCCACTCCTTCATCACCTGATTAGCCACCAAATCTGAGTCGCCATAGACCATGAGGCGACGGACGCCGAGTGAAATGGCCATGCGCAACCCATATAAAAGTGCTTCATACTCTGCTTCATTATTGGAGGAATCGAAGTGAATCTGGAGAACATATCTGAGCTTATCTCCTCGGGGGGAGACTAGAACTACCCCAGCACCGGAACCATTCAGCATCTTAGATCCATCAAAAAACATGGTCCAGTGCTCCGAGTGAACTTGAGTCGGAAGTTGCTGTTCAGTCCACTCGGCGATGAAATCTGTGATTGCTTGGGACTTGATAGCCTTCTTTGCTTCAAACTTGATATCTAAGGGAAGGAGTTCAATCGCCCACTTGGCCACTCGACCAGTTGCATCTCTGTTGTGCAGAATCTCTGACAGTGGGGCGTCGCTGACGACTGTAATGGAGTGGTCAGAGAAGTAATGTGCAACCTTCTTCGTGGTCATGTAAATCCCATATACAAGCTTCTGGTAGTGAGGGTATCTTTGTTTTGAAGGGGTCAAAACTTCAGACAGATAATAGACTGGGCGCTGAACTCTGAAGGCCTTTCCTTCTTCTTCCCGCTCGACCGTAAGTACTGTACTGACAACTTGTCCTGTGGCTGCAATGTAAAGCAGCAGAGGCTCTTTGCTGATTGGGGCAGCAAGCACCGGGTGGGTGGCGAGCAGAGCTTTGAGCTCTGCAAATGCTGCGTCAGCTTCTGGAGTCCACTTGAACTTGTCAGACTTCTTGATCAGTCGGTAAAGAGGCAACGCCTTTTCACCGAGACGAGAAATGAATCGACTTAGAGCGGCCAAGCAGCCTGTAAGCTTTTGGACATCGTGCACGCGTACAGGACGCTTCATCCGGAGTATGGTGCCAACCTTTTCAGGATTGGCATCGATCCCCCGTTCGGAAACGAGAAAACCGAGTAACTTTCCACCTGGAACTCCGAACGTGCACTTTGATGGATTGAGCTTGATATCATACCTCCTGAGGTTGGCAAAAGTTTTAGCAAGGTCAGCCCGCAGGTCGGAACCTTTTCGTGACTTGACCACAATATCATCCATGTATGCCTCCACATTCCGACTGATTTGAGTGAGTAGACACTTCTGAATCATTCTCATGAACGTGGCTCCGGCGTTCTTGAGGCCGAAAGACATGGTGACGTAACAGAAGCATCCGAATGGAGTGATGAAAGCCGTTTTGATCTCGTCGGGTCCATATAGACGGATCTGATGGTACCCTGAATAAGCATCTAGAAAAGACAAACGCTCACATCCCGCGGTCGAGTCCACTATCTGGTCGATGCGGGGGAGAGGGAAATGATCTTTCGGGCAGGCCCGATTGATATGTTTGAAATCAATGCACATGCGAAGTGACCTGTCCTTCTTGGGGACCATGACGACATTGGCAAGCCACTCGGAGTGGTAAATCTCTCGGATGAACTCCACTGCTAAGAGCCGAGCCACCTCCTCACCAATGGCTTGCTTCTTCTGGACGGCGGACCATCGAAGATGTTCCTTTACAGGCTTGAATTTTGGGTCGACTCATAGATGATGCTCAGCCAGTCCTCTGGGAACTCCAGGAATGTCAGAGGGCTTCCATGCGAAGACGTCCCAGTTCTCACGGAGGAGCTGGACGAGCGCTTCTTCCTATTTGGAGACGAGCGTCGTTGAGATGTGAGTCGGGGCAGCATCGGGGTCGGTCGGGTGAATGTGGACTAGCTTTGTTTCACCGGACGACTGAAAAGCTGATTCTGAAGCAGGCTTCTTGGCTCGTAGCAATTCGCTTGGATCGGCAGTCTTTTGGTACTCTTGCAGCTCGACCACTGCCATCTGAGCATCAGCGATCTTTGAGCCTTTCTGAAAACACTCTTCTGCTTTCTTTCGGTTGCCTGTAACAGTGATTACCCCTTTAGGTCCAGGCATCTTTAGTTTGAGGTACACGTAACATGGTCGAGCCATGAAGCGTGCGTAAGCTGGCCTGCCCAAAATGGCATGATAAGCACTTTGGAAGTCCACAACCTCGAATGTCAACTTTTCCTTGCGGTAATTCTTTGAATCACCGAAAACCACATCAAGAGCAATCTGGCCGAGTGATTCGGCTTTCTTGCCAGGAATGACTCCGTGGAAGCTCATGTTACTGGTACTTAGTCTGGACATCGGAATGCCCATTCCTTTCAAAGTTTTGGCGTACAGTATGTTCAGGCCACTGCCACCATCCATCAAGACTTTGGTCAGTCGAGTGCCTTCGACAATTGGATCGACCACCAACGCTTGCCTCCCAGGGGTGGCAATGTGCGTAGGGTGATCAGACTTGTCGAACGTGATGGCAGTCTGAGACCACTTCAGATAACTGGGTGTTGCCGGAGCAACCATATTCACCTCACGGTTGATGACTTTCAGTCGACTTTTGCTTTCGACATCAGCAAAAATCATCAGGGTGGAATTGATTTGGGGGTATCCGTTGTCGCTATCTTCCTTGTCCTCGACTCTGTCTGACTCTTTTTCCTTATCCTTGGACTGTTTGCCTTGAAACTGCTGGATTAAGAGTCGGCACTGTCGAGTGGTATGCTTTGGGTAAATAAAATTACCCTCTTCATCTTTCTTGGTGTGGATGTGACACGGCAGGTCCAAAACATCGTTTCCATCCTGATCCTTGACTTTCTTGGGCTTCCAGGTGCCCTTGGGTTTTCCTTTGAAGTTTCCCTGGGCTACGGCCAGGGCCTCCCCAGGAGCGGCTGGCTCGGCCTTCCGCTTCTGTTTCCGACTGGAATTTCCTCCGGTTTCTTGGGCGACTGCCTTGTGCTTGCCACTCCAGAGTCGGTCCTCGTCTTCACCATTAGCGTACTTGGTGGCAATCTTTATCATCCGATTCAGAGACATCTCTCCAGTTCGACCGAACTTCAGATTCAACTCTCTGTATTTAACGCCTTCCTTGAAGGCACAGACTGCTTGATGGTCTGGCACATTTTCAACCGAGTGATGCAGTGTGATCCACCTCTGGATGTATTCCCTCAAGGTTTCATTCGGCTTCTGCACGCAAGACCGCAACTCTGTAAGGCCTGCAGGTCGCTTGCATGTTCCTCCAAAGGTTGTGATAAACACTCGGGAGAGATCCTCCCAAGTGTAAATGCTGCTGGGTGCCAACTGATTTAGCCACGCTCTGGCTGAGCCCTCTAACATGAGAGGTAAATGCTTCATGGCCACCTCAACATTGCCACCGCCAATCTGTACAGCCACTCGGTAATCTTCGAGCCAAGTGTCAGGCTTAGATTCACCGGTGAACTTGTTGATTCCAGTCCCCAGCCTGAAATTGGGAGGAATCACTGCGGCTCTGATGGCTCGACTGAAACACTCTGGCCCTGAAGCATGTACTCTGCTGCTGGCGGGCGCATCTCTGTTCTGGCCTTCCCGATGAGCCCTGTTCCTGTCAACCAAGCCTTGAACGAGGACAGATCTCGCGTCAAAGCCTGGGTCCCTGGGGTCGACGGGAACCCTCTGCCCAACGCTACGAGGGCGCCTGTCATCTCGATGTCGAGGCGCATATGACCCACTCCTCGGGGGAGGGGTTGGCACTCGACGTCGATCATCACGATCGGATCGGTGATCATACTGCTCGTTCCTTCCGTACTGATCATGCCGGTCGCCACGTCCCTCACACCTCGGGGGCGACCACGGGCTGTGAGCCGACTGGACTGTATCGGTTGCAACGGATCGACTGTGGATCCTGTTCCGCGACTGAGAAACAGCGGAATTCTGGTTTCCCGCCGCCCGGAGCAACACTCTGATCTGTAACAAGCCCCTGCCAGCCTCCGACTGGGAGGGCTGAATTGATTCTGCTATACGGGCCGCAGCGGCCAAATTCTGAACTGGGGTTCGATATACCTACGTCAGCGGGAAGAGCTGGCGTCGACTAGACTCGGGAGCCCGCTGACGCGCTCGCTCGTCAAGTGCTCACCGGAGATTCTCCAGTCGAGTGCGCTCGGCCAAATTAGCCAAACGCGCGTCCTCCAAGGCCCGAGCCTTGGGGGACTCTCCGACGATAGGGGTGCGGAGGGCGTCCGTGTTCCGGCGGTGAAGCTCCTCTCGCTGTGATGACGTGAGAGGTTCGGGGAGATACTCATTGTGGGGCCTGTCGTGGTTCTAACTCTGACAGTGATGTAGGGGGGTAAGTATGGAGAGGCTAGATCTCAGCTATTGGGAAGTTGTAAACACACCAAGATGTACGAGTTCAGGCCCTTCGCAGAGGAAGTAACAGCTCTACGTCTCGGTGCCCGGAGGCGCTCGATTGGATTACTGGCGTGTGAATAACTGGGGTGCGAACCCTTCATACTGAGGAGGGGGGTAGCTTATATAGAGTTCGCCGGCCCCCTCCTGCCCTCAGTAATGCAGGGTTTAAGGTACATTTAAGGTTGGGCGTTACTGATAACGCCCCTAATAAAGTGCTATTATGACCATAAAAACTACTTAACAGCTGACCGTTTGCCTGCGGAGTGACTGTAGGTCTCCTGGCGGTCGAGTGGTTGGCTTCATGGTCGAGTGATAGCTTTCTGGTCGAGTGTCTTGAGTCCGTCGAGTGGGATACCTTTAAGTCGACTGAAATGTGACTTCTCCTAGGGGTGTCCTAGGGTAGGACTCTTTGGTCAGGTCCGTGTCCCTACCCTAGGTACATGTCTTCATCAGGGCCAGACGCATTTTGTGCACGCCCATGTCTGCATTCGGTCGAACATCTGGTGGGCGAGCTCCCGCGCCCGCAAGCTTGCCTCCGCGCCGCAGCTCGGCTTCTTCCTGCCCCGCGGCCGCCACGCCCGCACGCTGCGGCCCTCGCGCTCGCCGTAGCCGCTGCGCCAGCTTGCGCGCGCTCTGCCTCCATCACTCGCCAGGCGCAACAAAAGACACAAACCCATATATGTCACTGGTTGCTTGGCTGCAAGTAAGTGGTGTTTGAGAAAGACGGCGATGGAGATGATTCAGAAGAGCTGGCGGAAAGTGCAAACGGGAAGCCATGGTGGTGGTGATAATGGTGGATCTTGGCCTGGGGAAAAGGAGCACTGTCAGCCGGCGAGGATGGACCCGGCCCTGGTCTTGGGCGGCCGCGGCGGGGACTCCACCTTGCCCAGGGATGGCGGCCTCTGCGACAGCTTCTTGGCGGAGGCGCTCTTTTCCTTCCTCTCCATCTCCTCGTCCGTCTCCATCTGCTCCGTCCTGCACTCCTCGTTGCAGAACGCGATGTCCCCTCCGCGAAAACAAAAGATTCAGGTTAATCTCAGCACCGCGACCGCTTCCCTCGCCCGCCTCGCTGCAACTCGCCCCTGCCCTCCACGGCCGCCGCGCCCCCGCTTGCACGCGCGCGCCCCACAGCTCGCGCCGCACCTCGCGCGCGCTGCAGCTTGCCTCGCCAGCCTCACGCCGCTCTATCGCGCGCCGCTTGCCAGCTCGTCGCCCGCGGCTTGCACCGCCGGCCGTCCGCCCCGCCGCAGTCGCTGCCTCCTCCAGATGCGGCCTGCACCGCCGGCTACCCGCCCCGCCGCAGCCGTTGCCTTCCTCCTACGCGGCCGCATGCGCCAGTGGCCTCGTTGTGGTGGTCGTGGAAAGCAGTGCGGGGCTGAAAAGTGGGACCATACCGGATAGGGGAGGACGGGAGTGGACGAGAGCTGGCGATGGGAGCGTCCACTTTTATCCGTTGTTGACCCATTCGTGGCTCAAATTTGGGCTCAGTTTGGGTGGACGGAGAACAAACGGACAGTAGGCGGACGTCCTGTCCGTTTGGATCGCCCCATTGGTCTATTTATTCTGTCCGGATGACCCAAACGGACAAAATGTGTCTTCCCATTGGAGTTGCTCTAAGGGCTTCTTTGATTCAAAGGATTCTCAAAGGAATTTTGGAGGATTCTAATTCTTAGGAATTTTTCCTATCTTGGTTGTTTGATTCGTAGGATTGTAAACCATAGGAATTTTTTCATAGGATTCATTTGCACTAGATTTTATGGGAAACATCCCATTCACTCAAACCTCTTTGAAAGAATCCTGCGTTTTTTCTATGCACAATCAAACACTCATACAATTCTATAGGATTCAAGACGACATTCCACTCTAATCCCATGTTTTTCCTATTTCCGCGTTTTGGAAATCCTACGAATCAAAGAGGCCCTATTCCTTTTCTCGATCTTGATAAAAATTTAACGATACACTTTAGCGCTGCAAGCAAAGATGCGACCAAAAGCATCGGAGGTCCAAACGTTATAAATTGTGCACTGCAAGCAAAGATATGCAACCAAAAGCATCGGATGTCCAAACGCTATGGCCGTGTTTGGTTGCCCGTATTAGGCCTAGCCTCGCCCGCGCGGGAAGAAAAGTGGCCCGTTTGGTTGCTTGCTTTCATTGTGCGGTCCGCATCGCACAAAACTTAAAGCATGTCTAGGCCAGGCACAGGGGAAACGCCTGAATCGGCAGTAGCTCGCGAGCCTGGCTCGTGCGAGGCAGGGGAGGGCGACGCGCTTCTCCCCTCGTGCGAGCAGGGGAGATGGCGTGAGCTCGCCCGCGTCGCCGAAAAATCGGCGGGAGGATTTCGGCTCACCTCCTGCCGAGTTCACCCCTATTTAGCCCCTCCCTGACTGCCCCAACTCCCGCCACCATTCTCTCTCCGTTCGAGCTTTCCCACCGACGCGCATTGGCACCGACGAGCAGGTAAACGGCGCATCTTCATCGGCCGGCGGTCCATGGCGTCGGCGCTCCTTCACCGGCCGGCGTTGATCTTCCACGACCGTCCCCCTCGTCCTCAAGCTGCAGCCATGGCCTCTGTGAGTTCAATCCCCTTTCTCTCTGTTTCTTCTAGCTAGATCTGAGCTGCATCTAGGGTTTGATCTAGATGCATGTTGATTAGTGGTATGATCTTTGAGCTGCCATGGTTGATTGCTATGCTGCAGTTGCAATTTGTGGTAGGGCTAGATGTTCAAGCATGTGGTAGGCTAGCTTAGTAGTAGAGCTTGAAGTCGAACCTTGTGCTTGTGTTGAATCATGCTTAGATCTGTGATTTGTAGCCATTGGTTGTCCATTTGTAGCATGCTGTTTGTTGTAGTTGTATGTTCCTGCTCATAGATTGTCCGGTCTGCTTGGTATGATAGCGATGAAGCATGTGCTTACTATGATAGTGATGAACCATGTACATGTATGCTTCTGCTTTCATGGATTGTCCGGTATGTTGTGTGCTATGCTTACTGTCAATGCGTGCTACGATTGTAGGACATGACCACGCAGACGCAAGATCTTAGTCAGGCCCTTGTCGTGTCCGACAGCCAGTTTGCTCCATCGTTTGTCGAGGACTCGCAACCTATGTCCCAGATGGCACCTGATTCAGAGGTGTTCGCCTCTGATTCCCTCTATGTGCCATTAGTGCTCATTGAGCCAGCTACTGCTGCTGATGCTGCACTCAAGCTAGCAGCAACAAAGGCAAAGAAGGATGGTAGGTCGAACAACATGAAGTGGCAGCCATTCATGTCCACGTTCGTGCTGAACAAGATGTGTGAGCTCATCTCTAGTGGAGTTAGGACTGACAAGGGCTTCAAGGAGGTACACTTGAACACCGTTGCGAAGCAGGTGTTCGAGTTCTGTGGGCAAGAGGTGTCTGCCACCCAAGTGTACAACCACCTGAGGAAGTGGAGAAGTCATTGGATCCAAGTGTCCAGGCTGAGAGACCTTAGCGGTGCCTCATGGGATGAGAACACTTGCTCCATAGTTCTGGAGGCAGAGCACTACGCCGGCCATGTCGCGGTTAGCTCACATCCCTCTTCCTTTTCATACCGTCCACCATTGCCTACTCCTAATCGCAACTAACAACACTTGCGTTTCATTCTTAGGACCACCCAAGGGACGTTGAGTTCCTCAACACACCCATACAGAACTACAACCAGATGCAACACATCTTCTCCTTCGGGCTGGCAACTGGGAAGCATGCCATGGGCTCGGGGGAGCCTCTTGTTTCTCCCATGCCAGACTTCCCTGGGACCCCGGGCGTCGAGGTCCTCGATGGCCCAGACAAGCCTGCTGCGAATCCCTTTGACAAGCCATTTAACCCCGTTCATGATATGAAGAGGAAGAGAGGAGGCCTGATGGAGGAAGAGATCAATGTCTTCTGCAGCATGACTGAGGCGGTGAAGGAGGTGGAAACATCCATCAGGGAGTGCAAGCCCCTTGACGTCCACCATGACCTGTATGGCGCTGTCATGACCCAGGGTGGCTTCAGCGACGAGGCTCTCATGGCAGCTCTCAGCCACCTGCTTGACAACAAGGCCCAGGGTATTGGATTCATTGCCATGGCCGACGCTCACAGAGTGATGTGGCTCAGGAGCTGGCTAGGTAAGCACTACTACTAGAGTAGTGCTGCCTGTGAGTGTGCATGATCCCCGACGGAGATGGCGGCAACGACGACGATGATGATGATGACGACGTACATTTTGTGTAGCTAGGGCTCAAAAACTATTTGATGGTCTGTATATTTTGGTGAGGTGGTATATACTAACCCCTCACGCTGATGGTGAACTTGCGGTGGTAGGACGACACCCTCTTTCGGATGTGGTGGTAGGTTAACACCAAGGTAGTGCTAGGAAGAACTTGCTATGCCGTATGATCATGCATGCTTTACTTCTCTTATGCTACATTGTTGTTTGTGTGCTACTTTACTTCCTACTTGTGTGCTCCATTGATTTGTTGCTTCAACTCTTGCTCTTGTGCATTGCTAGGGCAAGTGGTATGCCGTGTTCATCAGTAAGGTCCCAGGGATTTATAGTTCATGGGAAGAAGGCAGTGCACAAGTGGCATCGTATAGCAACAACACCCATAGAGGGTTCAAGACTAGGCAAGCAGCAGAAGAAGCTTGTATGCGATGCAGGCCCTGTAGCAAACGGCAACCAAACACGCCCTATACGATTGTGCACTGCAAGCATAGATGCAACCAAAAGCATGGGATGTCCAAACGCCATGGACGTGTTTGGTTGTCTAGACAGGTTTTGCCTGCACTGCATGTGTTTCTCTGATCGGTCTGGCTAAGTACAAACAACTCAAAAATCAACATGCGCATATAGTTTGGTTGCGCGCATTTAGGATGGCTGCATGAGGGAGCTAATTTTGACCAGTCGTTTGGTTGGCTACGTTGCAATAGGCGTACATATGACACGTTGTTTGGTTGTAATCTGCATAAGTTATTGTCACCACTTCTCACTAGTGTTGAGGTTACCACACATGATCTAAACATACTTTCAGTCCTAGCTAGAAAACAAATCACAGTTCATCCTAACTATTATCAAATGGCAGTACAAATTATTAAGAGCCATATGGCTGAAGGGTAAAGTTCATAGATGGTAACTAGGTAGAAGCCCATCCTCATACTCATCATCATCATCATCATCATCTTCTTCTTCTTCTTCTTCTTCTTCTTCTTCTTCTTCTTCTTCTTCTTCTTCTTCATCATCTTCTTCTTCTTCTTCTTCTTCTAATGATGATGATGATGATGATGATGATGATGTTGCTTCTTCTTCTGTTGCCGACGTTTCCTTCTTCTCCTCATCTGCTTCTTCTTCTTCTCTTCTGCTACTTCTCTTGCTCCTTTTCTTTAAGATCCTTGTCTGGCCTCTGTTATCCCACATTGTATGTGCCCACTCCATCCTTTTGTTCTTTCAAACTTCTTTGTCAAATGCCTAGACACCATTGTCGGAGCTGACAACATCGTTAGGTGTGACATCTTCCTCCTCGGGCACCAGTTCATCACAACCCCATTGCAGGATCCAGTTATGCAGAATGCAATAGTCAAGCACAAGCTTAACTTCGGTGCAAAAAGTGTGGAATCACTTTTGATCTAGGATCTTAAACCTGTTCTCTAGAGCTCCAAATGGCCTCTCAACAATAACTCTAAGGCTGGAGTGTCTGAGATTAAACAACTCTTATGGAGTCCTAGGATAGTTCCTACCAGCGAACTCATTCAGATGATGCCTGGTTTTCCTGAAGGGTGGAAGAACACCTAGCGGATATGCATAGCCAACATCTCCTAGATAGAACTTGACATCGGGGATGTTGATGCCATCAGGACGACTCATGCTGTCCCCGAGAATGTTAGCATCGTGTGCCGATCCTTCCCAGCGAGACAACACATATGTGAACTTCAGATCGAAGTCAACAACAGCAAGCACATCCTGGCTTCTGTAGTGCTTTCTACCCATGTATGATGCATGCTATGATCTCGACACTCTGGTAGTGACATGAGTACCATCTATTGCCCCATGCAATCGTCAAATGGCATTACAAGATTGTGTTATGGTTATAGCCGAACAATACAAGCATATCAACGCATGAACTACATACTGTCAGTGCTCACATTGAAGTATGGATACTGTTGGGGAACGTAGTAATTTCAAAAAAATTCCAACGCACACGCAAGATCATGGTGATGCATATCAACAAGAGGGGAGAGTGTGTCCACGTACCCTCGTAGACCAAAAGCGGAAGCGTTAGCACAACGCGGTTGATGTAGTCATATGTCTTCACGATCCAACCGATCAAGTACCGAATGCACGGCACCTCCGAGTTCTGCACACGTTCAACTCAATGACGTCCCTCGAACTCTGATCCAGCCGATCTTTGAGGGAGAGTTGTGTCAGCACGATGGCGTGGTGATGATGTTGATGTTCCACCGTCGCATGGCTTCGCATAAGCACCGCTATGTTATTATCGAGGTGGACTATGGTGGAGAGGGGCACCGCACACGGCTAAAAGATCCAAGAGATCAATTGTTGTGTCTCCAAGGGGTGCCTCCCTCCCCGTATATAAAGGAGTGGAGGAGCAGGAGGGGCCGGCCACCCTAGGTGCGCCCCATGAGGAGTCCTACTCCCATCGGGAGTTGGACTCCCCCTTTCCATGTGGGAGTAGGAGAGGAGAGGGAAGGAGAGAGAGAGGGGAAAGGAAAGGGGGGCGCCGCCCCCTCCTTGTCCAATTCAGACTGGGGTGAGGGGGCGTGCAGATGCCCTTTGGCCGCCCCTCCTCTTCTCCATTAGGGCCCAATAGGACCATTAGTCTCCCCGAGGGGTTCTAGTAACCCCCTGGTACTCCAGTATATGCCCGAAAATCCCCGAAACCATTCTGGTGTCCGAACATGGTCGTCCAATATATCGATCTTTACGTCTCGACCATTTCGAGACTCCTCGCTATCTCCGTGATCATATCCGGGACTCCGAACTACTTTCGGTACATCAAAAACCATAAACTCATAATATAACCGTCATCGAACTTTAAGCGTGCGGACCCTACGGGTTCGAGAACTATGTAGACATGACCGAGACACGTCTCCGGTCAATAACCAATAGCGGAACCTGGATGCTCATATTGGCTCCTACATATTGTACAAAGATCTTTATCGGTCAAACCGCATAACAACATACGTTTTCCCTTTGTCATTGGTATGTTACTTGCCCGAGATTCGATCATCGGTATCTCAATACCTAGTTCAATCTCGTTACCGACAAGTCTCTTTACTCATTCCGTAACACATCATATCGCAACTAACTCATTAGTTTCAATGCTTGCAATGCTTAAGTGATGTGTATTACCGAGTGGGCCCAGAGATACCTCTCCGACAATCGGAGTGACAAATCCTAATCTCGAAATACGCCAACCCAACAAGTACCTTCGGAGACTCCTATAGAGCACCTTTATAATCACCCAGTTACGTTGTGACATTTGGTAGCACACAAAGTGTTCCTCTGGTAAACGGGAGTTGCATAATCTCATAGTCATAGGAACATGTATAAGTCATGAAGAAAGCAATAGCAACAAACTAAACGATCAAGTGCTAAGCTAACGGAATGGGTCAAGTCAATCACATCATTCTCCTAATGATGTGATCCCGTTAATCAAATGGCAACTCTTTGTCTATGGCTAGGAAACATAACCATCTTTGATCAATGAGCTAGTCAAGTAGAGGCATACTAGTGACACTCTGTTTGTCTATGTATTCACACATGTATCATGTTTCCGGTTAATACAATTCTAGCATGAATAATAAACATTTATCATGATATAAGGAAATAAATAATAACTTTATTATTGCCTCTAGGGCATATTTCTTTCAGTCTCCCACTTGCACTAGAGTCAATAATCTAGATTACAAAGAAATGATGCTAACACCCATGGAGCCTTGGTGCTGATCATGTTTTGCTCGTGGAAGAGGCTTAGTCAACGGGTCTGCAACATTCAGATCCGTATGTATCTTGCAAATCTCTATGTCTCCCACCTGGACTTGATCCCTGATGTCTACTACACAACCTTCTTGTTGTAGACGTTGTTGGGTCTCCAAGTGCAGAGGTTTGTAGGGCAGTAGAAAATTTCCCTCAAGTGGATGACCTAAGGTTTATCAATCCGTGGGAGGCGTAGGATGAAGATGGTCTCTCTCAAGCAACCCTGCAACCAAATAACAAAGAGTCTCTTGTGTCCCCAACACACCCAATACAATGGTAAATTGTATAGGTGCACTAGTTCGGCGAAGAGATGATGATACAAGTGCAATATGGATGGTAGATATAGGTTTTTGTAATCTGAAAATATAAAAACAGCAAGGTAACTAATGATAAAAGTGAGCGTAAATGGTATTGCAATGCGTTGAAACAAGGCCTAGGGTTCATACTTTCACTAGTGCAAGTTCCCTCAACAATAACAACATAATTGGATCATATAATTATCCCTCAACATGCAACAAAGAGTCACTCCAAAGTCACTAATAGCGGAGAACAAACGAAGAGATTATGGCAGGGTACGAAACCACCACAAAGTTATCCTTTCTGATCGATCTATTCAAGAGTCCATAGTAAAATAACAAGAAGCTATTCTTTCCATTCAATCTATCATAGAGTTCGTACTAGAATAACACCTTAAGACACAAATCAACCAAAACCCTAATGTCACCTAGATACTCCAATGTCACCTCAAGTATCCTTGGGTATGATTATACGATATGCATCACACAATCTCAGATTCATCTATTCAAACCAACACAAAGTACTTCAAAGAGTGCCCCAAAGTTTCTACCGGAGAGTCAAGACGAAAACATGTGCCAACCCCTATGCATAGGTTCATGGGCGGAACCCGCAAGTTGATTACCAAAACGTACATCAAGTGGATCAATAGAATACCCCATTGTCACCACGGGTATCCCACGCAAGACATACATCAAGTGTTCTCAAATCCTTAAAGACTCAATCCGATAAGATAACTTCAAAGGGGAAAACTCAATCCATTACAAGAGAGTAGAGGGGAAGAAACATCATAAGATCCAACTATAATAGCAAAGCTCGCGATACATCAAGGTCGTACCACCTCAAGAACATGAGAGAGAGAGAGATCAAACACATAGCTACTGGTACATACCCTCAGCCCCGAGGGTGAACTACTTCCTCCTCATCATGGAGAGCGCCGGGATGATGAAGATGGCCACCGGTGAGGGTTCCCCCCCTCCGGCAGGGTGCCGGAACGGGTCTAGATTGGTTTTCGGTGGCTAGGGAGGCTTGATACGTCTCCAATGTATCTATAATTTTTGATTGCTCCATGCTATATTATCTTCTGTTTTGGACATTATTGGGCTTTATTATCCACTTTTATATTATTTTTGGGACTATAACCTATTAACCGGAGGCCCAACCCAGAATTGATGTTTTTTTTGCCTATTTTAGGGTTTCGAAGAAAAGGAATACCAAACGGAGTCCAAACGGAATGAAACCTTCGGGAACGTGATTTTTGGAACGAACAAGACCCAGGAGACTTGGACCCTACGTCAAGCAACCAACAGGGAGGCCACGAGGTAGGGGGCGCGCCTACCCCCCAGGCGCGCCCTCCACCCTCGTGGGCCCCGTGTTGCTCCACCGACGTACTTCTTCCTCCTATATATACCTACGTACCCCCAAACGATCAGAGACGGAGACAAAACCCTAGTTCCACCACCGTAACTTTTTGTATCCATGAGATCCCATCTTGGGGCCTGTTCCGGAGCTCCACCGGAGGGGGCATCAATCACGGAGGGCTTCTACATCAACACCATAGCCTCTCCGATGAAGTGTGAGTAGTTTACCTCAAACCTTCGGGTCCATAGTTATTAGCTAGATGGCTTCTTCTCTCTTTTTGGATCTCAATACAAAGTTCTCCCCCTCTCTTGTGGAGATCTATTCGATGTAATCTTCTTTTGCGGTGTGTTTGTTAAGACCGATGAATTGTGGGTTTATGATCAAGTTTATCTATGAACAATATTTGAATCTTATCTGAATTCTTTTATGTATGATTGGTTATCTTTGCAAGTCTCTTTGAATTATCAGTTTGGTTTGGCCTACTAGATTGATCTTTCTTGCAATGGGAGAAGTGCTTAGCTTTGGGTTCAATCTTGTGGTGTCCTTTCCCAGTGATAGTAGGGGCAGCAAGGCATGTATTGTATTGTTGCCATCGAGGATAACAGGATGGGGTTTTCATCATATTGCATGAGTTTATCCCTCTACATCATGTCATATTTCTTAAAGCGTTACTCTGTTCTCTTGAACTTAATACTCTAGATGCATGCTGGATAGCGGTCGATGTGTGGAGTAATAGTAGTAGATGCAGGTAGGAGTCGGTCTACTTGTCTTGGACGTGATGCCTATATACATGATCATACCTAGATATTCTCATAACTATGCTCAATTCTGTCAATTGCTCAACAGTAATTTGTTCACCCATCGTAAAATACTTATGCTCTTGAGAGAAGCCACTAGTGAAACCTATGGCCCCCGGGTCTATCTTCATCATATTCAATCTTCCAACACTTAGTTATTTTCTTTGCTTTTATTTTACTTTGCATCTTTATCATAAAAATAGCAAAAATATTATCTTATCATATCTATCAGATCTCACTCTCGTAAGTGATCATGTAGGGATTGACAACCCCTTATCGTGTTGGTTGCGAGGATTTATTTGTTTTGTGTAGGTGCGAGGGACTCGCGCGTAGCCTCCTACTGGATTGATACCTTGGTTCTCAAAAACTGAGGAAAATACTTACGCTACTTTGCTGCAGCACCCTTTCCTTTTCAAGGGAAAACCAACGCAAGTGCTCAAGAGGTAGCAAGGCTTCTGGCGGCGGAACTCCCGATCTATTCTGCTCCTCGAAGTTTTTAGGGTATATGGATATATATAGGAGGAAGAAGTACGTCGGTGGATCTCTGAGCTGTCCACGAGGCAGGGGCGCGCCCAGGGGGGTGGGCGCCCCCCCACCCTCGTGGGCAGCCCGGGACTCTTCTGGTCCATCTCTGATACTTCATGGGCTTATTATGGTCCAAAAATAAGTTCCGTGAAGTTTCATGTCAATTGGACTCCGTTTGATTTTCCTTTTCTGCAATACTCTAAAACAAGGAAAAAATGGAAACTGGCACTGGGCTCTAGGTTAATAGGTTAGTCCCAAAAATCATATAAAATAGCATATAAATGCATATAAAACATCCAAGGTTGATAATATAATAGCATGGAACAATCAAAAATTATAGATACGTTGGAGACTTATCAGCATCCCCAAGCTTAATTCCTGCTCGTCCACGAGTAGGTAAATGATAAAAACAGAATTTTTGATGTGGAATGCTACCTAACATATTTCTCAATGGAATTTTATTTATTGTGGCAAGATCCATAAGATTCAAGACAAAAGTTTAATATTGACATAAAAATAATAATACTTCAAGCATACTAACCAAGCAATTATGTCTTCTCAAAATAACATGGCCAAAGAAAGCTATCCCTACAAAATCATATAGTCTGGCTATGCTCTATCTTCACCACACAAAGTATTTAAATCATGCTCAACCCCGACGACAAGCCAAGCAATTGTTTCATACTTTTGATGTTCTCAAACCTTTTCAATCTTCACGCAATACATGAGCGTGAGCCATGGATATAACACTATATGTGGAATAGAAGGGTGGTTGTGGAGAAGACAAAAAGGGAGAAGATAGTCTCACATCAACTAGGCGTATCATCGGGCTATGGAGATGCCCATCAATAGATATCAATGTGGGTGAGTAGGGATTGCCATGCAATGGATGCACTAGAGCTATAAGTGTATGAAAGCTCAAAAAGAAACTAGTGAGTGTGCATCCAACTCGCTTGCTCACGAAGACCTAGGATGTTTTGAGGAAGCCCATCATTGGAATATACAAGCCAAGTTCTATAATGAAAGATTCCCACTAGTATATGAAAGTGACAACATAGGAGACTCTCTATCATGAAGATCATGGTGCTACTTTGAAGCACAAGTGTGGTAAAAGGATAGTAGCATTGCCCCTTCTCTCTTTTTCTCTCATTTTTTTATTTTTTTATTTTTTTATTTGGGACTTTTTTATGGCCTCTTTTTTTAGTCTGGAGTCTCATCCCGACTTGTGGGGGAATCATAGTCTCCATCGTCCTTTCCTCACTGGGACAATGCTCTAATAATGATGATCATCGCACTTTTATTTACTTACAACTCATGAATTACAACTCGATTCTTAGAACGAAATATGACTCTATATGAATGCCTCCGGCGGTGTACCAGGATGTGCAATGACTCATGAGTGACATGTATGAAAGAATTATGAACGGTGGCTTTGCCACAAATACAATGTCAACTACATGATCATGCATAGCAATATGACACTGATGGAGCATGTCATAATAAACGGAATGGTGGAGAGTTGCATGGCAATATATCTCGAAATGGCTATGGAAATGCCATAATAGGTAGGTATGGTGGCTGTTTTGAGGAAGGTATATGGTGGGTTTATGGTACCGGCGAAAGTTGCGGGTACTAGAGAGGCTTGCAATAGTGGAAGGGTGAGAGTGCGTATAATCCATGGACTCAACATTAGTCATAAACAACTCACATACTTATTGCAAAAATCTATTATTTATCGAAACAAAGTATTACGCGCATGCTCCTAGGGGGATAGATTGGTAGGAAAAGACCATGGCTCATCCCCGACCGCTACTCATAAGGAAGACAATCAAAAAATAAATCATGCTCTGACTTCATCACATAACGGTTCACCATACGTGCATGCTACGGGAATCACAAGCTTAACACAAGTATCTATCATATTCACAACTACTCACTAGCATGACTCTAATATTACCATCTCCATATCTCAAAACAATCATCAAGTATCAAACTTTTCATAGTATTCAATGCACTTTATATGAAAGTTTTTATTATATCCCTCTTGGATGCCCATCATATTAGGACTAGTTTCATAACCAAAGAAAACTACCATGCTGTTCTAAAGACTCTCAAAATGATATAAGTGAAGCATGAGAGTTCATTAATTTCTATAAAATAAAACCACCACCGTGCTCTAAAAAGATATAAGTGAAGCACTAGAGCAACAACAAACTACTCCGAAAGATATAAGTGAAGATCAATGAGTAGTCGAATAATTATGCAACTATATGAAGACTCTATAACATTTAAGAATTTTAGATATTGGTATTTTATTCAAGCATCAAGCAAAACTAAATAAAATAAAATGACGCTCCAAGCAAAACACATATCATGTGGTAAATAAAAATATAGCTCCAAGTAAAGTTACCGATGAACGAAGACGAAAGAGGGGATGCCTTCCGGGGCATCCCCAAGCTTAGGCTTTTGGTTGTCCTTGAATATTACCTTGGGGTGCCTTGGGCATCCCCAAGCTTAGGCTCTTGCCACTCCTTATTCCATAGTCCATCGAATCTTTACCCAAAACTTGAAAACTTCACAACACAAAACTTAACAGAAAACTCGTAAGCTCCGTTAGTATAAGAAAATAAATCACCACTTAGGTATTGTTGTTAACTCATTCTAAATTCATATTGGTGTAATATCTACTGTATTCCAACTTATCTATGGTTTATACCCTCCGATACTACTCATAGATTCATCAAAATAAGCAAACAGCACATAGAAAACAGAATCTGTCAAAAACATAACAGGCTGTAGTAATCTATAGGTTCCGAATACTTCTGTAACTCCAAAAATCCTGAGAAATTAGGAAATCCTAGGAAATTTGTCTAGTGATCTACTGCACTTGTAATTGGTATTTCATCGCTCTCTGGTAAGAAATGAAAATTATTCTCATGAGCGCATACTTTCTGTTTTTTTACAGCAAGATCAAATAAAAATCACCCAAGAAGGTCCTAAAGGCTTTACTTGGCACAAACACTAATTAAAACATAAAAACACAATCATAACAGAGGATAGATGATTAATTTATTACTAAACAGGAACAAAGAGCAAGGAGCTAAACTAAAATTGGGTTGTCTCCCAACAAGGCTATCGTTTAATGCCCCTAGCTAGGCATGATGATTTCAATGATGCTCACATAAAAGATAAGAATTGAAACATAAAGAGAGCATCATGAAGAATATGACTAGCACATTTAAGTCTAACCCACTTCCTATACATAGGTATTTTATGCGCAAACAACTTATGGGAACAAGAATCAACTTGCATAAGAAGGTTAAACAAGCATAACTTCAAGATTTTCAACACATAGAGAGGAAACTTGATATTATTGCAATTCCTACAAGCATATGTTCCTCCCTCATAATAATTTTCAGTAGCATCATGAATGAATTCAACAATATAACCATCACATAAAGCATTCTTTTCATGATCTACAAGCATATAATTTTTATTACTCTCCACATAAGCAAATTTCTTCTCATGAATAGTAGTGGGAGCAAGCCCAACAAAGTAACTATCATGTGAGCCATAATCCAATTGAAAGTTAAAATCATGATGAAAAGTTTCATGGATATCATTATTCTTTATAGCATACAAGTCATCACAATAATCATCATAGATAGCAACTTTGTTCTCATAATCAATTGGAACCTCTTCCGAAATAGTGGATTCATCACTAAATAAAGTCATGACCTCTCCAAATCCACTTTCATAATTATCACAATAATATTCAACATCCTCCAAAATAGTGGGATAATCACTTCCTAAAGTTGCACTCTTCCAAACCCACTTTCATCAATATAATCATCATAAATGGGAGGCATGCTATCGTCATAATAAATTTCCTCATCAAAACTTGGGGAAAAAATATCATCTTCATCAAACATAGCATCCCCAAGCTTGTGGCTTTGCATATCGTTAGCATCATGGATATTCAAAGAATTCATACTAACAACATTGCAGTCATGCTCATCATTCAAAGATTTAGTGCCAAACATTCTAATGCATTCTTCTTCTAACACTTTGGCACAATCATCGGAATCCTTCTTTTCATGAAACATATTAAAAATATGAAGCATATGAGGTACCCTCAATTCCATTTTTTATAATTTTCTTTTATAAACTAAACTAGTGATAAAACAAGAAATTAAAAGATTCGATTACAAGATCTAAAGATATAGCTTCAAGCACTAACCTCCACGACAACGGTGCCAGAAAAGAGCTTGATGTCTACTACACAACCTTCTTCTTGTAGACGTTGTTGGGCCTCCAAGTGCAGAGGTTTGTAGGCCAGTAGCAAATTTCCCTCAAGTGGATGACCTAAGGTTTATCAATCCGTGGGAGGCGTAGGATGAAGATGGTCTCTCTCAAGCAACCTTGCAACCAAATAACAAAGAGTCTCTTGTGTCCCCAACACACCCAATACAATGGTAAATTGTATAGGTGCACTAGTTCGGCGAAGAGATGATGATACAAGTGCAATATGGATGGTAGATATAGGTTTTTGTAATCTGAAAATATAAGAACAGCAAGGTAACTAATGATAAAAGTGAGCGTAAACGGTATTGCAATGCATTGAAACAAGGCCTAGGGTTCATACTTTCACTAGTGCAAGTTCCCTCAACAATAATAACATAATTGGATCATATAACTATCCCTCAACATGTAACAAAGAGTCACTCCAAAGTCACTAATAGCGGAGAAGAAATGAAGAGATTATGGTAGGGTACGAAACCACCACAAAGTTATCCTTTCTGATCGATCTATTCAAGAGTCTGTAGTAAAATAACATGAAGCTATTCTTTCCATTCAATCTATCATAGAGTTCGTACTAGAATAACACCTTAAGACACAAATCAACCAAAACCCTAATGTCACCTAGACACTCCAATGTCACCTCAAGTATCCGTGGGTATGATTATACGATATGCATCACACAATCTTAGATTCATATATTCAAACCAACACAAAGTACTTCAAAGAGTGCCCCAAAGTTTCTACCGGAGAGTCAAGACGACAACGTGTGCCAACCCCTATGCATAGGTTCATGGCCAGAACCCGCAAGTTGATCACCAAAACATACATCAAGTGGATCAATAGAATACCCCATTGTCACCACGGGTATCCCACGCAAGACATACATCAAGTGTTCTCAAATCCTTAAAGACTCAATCCAATAAGATAACTTCAAAGGGGAAAACTCAATCCATTACAAGAGAGTAGAGGGGGAGGAACATCATAATATCCAACTATAATAGCAAAGTTCCCGATACATCAAGATCGTACCACCTCAAGAACACGAGAGAGAGAGAGAGAGAGAGAGAGAGAGAGAGATCAAACACATAGCTACTGGTACATACCCTCAGCCCCGAGGTGAACTACTCCCTCCTCGTCATGGAGAACGCCGGGATGATGAAGATGGCCACCGGTTGATACGTCTCCAACATATCTACTTTTCCAAACACTTTTGCCCTTGTTTTGGACTCTAACTTGCATGATTTGAATGGAACTAACCCGGACTGACGCTGTTTTTAGCAGAATTACCATGGTGTTATTTATGCGCAGGAGCAAACGTTCTCGGAATGACCTGAAACTTCACGGAGCCACTTTTTTAGAAAATAAGAAAAATACCTGCAAAAGATGAAGGACATGGGGCCCACCACCTCTCCACGAGGGTGGGGGCGTGCCTGGCCCCCTAGGGCGCGCCCCCTACCTCATGGGCCCCCTATTGCCTCTCCGACACCAACTCCATATATTGAGTTTCGGGGGGGAAAAAGCAGAGAGAAGAAATCATCGCGTTTTACGATACGGAGCCGCCGCCAAGCCCTAAAACCTCTCGGGAGGGCTGATCTGGAGTCCGTTCAGGGCTTCGGAGAGGGGAATCCGTCGCCATTGTCATCATCAACCATCCTCCATCACCAATTTCATGATGCTCACCGCCGTGCGTGAGTAATTCCATCGTAGGCTTGCTGGACGGTGATGGGTTGGATGGGATCTATCATGTAATCGAGTTAGTTTTGTTAGGGTTTGATCCCTAGTGTCCACTATGTTCTGAGATTGATGTTGCTATAACTTTGCTATGCCTAATGCTTGTCACTAGGGCCCGAGTGCCATGATTTCAGATCTGAACCTATTATGTTTTCATCAATATATGAGTGTTCTTGATCCTATCTTGCAAGTCTATAGTCACCTATTATGTGTTATGATCCGTTAACCACGAAGTGACAATAATCGGGATACTTACCAGTGATGACCGTAGTTTGAGGAGTCCATGTATTCACTATGTGTTAATGCTTTGTTCCGGTTCTCTATTAAAAGGAGGCCTTAATATCCCTTAGTTTCCGTAAGGACCCCGCTGCCACGGGAGGGTAGGACAAAAGATGTCATGCAAGTTCTTCCATAAGCACGTATGACTATATTCGGAATACATGCCTACATTATATCAATGAACTGGAGCTAGTTCTGTGTCACCCTAGGTTATGACTGTTACATGATGAACCACATCCGACATAATTCTCCATCACCGATCCATTGCCTACGAGCTTTCCATATATTGTTCTTCGCTTTTTTACTTTCCCGTTGCTATTGCTATCATCACTACAAAATACCAAAAACATTACTTTTACTACTGTTACCTTTTGCTACCGTTACCACTACTATCATATTACTTTGCTACTAAATACTTTGCTGCAGATATTAAGTTTCCAGGTGTGGTTGAATTGACAACTCAGCTGCTAATACTTGAGAGTATTCTTTGGCTCCCCTTGTGTCGAATCAATAAATTTGGGTTGAATACTCTACCCTCGAAAACTGATGCGATCCCCTATACTTGTGGGTTATCATCAGTGAGGGTTCCCCCCTCCGGCAGGGTGCCGGAACGGGTCTAGATTGGTTTTCGGTGGCTACGGAGGCTTTTGGCGGCGGAACTCCCGATCTATTCTAGTCCTCGAAGTTTTTAGGGTATATGGATATATATAGGAGGAACAAGTACGTCGGTGGATCTCCGGGCTGTCCACGAGGCAGGGGCATGCCTAGGGGGCGCCCCCACCCTTGTGGGCAGCCCGGGACTCTTCTGGTCCATCTCCGATACTCCGTGGGCTTATTTTGGTCCAAAAATAAGTTCCATGAAGTTTTAGGTCAATTCGACTCCATTTGATTTTCCTTTTCTGCAATACTCTAAAACAAGGAAAAAACTGAAACTGGCACTGGGCTCTAGGTTAATAGGTTAGTCCCAAAAATCATATAAAATAGCATATAAATGCATATAAAACATCCAAGGTTGATAATATAATAGCATGGAACAATCAAAAATTATAGATACGTTGGAGACGTATCAATCCCGGATGGAGTTGAAGCGTCTCTTGATGTGCTTGGTTCTCTTGTGAAATCTGGATTCCTTTGCCAAAGCAATTGCACCAGTATTGTCACAAAAGATTTTCATTGGACCCGATGCACTAGGTATGACACCTAGATCGGATATGAACTCCTTCATCCAGACTCCTTCATTTGCTGCTTCCAAAGCAACTATGTACTCCGCTTCACATGTATATCCCGCTATGACGCTTCGTTTAGAACTGCACCAACTGACAGCTCCACCGTTTAATAAAAACATGTATCCGGTTTGCGATTTAGAATCGTCCGGATCAGTGTCAAAGCTTGCATTGACGTAACCATTTATGACGAGCTCTTTGTCACCTCCATAAACGAGAAACATTCCTTCGTCCTTTTTAGGTATTTCAGGATGTTCTTGACCGCTGTCCAGTGATCCACTCCTGGATTACTTTGGTACCTCCCTGCTAAACTAATAGCAAGGCACACATCAGGTCTAGTACACATCATTGCATACATGATAGAGCCTATGGCTGAAGCATAGGGAACATCTTTCATTTTCTCTCTATCTTCTGTAGTGGTCGGGCATTGAGTCTTACTCAACTTCACACCTTGTAACACAGGCAAGAACCCTTTCTTTGCTTGATCCATTTTGAACTTCTTCAAAACTTTGTCAAGGTATGTGCTTTGTGAAATTCCAATTAAGCGTCTCGATCTATCTCTATAGATCTTGATGCCCAATATAAGCAGCTTCACCGAGGTCTTTCATTGAAAAACTCTTATTCAAATATCCTTTTATGCTATCCAGAAATTCTATATCATTTTCAATCAACAATATGTCATCCATATATAATATTAGAAATGCTACAGAGCTCCCACTCACTTTCTTGTAAATACAGGCTTCTCCAAAAGTCTGTATAAAACCATATGCTTTGATCACACTATCAAAATGTTTATTCCAACTCCGAGAGGCTTGCTGTCGGTGTCAAAACCGGCGGATCTCGGGTAGGGGGTCCCGAACTATGCGTCTAAGGCGGATGGTAACAGGAGGCAGGGAACACGATGTTTTACCCAGGTTCGGCCCTCTTGATGGAGGTAAAACCCTACGTCCTGCTTGATTAACATTGATGATATGGGTAGTACAAGAGTGGATCTACCACGAGATCAGAGAGGATAAACCCTAGAAGCTAGCCTATGGTATGATTGTCTGTTGTTGTTCTACGGACTAAAACCCTCCGGTTTATATAGACACCGGGGAGGGCTAGGGTTACACAAGGTCGGTTACAAAGGAGGAGATATACATATCCGTATTGCCTAGCTTGCCTTCCACGCCAAGTAGAGTCCCATCCGGACACGAGACGAAGTCTTCAATCTTGTATCTTCATAGTCCAGCAGTACGACCAAAGGATATAATCCGGCTGTCCGGAGACCACTAATCCAAGACTCCCTCAGTAGCCCCCGAACCAGGCTTCAATGACGATGAGTCCGGCATGCAGTGTTGTCTTCGGCATTGCAAGGCGGGTTCTTCTCCAACTTTCAAGTGTTTGTAAGCAGTGTCCGGCTCCATAAATGTTGAACCTCTTGGCTTCTGTGCCCAATAAGGGCTGTCTCCCACGCGTCGAATGAATACGAGGCGCCAGGGCGTTTTTACATTCGCCCCCTAGCCAGATAAATAAATTGTCTATTAAAGGGATGGGGATTCTTAGATCCGATCCATATCATCCTCCCCCAGTGATAATTCATCAGAGCGTGCTTCAGAAAGATCCATTCCAGCATGGCCGACCTCTGCAGCTCCTCCTCCCGCCCCCATAGCCCTAAGCCCGGTGATTGGGAGAGGTGTTCAGTCCCGCACAGTCGATTAGTCGAGCTGTAGACTAAGGGATTTCTCCCTCCGGCGTATATGGTGCCCGTTCGAGCCGGGCTCGCCACCTACAATGGTGGGGCGCAAGCAGAGAGCCTTCCTTGTCCCTCCATGGGGGAACGGGTCTGCCTTGTTCCTTATTTACTAAGGGGACTCGGATTTCCAATTCATCCCTTCCTCCGCGGGCTCCTGGAGTTATACGGCCTCCAATTACACAACCTCACCCCTGCCTCCATTCTACATATCGCCGGCTATGTTGCTCTCTGCGAGTTGTTCCTGGGCTGCGAGGCTCACTTCGAGCTGTGGAAAAGGCTATTCTACCTTGTCCCTCGCACACAGAGGGAATCACTTTATCAAGTGGGCGGAGCCGAAATATGGCCCATCGCCGACACCGGATACCTGTCCAGTACCCCAAGAAGTCGTCCGAAGACTGGCCTTCAGAATGGTTTTATATGGAGGACGTCCCCCTTCCGGACCCTGTTCGGCAGGGTCTACCTGAGTTCAACAATGCTCCTCTGAAGAAGCGCCGAAGTTGGCACCCACAGAGCCCCCAGGCGGAAGACAACGGAGAAGTCCTCTATCTGATGAACCGGATCAAAGCACCGGCTCGATCAGGATTGACAATAATCGAAGTTATGTCGATTTGCATAATGCGGGGAGTGCAGCCACTTCAATATCGTGGGCACCCCTTGTGGTGTTATAACGGGGCGGATGGCACCACCCGCTACGGGCGTAAGGGTCCGGACAATGCTGCCGCTCTAGCGAAGATTCTGTCCGAACTGTTCAAGGGCGAGGAAGAGGAGTTCACCCGCATCAAGCCACGGGATGGATTCTCCATGTACAATCCTCCAAGCTGGGTAAGTTATATCTCCCTGTTCCCATTTTTCCCGCATTCTTAGTCGTAAGTATTCACCTTGCCACTTTGCGGCAGGAACTGCGGAAAGCCATAAAGGAGGTCAGCAGCCCTTCTCCACAACCAGAGGACCCTGACCGGGCCCTCAACTCCGGATTTGAAGAAGATCCGGTTATCTCCGTGGAACTGATAGACCGACAGTTCTATCAGTTAAGCTGCGATGATACCCTGGTGGCCATTACGGCCGACTATCCCAGACTGCTCCCTGCATCGCAGGTAAGAAAAATCAAAAAGTCCCAACTCCAAAACTAGGATCCCCTTTTAGGCACTTCACCCACCATATACACATGTCATCTTTTACAGGGAAGGCATTCGGGACGCCCTGCCGAACCCGCAGCAACTCGTCAACAAGAGGCGTCGAGGCCGGGTAGGCCAAAAAGGAAGGCGGTCAGGACGGAGACACCGGCGCAAAGGTATAGGAAAAACCCCGCTCCATGGTTGTCGCCTTTCTCAAAATGTAATGACGCCCGCGTTTCTTTAACAGAAAAAATGCTCGCTGGAATATGTTCGGCGATGCTGTCAATCAAGCTTCCACCAGTCGGGCGCCAGGACCGGACATGGAGGCGGAAGCCGATATGGGGCAGGCGCCGGATAATCCCCCTACAGAGGATGCAGATAGATTATCCGCTACAAACTCAGAAGTGGAAAGCGCCATGAATCATAGGCGCCGCCGGGCCGTACTCCGCGACGCTTGTTTCTCACCAGAGGCGTTCGACGCCTTTAATTCTGGAGAGGCGTACCTCCGTGCTGCTCAAGATGGTCTAGCCAAAGCCACGAATCGGTATGTAAAGGATGTACGGGTGAGTAAATCTGGCGATTTATATGTATCAGTAGCCCCTGAGACTTGAAACAGTTAGCAGAACTGATTTAAGGATCATCTTTAATGTGCAGGTTCTTACAGAGAAGAATACTAGGCTGTCCCAGGAGCTGGAGGAACGCAAGGCCCAACTGCGGGCCGCTCTTGCCGCATTGCAGGAACAGAAAAAGGCTCCCGCTGGTAACATGTACTTTAAAGAGTGATGGTTACCATGTAGTGTGCGGCATAGCTGCGGTTCTAACAACATATGTTGCAGATGAATCCGGGGAGAATCTGGAGGACCAGCATGTTATACGACAGCTAGAAGCTGGCAAACGCGTGCTGACTGAGGTTAGGCGAGAGAAAAACAGTCTCCAAGATGCCAATGTTAAGCTGAGTGTTGAACTAAAAGATGTTCGGGGCCAGCTTGCAGACTCCGAGAAGGAGAATAAGCGGCTTTGGCGCGGCATTTTCAGTAAGTGCTTGAACGAATCCTGTTAAAGGATTTCGACGAAGAAGTCGACTAACAGCGTTATGTCTGTAGGTATGCTGACGGGTCGTCCCGCGGAGGAAATGCCCGGGTCTGCGGGTGATCTTCTGTCCGAGCTGTCACATCTGCACGAACAAGTTCGGCAGGTGATGCAGGGTGTTGCCCAGGCCTTGTGGCCGTCCGTCTCCCTGCCAGAAGGCATTGTAGAGCTTGCAGAGAAGCTGAAGGGAGCACGGCGGCGCTTCCGATTATGGAAGATATCAGCATGCCGACAGGGTGCCAGAGAAGCCTGGGCCATGGTGAAGACGCGGTATACCAAGGCAGACCCAAATCACATGGCCGAGGTCGGACATGTGGGGCCTGACGGAAAAGAGATCCCTGTTAGCTTAGTTTATGGGCAAGTAGAATTAGCCGCAAAGTATTCCCAACAGGATAGTAAGCTAGACCGCCTCTTGGATGGTATAGAGGAGGAGTTTAGTCAGTCTGCATGACTATGTAATTAAAGTGACATGTATAATGCCTTCTAGCCGGATTGTACATCATTTGTCGTTGCGGACCTTTTCGCTTCAACCTTCGGGCCCGATAGTCCAGAGTGAATCCGAATACCCGCTCAGCTATATAAAACCGGGGTACGCGTGGAGACCAGGCGTAGGGGTCATTAGTGCTTTATCAGACAAGTGCCCAACTAGTTATGTTATATTACATGGGTAGTAAGAAACATCTTCCAGGGAGAATAGTTTCGTTAAGGGTTCCTTTCCCTGGGTAAGCATGCCCTAAAGTGCATGTCCGGACTGCGATAGAAAACGCAGAAAAAACATCTGGGGGCAGATATGGACAATGAATAAAAATAATCTTTTGTTCACCGACCGAATATTCCCTTAAGAACACCAGCTTTCGGCTTCATCCAGTCTGAGGTACACATCCGACTGACCCGACAGTAACAATCGCAGAGGTGCTCCCCTTATGCCCTAGCCGAATTAATGGGAATGTAGGGCATAAATACAAGAGCCAGGCAACCCAGCTTGGCCAAAACTTAAGTCATATCGATGCATGTAATGGTGAAAAAAGGTACATGCGGAAGTATAACACATGTGTTGGGCATGAGGCCCAGATAAATAATTTAAGCTTCTGTGAAAGAAGCCCCCAGGTATGAAGAGTGCGGCTAGCGCATCTGTAATGTACAAACGAGGCACAAGGTGACCCTTGAAGGCCTAGAGAAATAATAAAAGAAGGAAAGAAAGAGAAACAAGACATGTGATGTAAATGCAGAAAATGGACAAAGGGAGGGACTAACATAGAGTCCGGTGCTAGGCGTAGAATCTTCGGAGCCTGGCCGCGTTCCATGGGTTCGGCTCGAGTCGACTAGTCGATGCATCCCGCAGTCGGTACGCTCCACCGGCCAGAACTTGGTCAATAATGAAAGGACCTTCCCATTTGGGCTCGAGCTTGTTCTTTTTCTTATCCGGCAGGCGTAGAACTAGTTCGCCAATGTTATAAGTTTTGGCCCGTACTTCTCTACTTTGGTATTTGCGAGCCTGTTGCTGATAAAATGCAGAACGGGCTTTAGCTATGTCACGCTCCTCTTCCAGGGTGTCCAGACTGTCCTGCCGATCGAGCTCGGCTTCTCTTTCTTCATACATGCGCACTTGAGGTGAGTCATGAATTATGCCACAGGGCAAGACTGCCTCTTCGCCGTACACCATAAAGAAGGGTGTATATCCGCGGAGTCGAGCTCCTCTACCCGGTGCGTGTTAGACTCCGTTAAGGAGCGCACTAATCTGGGTTTAATGCCGCTCATTATAAGACCATTTGCTCACTCGACTTGACGGTTGGTTTGTGGGTGATAGACTGAAGAATAATCGAGCTTGATGCCCATTTTGCTGCACCAGAGTTTTACCTCGTCGGCCGTGAAGTTCGTGCCATTATTAGTGATGATGCTGTGGGGGACACCATAACGGTGTACAACCCCGGATATGAAGTCTATCACCGGTCTGGATTCGGCTGTTTTAACAGGTTTGGCCTCTATCCATTTGGTGAATTTATCCACCATGACCAATAAGTATTTTTTCTTGTGGATTCCCCCTTTAAGGGGTCCAACCATGTCAAGCCCCCAGACTGCAAAGGGCCATGTAATGGGGATTATTTGGAGGGTGGTGGGCGGCATGTGGCTTTGATTTGCAAAGAGCTGGCAACCGGCGCAACATTGGACCAAGTCCTGTGCATCTACCCGGGCCGTTGGCCAGTAGAATCATGTACGGAAGGCCTTGCTTACAAGAGCCCGGGCTGTGGCGTGATGACCGCCGAGTCCGGCGTGGATTTCTGCCAAAAGATTCCGCCCCTCCACTTCGGAGATGCACCTTTGAAGGACTCCGGTAGTACTTTTTTTGTACAATTCTCCCTCATGGACCCTATAGGCCTTGGATCGCCGCACTATGCAGCGTGTCTCATTTTGGTCCTCCGAAAGTTCCTGTCTAGTTAGGTAGGCCAGGAATGGTTCAGTCCACGGGGCAATAATGGCCATTATTTCGTGGGTTGAAGGTGTTATTTCGGTGGCGGGGCCTCCGATTGTGTCAGAGAGTTCGGTATCGGGTATTTTGGCTGGGTCCGGACTGTTGTTACCGGTGTCCCCTTCCCATACTACGGATGGTTTAAATAGCCTTTCCAAAAATATGTTG
>NC_041386.1:47164835-47176855 GCF_002162155.2 Triticum dicoccoides
CATCGCGTTTTGCGCCGATGCGGGCGAGGATATCCGCCGCCTGATTGTTTTCCCGAGCCACATGGTGAAATTCGAGCCCCTCAAACCGAGCTGACATTTTTAGGACGGCGTTTTGATAGGCCGCCATTTTCGGATCCTTGGCATCAAAATCTCCATTTATTGGGGATATTGCGAGGTTTGAATCCCCACGCACCTCCAAGCGTTGAATGCCCATGGAGACTGCCATCCGAAGACCATGCAACAGAGCTTCGTATTCGGCTGCATTGTTGGAGTCTGTATACAATATTTGCAGTACGTACTGAACGGTATCTCCGGTTGGGGACGTCAGGACGATGCCAGCCCCTAGTCCAGCCAACATTTTAGAACCGTTGAAGTGCATGATCCAATTGGAGTATGCGCCGTACTCTTTAGGGAGTTCGGCCTCCGTCCATTCGGCGACGAAGTCGGCCAATACTTGCGACTTGATGGCTCGTCGAGGTTTGTATGTGATGTCGAATGGGAGGGGCTCAATGGCCCATTTGGCAATCCGGCCCGTAGCGTCGCGGTTGTTTATAGTATCATTAAGTGGCACTTCTGATGCTACTGTAATCGAACACTCTTGAAAGTAGTGTTGCAGCTTCCGGGATGCCATGAATACCGCATAGGCTATCTTTTGATAATGTGGGTACCGTGATTTGCATGGAGTGAGGACAGTGGATACATAGTATACCGGCTTTTGAAGAGGGAATCTATGTCCATCTGCTTCTCATTCGACAATGAGCACTGCGCTGACAACTTGATGAGTTGCCGCTATGTACAACAGCATTGGTTCACCGATGTTTGGCACGGCCAGGATTGGGTTGGTTGCCAAAATGACTTTTATTTCTTCCAGTCCGGCTGTGGCCGCGGCCCTCCACTCAAAGTGTTCGGTGCACCGAAGGAGGCGATAAAGGGGTAAAGCCTTTTCTCCTAAGAGGGAGATAAATTGGCTTAGAGCCGCCATGCATCCAGTTAACTTCTGGATTTGCTTGAGGTCTGTTGGGGTAGCCAACTGTGACAAAGCTCGGATTTTGGCCGGATTAGCCTCAATACCTCTACTGGAGACAATAAAGCCCAGGAGCTTTCCGGCCGGTACGCCGAAAACGCATTTTCTGGATTGAGCTTGATGTCGTATGTTCGGAGGTTGTCGAATGTGAGCCTCAAGTCGTCTATCAAAGAGTCGACGCGTTTGGTTTTGACGACCACATCGTCTATGTATGCCTCTACTGTTTTGCCAATTTATTTCTCCAGACATGTCTGAATCATGCGCTGATATGTTGCGCCGGCGTTTTTGAGCCCCAAAGGCATTGTGTTAAAACAGAAGGGACCGTATGGTGTGATGAATGTCGTTGCGGCATGGTCGGACTCCTCCATCTTGATTTGGTGCTAACCGGAGTATGCGTCGAGAAAACACAATGACTCGTGTCCTGCAGTAGCATCAATGATTTGATCGATGCGTGGGAGGGGGAAGGGATCCTTTGGGCAAGCTTTATTTAGGTCTTTAAAATGAACACAAAGGCGCCATGATTTGTCCTTCTTTGGTACCATCACCAGGTTTGCTAGCCAGTTCGGGTGTTTTATTTCTCTGATGAATCCGGCCTCCAATAACTTGGCTAGTTCCTCTCCCATGGCCTATCTCTTAGGTTCGGAGAAACGCCGGAGAGTTTGCTTGACCGGCTTAAATCCCTTTAGGATGTTGAGGCTATGCTCGGTCAGCCCGCGTGGGATTCCTGGCATGTCTGAGGGGTGCCAGGCGAATATGTCCCAGTTCTCGCGCAGGAACTCTCGTAGTGTGGCGTCCACAACGGGGTTTAACTATGCCCCGATGGAGGCTGTTTTTGTAGGGTCCGTTGGGTGGACTTGGAACTTGACTATTTCATCCGCTGGTTTAAAAGAGGTGGACTTGGATCTCTTGTCAAGTATCACGTCGTCCTTGTCCACTATAGAGCGTAGCGTGGTTAATACCTCGGCCGAGAGGGCTTCGGATAATGCCTCGAGGGCTAATGCGGCTGTTTTGTTTCCGGCGCGGAGTGCTGTGTCCGGATCACTGGCGAGAGTGATGATTCCGTTGGGCCCGGGCATTTTGAGCTTCACGTACCCGTAATGGGGTACGTCTTGGAAGATTGTGAATGCCTCCCGTCCTAAAAGAGCGTGATAACCACTGCTGAACGGGGCCACTTGGAATGTGATTTCTTCGGACCTGTAATTATCCGGCGTGCCGAATACCACATCTAGTGTGATTTTCCCAGGACAGCGTGCTTCCGGACTGGGTATGATTTCTCTAAAGGTTGTGCTACTTTGCTCAATGCGGCTCCAGTCTATTTCCATCTTTTGAAGAGTTTCCTCATAGATGAGGTTTAATCCACTGCCGCCGTCCATGAGTACTTTGGTGAGTCGAAAGCCGTCCACGATTGGACTGAGAACCAGTGCGGCTGGTGCTCGGGCTGTTCGGAATTTAGGTTCGTCACTGGCATTGAAGGTAATAGCCGTGTCACTCCATGAATTTACTGCCGCTATGTGGCAGATTTCGGCCATGCTTCGGAGTGTTCGCTTGCGCCTATTATTTGACGCGAAGGTCTCAAAGACTGTTGACACCGTATTGTTATCCACGGGATGGTGCTCTGTGGTATTTGGGATAAGAAGATCCTCACCACTTTTGGCCACCTGCCAGGGTATCCAACATGCTCTAAGGCTGTGCGTTGGTATTGTATCCGCTGTACCGTCAATTTTGCAAGGTCTGATGAGCCATCCCTCCAGTACGGTTCCATGCCCTATAGAGGGTTTTTGCTTTTTGGTAGTTAGCCCGGGTGTATTGTGATAATGCACCCTTTTATTTTGGACTGGGTTTGTATTCAGGGCCGGATTATCCCAAAAGTTTGTTTCGGTTTTCCAGGCACTTTCCATCGCATAGTACTTTCGTACTATGGACGCCAAGTCAGCGAAGCGTGTTATCTCACGGCGATTTATGGCGTTAAGGATTCCCTTGCCCGTGCAATTATTGCAGAAAAATAGGATTGCATCTTCCTCGCGACAGTCCTTATCCTTGTTTATCGCAAGGAGGAATCTGGCCCAATAGTGATGTACTGTTTCCTGGGGCTCTTGCCTGATGTGGGAAAGACCGCTTATGTTTGGGTGGGTGGGTGGAATTGAATCCGAACCCTTACCCGATCTGGGATCCAGGAGCCGAGGATGGCAATGGGTCGGGTTCGGCTCGGGTTGAACAATATCAAATCCATATCCAAATCCATGAAGACATTATGTGCCCGTCCACAAAAAATTCCATGGGCGAAAAATTATGTCCATGTCCAAACCCGATGAATATCCACTGGGTATGGATATCCATCGGGTTCTCTTAGCACATATACATCAGACGAAGCACAACATTCACATAAGTTCTCAAATTCTCACAAAATGATGTAGCACAAGTTCATAACATCAAACAAGCTCTTAGATTTTCACAAAATGACATAGGCAAGTCCACATCACCAAATAAGCTCTCAGATTCTCACAAAATGACATAACATCAAATAAACGTAAGTACACAATTCTGTATCCTCACAGAATGTCATATTAAGAACACAACATCATTTCTCAATCTCGATTTCTCACAAAATGGCATAGCACAACATCAAGTAAGCACATGTACAACCATGCGTCACCTCCCATTCTTCACCCCAATGTTCTAGGCTTCCGTTATGTTGAGCTACCAGCAGAGTGAACATTTCTAGGGCTAACTGCAACAGGGCCTTGTGCTCCATCATGAGAAGATATTGAATTGTACATGCAAAAAAAAGACAAACTCCAATTTCTGTTAAAGTGAGCCAAGTTCATAATGTCTAAACTGTACAGATTTGATAATATTGTGTTATCTAAATTGTAATTGATGGTAATTACCAACCTAAAATATTTTTTGTATCTTTCCTCTTTTAGGGAATATAAGATAGAATTGCCCAGATTACAAGTCAAATTCCAATGAATCTTAGACATTCACAACCCTGTAGGTTAAAATACACTGACGTGGTAAAACATAATTGCTAATTAACATGCATAGATACAGATCACGCCATGTATCCCAATATGATATGTGCTCATTTGGTAACCAACGAAAATTACCTAACTCTGTAAATCTCTTCCAATTTGTACTGTGAACTGCAACAAATACTTAATTTGCAAACATACAAGAAAGGTATTCAGGGAACACAAAAATTACTGCTGCTCCAATTACTGCTGTAAACCGAAAGAAACACTTAATTTTAGACAATCGTGGGAGGGATTCAAGGAACAAAAATACTAATACTACTCCCATTACTACTATAAACTGAAAGAAATACTTGATTTGCAGACTTACATGAGAGGGATCCATGAACAAAAAAGATCACAACTTCTCCAAATACTACTCTAAACTAAAAGAAATACTTAATTTGCAGACGTGGTGAGAGGGGTTCAGGGAACAAGCACATGTTGCACAACCACGTACAGGAACACCAGAATATGTGAGAGATATTCATCAGCAAACAAGAAAACCTTACCCTGAATGATGTCTGTTTGGTGTGTTCCTCACCTCCTCGGCACGGTCATGGTCATCTACTTGGTCTGCACCCGTATCCCTACACCCCCGTGCTCTTGGTCCTGCACGCAGCAGCGATTTTGTATGTCGCGCCGTTCCGCATAGGTTTGCTCTCCATCGCAGGTCGGGGACTTGCGTCGGCCCGCCGCAGTACGCCTACGTGCGAGGAGCAGCCGATGAAGGGGTCCAGAGGATTTGGAGTTGGGCTAGGTGGCGCTGGATGCTGAAGTGTTGCACGCTTACACTGCACCATATGTAGAGGTAAAGGCTAGCGACACCGCCGGCTGCATCTTGGGCTGCGCGAGGAGCAAGTCGAGGAGACGGAGATTATGCTTAATGGTGAGATGTTTAACGAGGAGATAGAGGAATGAGAAGAGGCAGAGTAAGTTACGGTGGGGATTGCACAATTTCTTTTCACTTTTTATAAAGAAAAAATACATTGGAAGATGGAATAGTGGGAATCACCAAATTTTGCCACACAAGTCATACTATCGGATCGGGTTTGGATATATCCATGGATACATAATTATATCCATGCCCTACCGGGGAGTAAGCAGGTCGGGTATGGATGCTGCCCATGGGCGTATAAATGTACCCAAACCCTATCCATTCGGGTCGGGTATCCGCGGGTATCCATGTCCATGGATAAAATTGTCATTCTTATCCGTATTGCCTAGCTTGCCTTCCACGCCAAGTAGAGTCCCATCCGGACACAAGACGAAGTCTTCAATCTTGTATCTTCATAGTCCAGCAGTCCGGCCAAAGGATATAATCCGGCTGTCCGGAGACCTCCTAATCCAGGACTCCCTCACTTGCACCAGTCCATAAATGGATCGCTGGAGCTTGCACACTTTGTTAGCACCCTTTGGATTGATAAAACCTTCAGGTTGTATCATATACAACTCTTCTTCCAGAAATCCATTCAGGAATGCAGTCTTTACATTCAATTGCCAAATTTCATAATCATAAAATGCAGCAATAGCTAACATGATACGGACGGACTTAAGCATCGCTACGGGGGAGAAGGTCTCATCGTAGTCAACTCCTTGAACTTGTCGAAAACCTTTCGCAACAAGTCGAGCTTTGTAGATAGTAACATTACCGTCAGCGTCTGTCTTCTTCTTGAAGATCCATTTATTCTTGATGGCTTGTCGATCATCGGGCAAGCCAACCAAAGTCCACACTTTGTTCTCATACATGGATCCCATCTCAGATTTCATGGCCTCAAGCCATTTTGCGGAATCTGGGCTCATCATCGCTTCCTCATAGTTCGTAGGTTCGTCATGATCTAGTAACATGACCTCCAGAACAGGATTACCGTACCACTCTGGTGCGGATCTTACTCTGGTTGACCTACGAGGTTCGGTAGTAACTTGATCTGAAGTTTCATGATCATCATCATTAGCTTCCTCACTAATTGGTGTAGATGTCACAGGAACCGGTTTCTGTGATGAACTACTTTCCAATAAGGGAGCAGGTACAATTACCTCATCAAGTTCTACTTTCCTCCCACTCACTTCTTTCGAGAGAAACTCCTTCTCTAGAAAATATCCATTCTTAGCAACGAATGTCTTGCCTTCGGATCTGTGATAGAAGGTGTACCCAACAGTTTTCTTTGGGTATCCTATGAAGACACATTTCCCCAATTTGGGTTCGAGCTTATCAGGTTGAAGCTTTTCACATAAGCGTCACATCCCCAAACTTTAAGAACAACAACTTTGGTTTTTTTGCCAAACCATAGTTTATAAGGTGTCGTCTCAAGGGATTTTGATGGTGCCCTATTTAACGTGAATGCGGCCGTCTCTAAAGCATAACCCCAAAATGATAGCGGTAAATCAGTAAGAGACATCATAGATCGCACCATATCTAGTAATGTACAATTACGACGTTCGGACACACCATTACGCTGTGGTGTTCCGGGTGGCGTGAGTTGTGAAACTATTCCGCACTGTTTCAAATATAGACCAAACTTGTAACTCAAATATTCTCCTCCACGATCAGATCGTAGAAACTTTATTTTCTTGTTACGATGATTTTCAACTTAGCTCTGAAATTCTTTGAACTTTTCAATTGTTGCAGACTTATGTTTCATTAAGTAGATATACCCATATCTGCTTAAATCATTTGTGAAGGTGAGAAAATAACGATACCCGCCGCGAGCCTCAACATTCATTGGACCACATACATCAGTATGTATGATCTCCAAAAATCAGTTGCCCGCTCCATAGTTCCAGAGAACGACGCTTTAGTCATCTTGTCCATGAGGCATGGTTCGCAAGTACCAAGTGATTCATAATCAAGTGATTCCAAAAGTCCATCAGTATGGAGTTTCTTCATGCGCTTTATACCAATATGACCCAAACGGCAGTGCCACAAATAAGTTGCACCATCATTATCAACTCTACATCTTTTGGCTTCAACATTATGAATATGTGTATCACTACTATCGAGATTCATCAAAAATAGACCACTCTTTAAGGGTGCATGACCATAAAAGATATTACTCATATAAATAGAACAACCATTATTCTCAGATTTAAATGAATAACCATCTCGCATTAAACAAGGTCCAGATATAATGTTCATGCTCGACGCTGGCACCAAATAACAATTATTTAGGTCTAAAACTAATCCCGAAGGTAGATGTAGAGGTAGCATGCCGACGGCGATCACATCGACTTTGGAACCATTTCCCATGCGCATCGTCACCTCATCCTAGCCAGTGTTCGCTTAATCCGTAGTCCCTGTTTCGAGTTGCAAATATTAGCAACAGAACCAGTATCAAATACCCAGGTGCTACTGCGAGCTCTGGTAAGGTACACATCAGTAACTTGTATAGCACATATACCTTTGTTCACCTTGCCATCCTTCTTATCCGCCAAATACTTGGGGCAGTTCCGCTTCCAGTGACCAGTCTGTTTGCAGTAGAAGCACTCAGTCTCAGGCTTAGGTCCAGACTTGGGTTTCTTCTCCTGAGCAGCAACTTGTTTGCTATTCTTCTTGAAGTTCCCCTTCTTTTTCCCTTGGCCCTTTTTCTTGAAACTGGCGGTCTTATTGACCATCAACACTTGATGCTCCTTTTTGATTTCTACCTCCGCAACTTTTAGCATTGCGAAGAGCTCAGGAATTGTCTTATTCATACTTTGCATATTATAGTTCATCACGAAGCTTTTGTATCTTGGTGTTAGTGATTGAAGAACTCTGTCAATGACAATATCAACGGGAAGATTAACTCCCAGTTGAGTCAAGTGATTATGATACCCAGACATTTTGAGTATATGCTCACTGACAGAACTATTCTCCTCCATCTTGCAGCTATAGAACTTATTGGAGACTTCATATCTCTCAATCCGGGCATTTGCTTGAAATATTAACTTCAACTCCTGGAACATCTCATATGATCCATGACGTTCAAAGCGTCGTTGAAGTCCCGGTTCTAAGCCGTAAAGCATGGCACACTGAACTATCGAGTAGTCATCAGCTTTGCTCTGCCAGGTGTTCATAACATCTGGTGTTGCTCCTGCAGCAGGTTTGGCACTCAGCGGTGCTTCCAGGACGTAATTCTTCTGTGCAGCAATGAGGATAATCCTCAAGTTACGGACCCAGTCCGTGTAATTGCTACCATCATCTTTCAACTTTGCTTTCTCAAGAAACGTATTAAAATTCAACGGAACAACAGCACGAGCCATCTATCTACAACAAACATAGATATGCAAAATACTATCAGGTACTAAGTTCATGATAAATTTAAGTTCAATTAATCATATTACTTAAGAACTCCCACTTAGATAGACATCTCTCTAATCATCTAAGTGATCACGTGATCCAAATCAACACAAACCATAACCGATCATCACGTGAAATGGAGTAGTTTTCAATGGTGAACATCATTATGTTGATCATATCTACTATATGATTCACGCTCGACCTTTCGGTCTCAGTGTTCCGAGGCCATATCTGCATATGCTAGGCTCGTCAAGTTTAACCTGAGTATTCTACGTGTGCAAAACTGGCTTGCACCCATTGTACATGGACGTAGAGCTTATCACACCCGATCATCACGTGGTGTTTGGGCACGACGAACTTTGTCAACAGTGCATACTCAGGAAGAACACTTTTATCTTGAAATTTAGTGAGAGAGCATCTTATAATGCTACCATCAATCAAAGCAAAATAAGATGCATAAAAGATAAACATCACATGCAATCAATATAAGTGATATGATATGGCCATCACCATCTTGTGCTTGTGATCTCCATCTCCGAAGCACCGTCATGATCACTATCGTCACCGGCGCGACACCTTAATCTCCATCTTAGTATCGTTGTCGTCTCGCCAACTATTGCTTCTACGACTATCGCTACCGCTTAGTGATAAAGTAAGGCAATTACAGGGCGATTGCATTGCATACAGTAAAGCGACAACCATATGGCTCCTACCAGTTGCCGATAACTCGGTTACAAAACATGATCATCTCATACAATAAAATATAGCATCATGTCTTGGCCATATCACATCACAACATGCCCTGCAAAAACAAGTTAGGCGTCCTCTACTTTGTTGTTGCAAGTTTTACGTGACTGCTACGTGCTGAGCAAGAACCGTTCTTACCTACGCATCAAAACCACAATGATAGTTCGTCAAGTTAGTGCTATTTTAACCTTCTCAACGACCGGGCATAGTCACACTCGGTTCAACTAAAATTGGAGAAACTCGCACCCGCCAGCCACTTGTGTGCAAAGCACATCGGTAGAACCAGTCTCGCGTAAGCGTACGTGTAATGTCGGTCCGGGCCGCCTCATCCAACAATACCGCCGAACCAAAGTATGACATGCTGGTAAGCAGTATGACTTGTATCGCCCATAACTCACTTGTGTTCTACTCGTGCATATAACATCAACGCATAAAACCTGGCTCGGATGCCACTGTTGGGGAACGTAGTAATTTCAAAAAAATTCCTACGCACACGCAAGATCATGGTGATGCATAGCAACGAGAGGGGAGAGTGTGTCCACGTACCCTCGTAGACCGAGAGCGGAAGCGTTAGCACAACGCGGTTGATGTAGTCATACGTCTTCATGATCCGACCGATCAAGTACCGAATGCACGACACCTCTGAGTTCTGCACACGTTCAACTCGATGACGTCCCTTGAACTCCGATCCAGCCGAGCTTTGAGGGAGAGTTCCGTCAGCACAACGGCGTGGTGACGATGTTGATGTTCTACCGTCGCAGGACTTCGCCTAAGCACCGCTATGATATTATCGAGGTGGACTATGGTGGAGAGGGGCACCACACACGGCTAAAAGATCCAAGAGATCAATTGTTTTGATCTCCAAGGGGTGCCTCCCTCCGCGTATATAAAGGACTGGAGGAGGAGGAGGGGGACGGCCACCCTAGGCGCTCCCCATGAGGAGTCCTACTCCCACCGGGAGTAGGACTCTCCCTTTCCATGTGGGAGTAGGAGAGGAGAGGGAAGGAGAGAGAGAGGGGAAAGGAAAGGGGGGCGCCGCCCCCCTCCTTGTCCAATTCGGACTGGGGGAGGGGGCGCGCGGCTGCCCTTTGTCCGCCCCTCCTATTCTCCATTAGGGCCCAATAGGCCCATTAGTCTCCCCGAGGGGTTCCGGTAACCCCCGGTACTCCGGTATATGCCCGAAAATCCCCGAAACCATTCTGGTGTCCGAACGTAGTCGTCCAATATATCGATCTTTATGTCTCGACCATTTTGAGACTCCTCGTTATGTCCATGATCATATCCGGGACTCCGAACTACCTTCGGTACATCAAAAACCATAAACTCACAATATAACCGTTATCGAACTTTAAGCGTGTGGACCCTACGGGTTCGAGAACTATGTAGACATGACCGAGACACGTCTCCGGTCAATAACCAATAGCGGAACCTGGATGCTCATATTGGCTCCTACATATTCTACGAAGATCTTTATCGGTCAAACCGCATAACAACATGCGTTGTTCCCTTTGTCATCGGTATGTTACTTGCCCGAGATTCGATCGTCGGTATCTCAATACCTAGTTCAATCTCGTTGCCGGCAAGTCTCTTTACTCGTTTCGTAACACATCATCCCGCAACTAACACATTAGTTGCAATGCTTGCAAGGCTTAAGTGATGTGTATTACCGAGTGGGCCCAGAGATACCTCTCCGACAATCGGAGTGATAAATCCTAATCTCGAAATACGCCAACCCAACAAGTACCTTCGGAGACACCTGTAGAGCACCTTTATAATCACCCAATTACATTGTGACATTTGGTAGCACACAAAGTGTTCCTCCGGTAAACGGGAGTTGCATAATCTCATAGTCATAGGAACATGTATAAGTCATGAAGAAAGCAATAGCAACAAACTAAACGATCAAGTGCTAAGCTAACGAAATGGGTCAAGTCAATCACATCATTCTCCTAATGATGTGATCCCGTTAATCAAATGACAACTCTTTGTCTATGGCTAGGAAACATAACCATCTTTGATCAACGAGCTAGTCAAGTAGAGGCATACTAGTGACACTCTGTTTGTATGTATTCACACATGTATCATGTTTCCAGTTAATACAATTCTAGCATGAATAATAAACATTTATCATGATATAAGGAAATAAATAATAACTTTATTATTGCCTCTAGGGCATATTTCCTTTAGATACCATATTGGGCTAGTGTGAATCTTGGTAGGACTCCGGCCGGTTGATGACACAATCATCTCTCCTCTGAGTTCCCCAACAACATACATCACTTGCCTGAAGTACCTGGAGATGGTCTCCATTGATCTCCTGAAGGTGTTGTGCATATGAACCTTTGGTTATGACCAACAACATGAAGGAACATGGCTACTTGCTCTTCCACACTCGTGGGGATGCTATCTTCTAGTACCCCTGCTCCTGAAGGTCTGCACAAGCCTGGCACATAGTGCACTTTTCATTCGAAGCATCGACAGAGCTTCTATGTCATTGCAGTTGTAGATGTTGTTCAGATTCACCATCCTCTCCTCGTCCCGGGTAAACATTGGACCATAACGGATGAGAGGCCTCTCAGCACGACGAATAAATCTCTTGTGCATCAACATGAGCCATGCCTGAATCACAGCTATTAGTGCTGAAGCCAGAACTGGCAGCTTCATTCGTGCGTCCATAACCTAGTCAGCATCGAGGGTGCATTGAGCAATGGGGAAATTGATCCTATGCATTGCCTAACGACCTAACACATGGGGAAGGGAGCCATGTGGCTTACCGGAGACAGGGGGTGGCTGAGTCAAGGATGACCAAACATTGTCCACGAGGAAGGGGAGAAGCAACTCCTGTTGTAGGAGATTGATGTTGTCGCGTTTGTTGCTGCTTTGCGCAGATTTGAGTAACCACCGCCGCCGGTGCTAAGAAAAGAGGAGGAGCCTTTCATAGAGCTACTGGCGACCGAGTAAA